>NW_008796044.1:19433410-19473856 GCF_000699145.1 Aptenodytes forsteri
GAGGGGCTGCGGTGGCGGAGCTCGGTCTCCAGCTGCGTAACGCCGGGTCGTGGCACAGCCCTGAGGACAGCGCTGTAAGCCGATTGAGGGGAGTCGCTGGAGCAGCCGAGTGCGCGGTGGGGAAGGTCCGCTGGAGAGCGCGGGCGCGCTGGTCACCTCCCGGCGGAGGGCTCCGGGAGGGCCGGCTCGGGTTTTATGAGCGGTGGGAGAGGATCGTTTCGAGGGGCTTTGCGTCGGTCGTGAACACGGCTGTGCTTCTGAAAAGCACCTTGCACGCTGGCCGAATGCCTGTGACCGGGGTGTAGCGGGGTGTTCTGCGGAGCTTCATCTGTAGCGAGGCTCTTCTGAAGGAAGCTAACTTGTCAGTAGCTAGCTAGCCTTACAGCTTCCGCACGGTGAAACCCAGACCCGTTTGGAGTTGCAGGACGTACATTTACCGTGTGTAGTTAACTGATATTTCTACGGATACTTTTCTATTTCCATATTTTAAATAGGCCTCAGAACTACTCGGCTGTAGTCACCAAGCAGCGGGTCTTTGAAAATTCTTCACGACTTTCCTTTTTTCTTTTTTAAGATAACGGGTCTCTCTGATACTTGGTCAAATCCTTCTGAAAGTCTGTCTAGGCTGGAGCGTAACTCTTGCTCCGACACCTTCACTGCCAATTCCAGTCGACCTTCTGTCCTGCTGTCCAGCATTCCTTTGGTATCTGAGCTGCACTATAGGGACCTGAGTTGGAGGCGAGGGTTCGTGGCAGAGAATCGTAGAATTCGCTGGCGGGTCCTGACAGCCGAGGATCCAGGGGTGAAAATGCAAAACGGTTAACCTGGAGAAGTGCACGCACCGTACGCGTGCTCCTCTAACGCGTAATGCAATGTGATGCCTACGAGAAGCGAGTACATGGAGAAAGGAATGGGAATGGTTATAAAGTGATGGATCACCTCCTTTATTTTACATTGAAGGTTTATAGTCCGTTGCATGTGGGCAGTAGCACCAAATACGTTACACACAGTTTATTTCTTTTCGTGAGTGTGTGTGTGTAAGAACTGTAAAATCTGTAAAGTTGTGGTTTCTTTGTTGTTAATTGCTACATTTAACATGGCTTTCATCGGATGTTGGAAACAGTGAGCAAACTAATTTGGAGTAGAGCTGCTTGATTGGCTGCTCATTGAGGATTTTTATTTTCTCTAACCAGTTGTCATCTGCATGGCTCTGCATTTTGTTTGTTTGTTTTCCGTTTTGGTGGTTGTTTTGTTTTTTTTTTACTTGAGATTATTTTGAGGTCTATATACTTTATACTACTTCCTTCTATTTCCATAGTTAATGTTCTTAGAAAATACACAATCCCCTCTCTAAATGTAAGTCTTTATAAAAAAAAAAAAATAAAAATCTTTAAATCATCAAACTGTTCTAGGTTCCTACCTACCATCTGATAGCTTGCATCTGCATCTTTTGAGAGAGGAAAAATGAGGAGCTATTGCTTAATCATTTAACACTGTTAATCTAGTTCGTACTTTGAGTGCTTTTCTAATAGCTGAATAATGGAATTTAAAGCAATATCCAAAGATTAGTGCAGAGTGTTGCTGCACAAAGTTGGCTATCTTTGGCTGTCATGAAGCTAGATAAGGGCTTAGGTAGTGCGGATGGTGAATCTGTGTTAATAATTGCACCCCTTTAGACATTTTACCAGTGTTAAAGGATTATCGTAAGATTTGTAGGCGTGGAAATAGTCCTTGGGGAAGGAAAACCCCGGTATGTTAGGCACAGTAACTTAAGCTGTACAGAACGTATCTGTGTGCATATTTAAAATGTGCTTTTGTGATATATCTTTCTGAACTACTTTTCACAGTAATAATGTTTTAATACTTCAAAACCACTTTAATACTTTACAATAATTGTGCAGTGACTTTCCTGGTACTTGCTCTGCTGTTCTCGTAGAGTCATACTTGGTGGTGGTTGCTGTGCTTAGAGAAAGTTAAGAAACAATGGCATCTGCTCAGTTGCTCTAGAATTGGATGGTTCTGTAAAAAAGAAAGTTGTTTTTCCTGAGCAAAGCTCAGGAAGGAGCAAAAGAGTGGGAACACTGTCAGGTGTAGTAGGGTGGCGGGTGGTCACAAGGCAACTAAAATATTCTGCTATAATTGAAAAAACAAACCCAACGTTGCTGGCTCCGTCATCCCAGTGCGGCTGCGTTGGTGTTAGATGTCAGAAAAGCACCCGACGCGTGTTGCCAGGTTTTCTTCGGTGGCTCTTCCGTAACAGTGATTGTCCAACACGGGGGTTTTGGCATACTTCAGCAGAACCTATCTTTCTCTCCATAGATGTGACGCAGACCCCTCAGCCTTAGCCAACTATGTTGTGGCATTAGTCAAGAAAGACAAACCAGAGAAAGAGCTGAAAGCTTTCTGTGCTGATCAGCTGGATGTCTTTCTGCAAAAAGGTACTGTGCTCTCCACTACTTTATCTGTTCGGTGGTTTTCATTTCACTGGGGGGAGGAGGAAGGATGATGCACCATTTTTGCCTTCAAAATACTTCTTGTTATCTGTGAATTGAATATTTCTTGCAGAGTGTGAAGGAATAAAGATCTTGTGATTAAAATAAAAAAAAAAATCTGAAGATGAAGTCGTGTAGCTTCGTCTTGTTCATGGTGGGTGGGAGGAAATCCTCTGAAATAAAAGCTAGCAATTTCATTTTAAAGTATCAGTCATGCTGCCAGAAATTTCTCTGACAGATGTTTAATAACTTTTGAAAACCTGGTCCATATTAATCTTTCAGGCTTCTGGTGAGCTCTCATAGCAATTTGGTTCAAATTCAAGGTTTTAAACACTTGAAATTCTGACACTCGCTGGGGAAGCTATTGTGCATTTTTTTGCGATCTGATGTTAAACTCATGATTAGTCTTCAGTGAATGATTTGCTCTCATAAAAATTGCCGTAAAGAGGCTGCTAGCTGTAGCTAACGGAGTAACTGTGGACTTACTCCTTGATCATGTTTCGATCACGCTTGCCCCTCAGAACATTTCAAAGTTGTAAATGTGATTGAAGGAAAAGTCTCTGTTTCTGTCTTCCATACACCTGGTGAATTTCTTTGTCTAAATAAACAACCTCAAGTTCCACAAATTTAATTCCAGCTTCCTGAATGGAACTAATGTTCGTTAATCTAAGATGATGATGCTGCTGTGAGCAGTCCACCTGGATGACTTTTTTCAGGGACTTTTCTGGTAAATCTAAGAGTGCCCTTAAATCAATATGTAACAAAGTTTTCTTGTCTTCTGTATCCTCAGAAACTTCAGGTTTTGTAGATAAACTTTTTGAAAGTCTGTACACAAAGAGTTATCTTCCTTCTCCTGAACCCACGAAAGTAGAAGCGAAGCCTGCAGGTCAGGAAAAAGAAGAAGTCAAGGAGGAGGTAACATTATTTTTTCTGTCTACCTGCCTCTAATTTCCAAATTAGCCATCCTGTACATTTGTGAGGTAAAATGTGAAGGAAAAATCCATGATTACTAATGATCTTTACCATCTCAGTGCATCTGAAGAAAAATGGAAGATGACCATTCAGACAAGAACATTTTAAGATCTCTTTGTAGAGCCTACCTTTGATCTAGATTAATAGCGTTCAGAAATCCTATTCGGACGTCCCTGGCAACACAAGCTGATAATGATTTGGAAGGGTTTAAGAGAGGGGGAAGAAGCAAAAACATTCCAAAACGTTTCCTTTTCCAATTTTGTGTATTCTGTGAGGAATAGAAATTATTTAAAATGTTTTCTGTAATACTTAACATCAGTGAAATACGTGGCCTCTATATTGAGGGACAATTACTTTTAGAAGTGAGGTAGCATTCATTTGCCAACAATTCTTTCTTTTATTTTGTTTTTAAGTTTTATTGACAAAATTGAAAACAATCAAGTTTTTGAGAAAAGCGAAGTAATACTTCCATAGCTGTCTAAATCTCTTTCTATGTTGTATAATCCTCTGCTATCGCTTGTCTAAGATAGATGGGGTTTTTTTTCTTCTAAGTTGATGATTTTCCAAGGGAAGAGACCTCTTCTCTGTGTTTGTAGCATCCTAATGTACCAGCTTTGAGAGAGAGTTGGGGAAAAAATTGCTATAGAAGTAAATGTTCATTTCCGTATACTCTGATCACAGTTTGCCAAGATACATTAGGCTGAATATGTGTTTTAATTACTATAGCTAAGTCACAAATAAAGTCAGAGAGTATATATGAAATTCCAGTCCTTTCCCCTCACTCCAGGGATGCTTATGTCATGCGGTGTTAAGAGCAAAAACTGTTGCTCTCTTTATAAATGTACCATGGGGAGCGTTTTTTTCTGACAAGTACTCTAAATGGGTATTCAGATTTGTGCTTTTGTCTGTGAGCCTAAAATAACATGAAGGAAAGACCTTGCTGGAGTTACTTGTTCTGTCTTCAGAGTTAAAACTGGCTGATGGTCATGAAGGTGACAAATAATTGCAGATCAAAATCTGTCAGTCAATCAAAACAAAGCTGTATTATATTATATTACGGAATGCAGGTCCTTATTTGACAGCATGTGATTCATCAGTTGATTTAAATTAAAGTTGCTCTTCACTTTCTTTTCTCCCTTTTCTGATGTCCTTTTTTTATCTGAGGATGAGACCCAGAATTACGACAATTTATGGAAGTAGCTTTGGTGATGGAAATTCATAATTTGCAACTGTACAAGACTTTCACTTCAATAGTTTTCTGATCAGTTCTCAAAGTACTGTCATAATTTATAAAAAGTGTTTTAGAACTGCCTTCAGTTGACTTAACCAGTGCTCTGGTGGGGGGAAAGAGGGAGGTTTTGGGAATTTGGGGGAGGGGGTAGGCATAAGGCAAAAGAAGATATATCTAGGACAGCTTTATGGGACAACTTTACAGGATCGGGACATTAATTAGTTATTTCAACATCAGTAAGGCCTTGATGATTTGTCATATAGCGCAGTGTATTGCGCGATTCCTGCAAATGGAGGACACAAAATAAAACAAGTGGAATCATAGCTAAGTCTAGGTTGGAAGGGACCCCAGATACCATGCGATACAACTTGTGTTGAAAGCAGGGCCTTTCAGGTTAGGCTCTACAGAGCCCTGTCAAGCCAAGTCTTGAATATTTCTACCAATTCTCTCCAGATAATCCTAAACAAGGATGCAGGAAGCCTTCCTTTTTGTTTTGCTTTAATTGGCAAAAACCTTTTAAAGATTATTGCATGTAAAGTTTTGCCACCAAAATTTACAGTAACTTCTAAGCAGTGTAAAATGGCAGCAAAAGTACAAAATGGGTTCAAAGTGATTTACAGTAGTGGTATAGTTGACAGACTTCTCAAACTGCTTTTGTTGAGGCCAGCAGGAAATGTGACTAGTTCAACCATGTGAATTTTTTTTTTTGCTTTAAAGCGCTTATTTCAAAGTGTAAATTAGTGACATATCTACTTGGAGAAGTAACTCTCCTTAGTTGTGTTCAGTTACGAGATTCAGAAAAGACCTCATTTGTAGAATTGCTTGCTCTAACTAATGAGATAGAGAGTGGATAGAGAACTTCCCTTTCATTAATCCTGTTTAAAAACAAAATATCAAAGTGGTTTTATTTTGGGGCATCTCCTCTGCAGAAAAACCTGAAAGATTTGAAACAAAAAGCTCAACACCCTCTAGTGCTTGATTACTTGTAGTGCTTAAGTATTCTGTGCAAGTAATACTTAAATATTGTTTTTATACAGGATGCTAACTGTAACTTGAACTAAATCTTGGCCTTATTTTCTTCATTTAAAAAAAAAATGATACTCATTCTTGATTGGTAGTTATCTCTTAAACAGAATTTTCAAGAGTCAGTTGAGGAAGAGCGGGATGGCAGGAAAAAGAAGTATTCCAGTCCGCAGAGAAGCCGTGCGGATTCCAGTGAACAAAGGTTAGTTTTGAACCAAAATATTAATATATTCTTCTGTATTTGCTGGCAATCTTTAACTGTGGATTTTTACCTTGTAGGTAGTGATTTTTCATAAAAATAGTGTTCTCCTCCCTACTTTTCTCTACCTGCAATGTATTATCTGATCACGTGCATGAGAACCTTTCACTAGAAGTTGGTCTCCTCCGAAAAAATGACAGTGTTTTTCAAATGTTAATACCTAGGAATGTCATCAGTTCCATTCTTTCCCTTGTTATATAAATGAAAAGCATTGTTGGGGGGGTCTTTAGGGGCTGGGGGGGTTGTTCACACAGTGTCAACATCACTTTTAAAACGTGTTCTGTTTTGGTTGTCTAACTTTTTCACCTTTCCAATTCTTCTTAGTCCTCCCCTTGCTGGTTTCTACGAATTAGTGATTCAACTTTGAGATTCTGTACTTTTCTATGTAACTTGGGAAGTTCTGACTCGAATGTTTCGCTGTCCAGATTGGATGAGAAGGATGAACAGTATCTTAACTTGTTGCAAGCTTGTTTTTTAATGTGGTTTCTCTTTTCATAAACAAGGTCTGCATATGTCTTTTCTAGAACCAGAGACAAAAAGAGAGATGATGGAAAATGGAGGGACTATGACAGATACTATGACAGGAGTGACTTGTACAGAGAGAAGTCTGGCTGGCGACGTGGCAGGAGCAAAAGTCGTAGTAAAAGCAGAGGGTTAAGTCGAAGTCGTAGCCGCAGCAGGGGTAGAAGCAAAGACCGTGATACAAACAGAAGTGTTGGTGAGTACCCAAGGTGCTGCTTTAGGAGAACATCTAATGTCGGTGATGTGTGGTGACTCCTACATACTTTGTGGTCCAGCAGGCTGTAGATGTCCTTGAGCAGTGGGAGCAAATTTTGAGAGCTTTGTGTTCCTGAAAGTATTAATTAAGATGCTGTTCTTCAGAGTAGAACAATTAAGGGGATTGTTTTCTTCTTTGCTAACCTCTTAATTTATCCACAGGTGTATACCGGTGGATATTGGTAGCTGATATTTTTGTGCTGTGTGTGTTGACAAAGCTGTTGGGTTTGGGTTTTTTTTTTTCTTTTCTCCCCCCCTCCCCCCCAGGATCTACCTTCTTGCAAAATAGCGTTACCCTCTTTTTCACTTTGTTACTCTGTATTTTTTAGAGACGGTTTCTTTGTAATTGAATGTGGTTACCATGTGATCCGTTATTCTTTTAGGGCTAATTCAGGTTTGTTGGAAAAATAAGAGGCACAGATTACAACAGATTTCAACGCATGTTGAGACCACCTTAGTTAAGGGTGGGGGGGTTGGTTGTTTGCTTCAGGCTTTTTCCCGCCTCTTTCTACTTTAAAAGAGAAAGCTGTAATCCAGGGTGGAATAAGGAGTAGAGGAATGAATGTGCATTTTGCAAAGAAAACATTTAGATTTCTGAAGTTAAAACCCTGTTTGCATTATATTTGGTTCTTGTTCCATTGCTAAAGACTAAGCTCCTTCAAGAACAGTTTAACATGCAGAATACTGAATATTTAAGGAAATGTTTATACTGTTGTGTATTATCTTTTTCTCAAGGCTCTGATATACAGAACAAAGCATGAAGACTTGACCAAACTTTTTTTTTTCCTTTTAACAGAGCACCGAGAGAGATCAAAATTCAAGAGTGAAAGAAATGATGTTGAAGTCTCGTATAATCCGGTTTCTGTGTCTCCCAGTAAATCTAGTGAACAGTATTCCTCTGCACAGTCTATTCCCAGTGCTGTTACTGTAATTGCACCTGCGCACCATCTTGAAAACACAACAGAGAGCTGGTCAAATTACTACAACAATCATAGCAATCCCAGTTCATTTGGCAGAAACCCTCCTCCTAAAAGAAGATGTCGAGATTATGATGGTAAACTGTTTATTAGTTTTCAGTTTCATACCTTGTTTCAATTATTCTGGGACCTTTTTTTTTATTAGGTATTAACTACATGTAGGCAGCAAGTCAAAATGCAGTAGCATATGGAGTATACCTTGTATGTAAAAGATGCAATATGACCTATATTTTTCTGGGGAAATAACTAGTCTTACTGGAAGCTGTTTACTTACAATCTGACAGTTGCTGGATAAGAACATACAGAGTTTGTTCACAATTCTGTATATGCTTGGCAAATATTTCAACCACTGGCAGTTCTGATAAAGATTGCAGTATATGTGTTTAATATAAAACAGGTGGTACTTCTGACTTTCTTTTTCCACAGCTTTTATGATGGATGCATGTATGTTTGTATGCTTTTATGGAAGATTATTCTAATTTGAATTATTTTGAAACCTCATTTGATAATGTAATGTTGGATCAGTGATTGCATGTTTTCTTTAGTAAGAAATTCCAGCAAAAACTGAGATGCTACAAATTGCTGACAACTAATTCTTTTTTTTTTTTCCTAAAAAGATTATTAAATGTCCTGTTTTGCAGAGCGAGGATTTTGTGTACTTGGTGATCTTTGCCAGTTTGATCATGGAAATGATCCTTTAGTAGTAGATGAAGTTTCCTTGCCAAGTATGATTCCTTTTCCTCCACCACCTCCGGGACTTCCTCCTCCTCCTGGTATGCTTCTGCCCCCTTTGCCAGGTCCAGCTCGTAACATGAGGTTGCCAGTTCCACAAGCTCATCCACAGGCACCACCTCCTGTTGTGCTTCCCGTACCAAGTAAGTCAAAACATCGTTCTGTGTTTCTTTGTCACCAAGTTAAAATGATGGCTTTTTCTGGAAGATCTATGTGTATTCAAAGTAATGAGTTCAAGTTTCTTCGCTAGCCATGTGCTATTCAAAATATTGCCAAAATAATTCTGAAAAATCAGCTTGCAAAATATGATGTTCCTAGCACTCCAAATTAAATTAGATTAATTGGGCGGGGAAGTGGAGGGGATTATCTTTCAGATAATCTCATAACCCTGGTGTTGTTTGGATTGATCACTGACAATTGGATTACTAGCTTTTTTTTTCCCCCTAATGCAAAAATGTTGAGATTTAATCTCCTAAAAGTTCTAATAAATTTCTGTGTTTGTGCTGTATTATCTGCTAGTAAAAAGCAATACATAATTGATACATCTAAGATCTATTTTAGCTCAACAGCGATCTCTGGGTTGTTTAGCCTTTTTTGTTATCTTACTGCATTTTATAAAGTAAATTATATCAAGAAATAGAATATTAGATACGTGGTTACTCTGTTTCAGTACTCTATTCCAGTAACACAATACATGCTGTGATAGTTGTATCAAATAGCAGCAGCTATGGAATGAGAAATAATTTTATATAGGATTAACCCTAAACTTTGCATGAGCCTTTTAGTGGGTGGAATTGGCTTGCTATTGAGTGAACTGACAGTGCTCATATCAAGAAATAGAATATTAGATACGTGGTTACTCTGTTTCAGTACTCTATTCCAGTAACACAATACATGCTGTGATAGTTGTATCAAATAGCAGCAGCTATGGAATGAGAAATAATTTTATATAGGATTAACCCTAAACTTTGCATGAGCCTTTTAGTGGGTGGAATTGGCTTGCTATTGAGTGAACTGACAGTGCTCTCTGATTGTAATTGTGTCTTCATAGGTTGTGTAGTGTAACTCATTGTCCTTTTTTGGGCATATAGTAAGTAGAAATATACGTATCGTATATGGTGCAAACAAAGCAAAAATAGCTAGATAAATTCCTTGTCTGTGAATGCCTTCTGCCTGGTAGTTCTTGTTTTAGAACTGTAATCTAAATGTTGCTGATACGATCTCTTGCTCTGAGCAAGCCTTGATTCTCCATGGCAGAGCTGAGGGAGGAGCTGCTTCAGTTAATGCAAGCTCTAACAATAATAAACCTCTGGGGAAGAAAAGACACTTTTCTTTTCTTTTTTTTTTTTTCTTTTTTTTTTTTTTTTTTTTTTTTTTTTTTTTTTGCTTAAAGCTTTGTCATTTCTGGGAAGGAGAAAAGGTGTTGGAAACAGAGTAACTTACCTGAACAGGGCTTCTCAATTTACTTTTACTGTAGTGGGATTGTAGATATTTACAATCTTGACCTTGCTCAAAGCAAGGCATAAACAAATTGCATTGAATTGTTTGTATATTTTATCTGTGGAGTTATAAGTCTTAGTGATCTATTCTATGGTGTCATTGTAGGACCACCTTTAACACAGTCAAGTTTGATAAATAATCGTGACCAGCCTGGGACAAGTGCAGTGCCCAGTCTTGCACCTGTAGGAGCAAGACTACCTCCTCCTTTACCCCAGAACCTACTGTATACAGTATCAGAACGTAAGCAAATACCTTTTTTTAAAATCTGCTTGAGAACAAATTTTAAAATTCCTCTGTTGATGTGTGGTTAGAAATTGTTACCTCTGTCTTCCTCCAGTACATACAAATCTAAAAAGAAGTCTGATGGCTTCCCATGTGGTCAGTCCATCATCTGCTGTTACTGTGTGAAATAGCGGTAGTGTTCTGTCACTGAGGAAAGATCATTTGTGGGGAGCTTTGTTTGGGTTTCATATGCTCAAAGCAATAAGATTGTTACATAAGAAAGGGATCCCTTCATCTTCAAGCTGTCTAGTAGAACATTAGCAAGCAAAAGATGGATCTGCAAACCTGTAATTACTGTTTAACTTGGTCTTTATTCCTATCTGGTTTTGGCTACTACAGATGAGAGAGGTGGCTTTTTTTTTTTCCCCCCAGCTGTGTATCACAATAGTTTCTACAGTCTTCGTATACATTAGTACTTTCTTTCTATCTTTTTTTCCAGAATCAACTCAGTTCTAGCTTTCTAACTGAAAAAAAAATGGATGGCTTCCAATGGACATGTCCATCTTCCTTAACAGAGCTCAAATTTTTAAGAAGTGGGTTTTTGTGATGGTAAATAGCAAAATACCTGGAAAGTCCTAGATTGCTCAATTTAAATCCAGAAAAGCTTATATTTCTTTGATAATGAAAGGAGTTAATGGCATTTCCATGTTCTACATGAGCAAAATAAGATAATTAAATCTCAGTGTTTTCTAATATTCCCATCTGGGTTTGGTTTTTTTTACATAAATATTCTGAATTTTATTCAGAGGAGGGCTCTAGTTCATGATCCATGTCATTTCCTTTGTGACTTCCATGCTTTTCAGAACTTCAGTCACTCAAATATCCTGTTAGATAGTCTGTTCAATTGTCTCCAAATGCTGTCAGGCATTTAGATGTTACCATCTGATTCTTTCAGCTTCAGAACTTCTAATGGGTGATTCTGTCTGTCTTAGCTCGCAGGGCATCACTGACTTCAGTTGCACTACATAATTCTGTTCTCCAGAACATCCGTGGAGATTCTCATGTCCTGTTCTTGGACTGTTATGGTAACAACTGCTGGTTGCCCTCTTGCAATCAGTCGTGTGCCAAATTGTGGAGGAGGAACTTGTGGTTCAGCTCGTGCAAGGTTAATGAAAGCTCTTGGCAGAGTCTGAAACTAAACTGTAAAACATCAGTATTGAAATTCTGGGGCATCTGTTTTAAATTGTAAAGTCTTCATTGTTGCTGTGGAATAAGGAGCTGAAATTTAGAGTGCTTCAAGTCTGTCAAGTCCTCTTGTATAGGCATTCATTTCTGTTCCAGGATGTACTGTGTTTCTGTGGAGGCTTTTCATAGACTTTATTCATTCTAGTTCTTGTATAGCTTTTCCTTTTTATGGTTGGAAAAATGCATCATCCTTGATTTGGACCTTGGGCTGGCGGAACAGTATGAGTCAATCCTGTCATCTTGTGTTCTCGTGGTTACCCCTTTTAATTAAAATAATCATTAGTACTTACTGGAGCTTGACAGCTGATCTCACTCTTATATAAATTAAGAGAATTTAATAGGTAAGTATTGGTCAAATTACCTCATTTCTCAGCTTTCTTTGATTGGAATCATTTAAGTACGTTCTTCCCAAAAAAATCCTTTTCTGAAATAAACTAGACTGTTGTTCAGCAAAGACTGAAAATCTCTTTGCATCTTGGGCCCTACAGAATAAATGCTCAAACTAAATCTTTTGTTACTCCCCTTGAAACACTGTCAGACGTTGTGAAGGCTGTCATACAGACACCTCATTCCTCTTTCAGACAGCTCATCAGCAATGCTCGGTTAGTGTGACCTATGCGCTTTTGACAAATAGTAACAATCAGATTAAAAAGCAAAAGAGAACGTGCCCAAACAGACTTGGGCGTTAAGGTCAGTTGAGGGTTTTAAATGGCTACACACATTGGCTGTAAGAGCTCTTCTCTCTCTCCTCTTCATCCAAACCAACTTCTGATTCTTGGACATCCATGCATTTCCTTAAAGGAAAATTAACCCCGAGTCTTAAACTCATTTGAAAAATTCTTTCGTTTCTCTCCTTTTTTTATAGATACATATGAGCCAGATGGCTATAACCCTGAAGCTCCTAGTATTACCAGTGCTGGTAGATCTCAGTATCGACAGTTCTTTACAAGAGCACAAACGCAGCGTCCAAATCTAATTGGCCTAACATCTGGGGAGATGGATACAAATCCAAGAGGTAGGAAGGGTTTCTAGTCATTGCTGTTGCTATTTTTGTCCAAGACCGTCAACACTTACTTTCCCCTTTTTCGGGCTGAAAGCGATAGTTTTTCTCACTGATCTAGTATTTTAGAGCAATTTTCAGACATCTCTACCTTTTTTTAAAATGCTAATATGACCATATTAAAGTCAAAGCAGCCTTTTTGATTAAAAATAACCACTTGCTTGGGAATGTTACGAGGTTGGGGGTTTTTTTGTTGGTTGGTTGGTTGGGTTTTTATTCCTCTTTAGCCTATGAAGGTACTTTTCGGATGCTGGGTGCTTCTAGAAAGAAAAATGGTGCAGAAAGATGGCTTTAAGCAGTACAGTCTGAAGACCGCTTTTGATTTGCCAAGGGTATGTTTAGGACCAGGGGCATAGAGGTGATGATCTACAACACCACCTCGACGGTAGTGAAGAGGGGAACTATCGTGGCGTGTTTTTTGTTGATGGTCTGACCCTGTCAGCCAGATGTTCTCTCTAAAATGAACATTGCAGGTAGCGTTCTAATTCTCCTAGCCCGTGGAAATCCCAGTCTGCATTTAAGTAATTCTGAATCCTTAACTGGATGGATGTGGATGTAGTCCCTTAGTGGTGACATGTACAAAGTATCTTTTAGGGGAGAGAACAAGTCAAGGCTCTTTAAAGAATTTTTTGTTCTGTTAGCATAACTTTCTTTCTTTTTTCCTCCTGCTTTCCCCACCCTGATCCTTAAAAGAAAAGATGTTAAATTTCAGTGTTTACTGTTACACTTCAGTGTTTCTTATTCAGTAGATAAGACAGATTATTTTTTTTAGTATTTCCTTCCAGTGACTCATCCTATAAAGAATATGGTTAAATATTATTGCAGAAATTGCTGTTGCTGTTTTCATCTTAATGAACATCATAAAGGCAGGGTTGGGGCTTTATTGCTGGCCCTCAGATTCTCACCAGTGTTCGGTGCTGGTGCTTCAGACCACTTGTTTTACTGTCTGTCACGTGTGTGAAAGGTTTACTCTAAAATCATCCTCCAAAGTAAGATTAAAATTATGCCCGAAAATGCCCAGTCTTTGTTCTCACCAGTGTAATCAGCAGAGCTCTGCCATCTATAAAAGCCATAGAAAATTGACTTATAACTCAGACTTCTTTTTAGGAGTTGAATATTTGGCATACACAGGAGACTAATAGCAATAGCATGATATTAAAAAGGTTGTAAATAAATACTTGGCAAACTGTGATCTAGTGCTTTAGCTTTGTGTTTGTAGAAGTTGCTTCAAACTTTAAACCTAATGTCTCCGAGAGTATAATTTCATGCCATAGTTGTGCTTAATTAACAGTTTGTTGCTGAAAACTGGATGGAGGGATGACAAAGGAATAGCAGTGGGAGGAGCGGGTTCTTGGTTGCTTTTTCACTGTCAAGGGTTAACACAGGGAAAGTTGGTTGTTTATTCAGCCCATGCCACGTTGCAGAACTCTAACCTGAAATCTGGGAACCTAGCCTTGTTTCTTTTCCTCCTTTTTTTTTTTTTTTCCTTTTTTCTTTTCCTGCAGAATCTGAATTTTCAGTACCTGAAAGATGGAGTTTTAGCTTTGTTTCTTCAAGCTAATACTAACCTTAAAGGTCAAAATCTCATCCCTGCTGGCTGGACTAAATGTTTGTTTTCCTCAAATTGTTTACTTAGGCTAGCAAGTGATCTCTGAAGTAACTTCATAAACAAAACTGACCAACTTGATAAAGTCTTCCTAATTTTTTACGTTTTTAAACTCGGTCCTATTTTACTGTTTAAGTGAAAGCTTTTCCCATGTCTCCGTTGATGTATGGCGAATAACACAGGTCTTTTTCCTTTCCTCCAGCTGCCAATATTATCATCCAGACTGAACCTCCCATTCCCATTACAAATAATAGCAGCAATGTAACTAGAGTTGTCCTTGAACCAGACAGCAGGAAAAGATCTCCAAGTAGCATGGAATGTCCACCATTAAAGAAACCGTGGCTGGGAAAGTAAGAATTAACAACTGCAGTTGACTAATTGGAATGCACTTTATTGCTATCAATGCTGTGAATATCGCTGTTCACTAGTCCCTGTAATGGGAGCTGGTTGGGTCGGAAGATCTGTGTCCACATAATATGGAGACTAAATATTTGGTGGGTGGGAGGAGCTCTTTTTTGTTAATGTCTAGAGTGTATACTTTTTATGAGAAAAATAAAAGTTAAATGTGTGTTAACATTTGCTGCTTTACTTAAGTATATGTATGCCTATCTAAATTACTAACTTGTTCTCATTTTCTCTAGGCAAGCAAATAACAACCAGAATAAGCCAGGATTTTTGAAAAAGAATCAGTATACTAATACAAAGTTAGAAGTTCGAAAAATTCCACCAGAATTGAACAATATTACACAGCTCAATGAACATTTCAGCAAATTTGGAACTATTGTAAACATTCAGGTAAAAAACAAAGTTCAGTTTTATGCCTGTATGTGGGTATTTTATTTTCCCTGAAGCCTTCTAGAATATTGCGGCTGAACTACATTCCTTGAGAAATCTTAATGGAGGCTAACTGGGAGAGTAGGTAATCAAATTCAAAGAAACCTTTTCTTGGTCTACTCTGTATTATTATCTTAATTTTGTAAAAGTACGTTGGCTTCTGCCTTCATGAGGTCTTACTGAATTTGAAAGGCTTGCAGGTTTAACAGTATCTAAACCAACTCAGGTTTTTGAGCAACTTGTGTATAAGTTTTGAAAGAGATCTTCTAACAATTTCTGTCTTGTATGATAGTCCTGCAGTATTTCATAGTCAGGATTTTGACAAAGATGCTACAGGAGAGTCTTTATATGTACCAGTTTATTACCACTTTGCATCCTAGAACTGGTTCCTGTTCAGTGGTGTTCCTTGCACTGCAAGAAGGGGAAAAGCACTATATAAGCAAAACACGGGTAGTTACATGGTTAAAATAGCATTTATTTTCCATTTATTTTTCTAGACATAACAGTTGCCTCTTAAGTCCTCGGTTAGAGGTCTAAATAAAAGACAGATACCTGGGAAGCCTTTGTATTTCTTGAGTTGGTGATTTTATGTCTTGGCCCAAAAGATACTGTGGTGCTTTCTGCACCTCGATAATGAAATAATGCATTTAAAACAGGTTATCTCAATCATTATACTAGAAAGTCCAAGATACGTTTTTATTCCTGTGATTAATTTTTAGAGAAAAATAGTCTTAGTCAAGACTGCTAGATAATGCTTCTTTGAGAATGAGGTGAACCTTTGCATTGTACGTCCTTGGACAGCAGTTGTCTTTCAGGAGGTTAGAATAAAGAGCTTTCGAGTCAGGGTCTCTTCAGTCATACCCCAGTGGCAGTTCACAATGCTCTGAATATATGATGCTATTTGGTGGGGGAGTCATTTTATTTTGTTTTACTGTATATAGGCTTTGCTGCAAGTACGTCTAATATTTGCCAAAAGGTACTTGGCTTTAATTACATAGAATGTTTTAGCTGTATTTTGAGCTGTTAATATCACTGGATATCCCACTCGTTATTGCAGATTATTTCTAGCTTGGTTTGCTACTGGTTGAGGTGTTTTCTTCCTTGAGAAATAATGCATTTGAATGAACTTTTGATTTAGGTCGCTTTCCAGAATGATCCTGAAGCTGCTCTAATTCAGTACTTAACTAACGACGAGGCTAGGAAGGCAATTTCCAGCACAGAGGCAGTTCTGAACAATCGGTTTATAAGGGTACTGTGGCACAGAGAAAGTGAACAGCAGCCCCCATTGCTGCAGCAACAACAGCAGCAGACACCCACGCAGTCTCTTCACCACCAACTTCACCTTCAGCAGCAAGCCCTGACCACAACTCCAGCTGTAACAATGCATAGCAATCTGTCAAAGGTATTGTGCTATCGTAAACTAGTGATTGAGCGGTGAAGGTTATCAGCGTTCCTAAATGACTGCTACTTCAAAAAAGCAGAGTGTATAATATTTCATTTTTTAATATCTATTGATACACAGGTGATGAATAAACCACTGGCATCTGGTGCCTACGTCCTTAATAAAGTCCCAGTGAAACGTCGCCTTGGAGCAGGAGGTGGAAACCAGCCTGACTTAAGCCAGTCTGGGGCTGTGGTAGAGGATTCTCAGGTATGTTTACGAAGGCTGACCATCTTCATACTTTCAGTTAAAGCTTTGGCCTGTTAGCTAAGAAGGAACTAGCAAATAGAACTATGTGAATTGTTCCCAGTTGGTTCTGTTTCTTTTCACTAATGTTCCGTGCAACCATGGTCAGTCATTTCCTCCTAGTTTTGTTAGCTGTTTATATAAAATAGGGACAGTGACTTCAGAAACAAAGTATCTCTATTTTAAGTAGCATAAAATATTTTTGGCAGTGCTTCACAGTAAACAAATTTGACAGCCTATATGTGGTGTCAGCTTTTTGTTGGCGAAGCTAATTGCTTTCCCAGTGATTTTTGAGCTTATGCTGTGCTTTAACAGTAGTGCTAGAAGATTATAGAATACTTCTGCACAGAGTTCAAGCTGATACAGTTTAGTTTACACTGATACCATAGTGCAGCATGTGTTCTTGGCCACAGAAAAGTCCTTTTAAGGAAGGAAATATGCAGGTGACTTTTGCTGCCTTATTTGACCAGAAAGTGTGATGTTGGACTATGACTGCGAAGCTGAATATAATGCAGGTGCGAAGCTGAATATAACGCAAATGCAGAAGATCAGCTTCAGTGGTCTTCCTAGCGGGTATTAGGATACAGAGGGAGTTTTAGATGAAGAAGGAAAGAAAGTATCTTTTGCAGAAACCCTTTTAACAAGCATTTAAGCTGATTGCTTCCAAGCAAGTTGACTGTTAGACCGATGCCTTTATGCATGTGTTTTAATTGCCTTGGTCTTTTTGTCTCATTGCACAAATCTGGAAGTTTGTGTTGATGTTTCACAGAATACTTTCCTCTAAAATTCATTGATGGTATATCACATTCGTTTTAAGCTATTACATATTTTTGTGTGTGTGTTTTTACTGTTTCAGATGTTTCCTACTTCTACAAGCCACTCAAAAATGGTTTACAGTTCTTCAAACTTAAAGACATCTATGAAGCCTGGTGCAGGGTCTAAACCTCATGATGTGCAAGAAGCCCTTAAAAAAAAACAGGTACTTTACTATGCATTGGCTGACTGGCAGTATAGCAATCAAAGTACTTTACAAAGAAAGGTTTGATAGGCAACTTAAACCTCAAATATTGCTGTATAGCTTTCTACATCAGTGTAGTTTTTGTCATCATTATCAGACTAACTTGCAAATGCACGTTGAGGTAAATCATGGGTAAGGGAGTATTCCTTTTGGGGTGTCTTACTTGACACACTTGGTTGTGTGTGGGTTTTCTGGGTTTTCTTGAGGCATTTCTTTGATTTTAATCTCTGCAGGCATGAGACACTTAAAATACAACATAGGATATGTTTCTTAAGAGGTGTCTGAAGGGGGCAAAAATTTAGTAGAATACTTCACAGCAGGAAGTTAGCAACTTCTTATTGGTTTTTTCCGGATCAGATACACTTTATACTTGCACATTTTGCAGACTAGTAGTTTTCATTATGGCCTTCACTTCTATAGCTTGAAGAAGAAAATATGATATATATGAGTACATATAATGCTAGACTGCTTTTTACTGATTGAAAGAATTTTCTTCTTGTGTAGGAGGCAATGAAACTCCAACAAGACATGAGGAAAAAGAAGCAGGAGATGTTAGAAAAACAAATAGAATGCCAGAAGGTAGGTCTGGAATGTCTTCTAGTAAATATATTCTGTTTTGTAGATACCTGTCTGTTCAGTGTTGTTTTCCCTGGAATCTTATATTCCTGCTCTTTTATTAATACATAGATGTTGATATCCAAGCTGGAGAAAAATAAGGCCATGAAACCAGAAGAGAGAGCAGAAATAATGAAGACCTTAAAAGAACTAGCAGGAAAAATATCTCAGTTAAAGGATGAATTAAAAACTTCATCTACAACCTCTACACCATCAAAATTGAAGTCCAAGACAGAGGTATTTATTGCGCAAGACACTTGCCTGCCTGTCTTTTGTAACTGTTTCTAATATTACGTCCTAAAAATGCAGCAACGTTAGATCAAAAGATTTCCTAGCAGTATTTTGAACTTGAGAGTGATAACCACGGACAAGCAACCTATGGTTTTAAGGAACTCGGATGACCTAGTTTTGCATATAGCTCATTCAAGGTTGTTCCAATTCTGAAGCAGAGAATTCTGGGTCCCTCAAAAAATGGGTTGAGGGAGGGGCACGGAGGCAATTAAAACAAAATTAATTTAGAGGAAAGTGTGGATATTGTGTACTGATCTGTCTGTATCATTTACGTAAATGTATTGCTGAAGAAGTGGAATAAAACATTAAAAGCACGCATTACAGTTCTGCTTTTCCCTTCCATTTTCTTTCTGCACCATTTTCTCTAAGGCACAAAAGGAACTTTTAGATGCAGAGCTGGATTTTCATAAGAGACTCTCTTCTGGAGAAGACACAACTGAATTGCGAAAAAAGCTAAATCAGTTACAAGTAGAGGTGAGTTTGTCTGGGTTGGTGCTTTTACTGTATTTATGATATATAAATGTTTTAAATCCTTTCAAACTGAGGATGGCTTTGTACATTATTTGCCTTCTTTAACCAGGCTGCCCGTTTAGGCATTTTGCCTGTTGGTCGAGGAAAGACAGTGCCAGCCCAAGGAAGAGGACGAGGACGGGGTCGTGGTGGGAGAGGAAGGGGCATGTTGAATCATATGGTGGTAGATCATCGTCCCAAAGCACTAACAGTTGGAGGCTTCGTTGAAGAGGAAAAAGATGAATTGTTACAGCACTTCTCTGTAAGTATGAGGTCACATTAAGAAAGAAAAACCTGAAGAGGAGAATTGTGGCCAAACTATAAATCTGAGATTAAGTAGGTAACCGATACCCGGGATGTGTGCTTACTTGCAAAGAGAGGCATGCTGAGAAATTTGTAAATAACTGTTTCTTTTCCAAATTCTTGAAGCTGCAAGTCTTTTTGTTTCTGTTAGTGCAAACAAATCAAAGACTTCGTCCTGAATTCATGGAACAGGCTACGGATAAGCAAACAGTTTCAAGAGTTATCAAGGGTGTAAATGTAATGTGTTTTATAGCTGCTTTACAATAGCTGCCCAATGCATTCTTTTAATTGCAAAGCTAAATAGCTTACTCTTATTAACTCTGTATTAAAGTAGTTTAAAACAGACGTTAGAAGGCTGAAAAATACCTATCAGCCTCTCTCTGTTTACAAATTATTTTTCAGATTGGCAATTCATACCATTTCTCTTGTCTCTCTCTAGCTCAAGAAGCAAAGCACTGTTCTGCTAAACAGGACATCAGTTTCAAAGTAGTTAAATTTGTTTACGAACTCATGGTAGAGCAAGTAGCTTGCTAGTTTGCAAGCTAAATTAATGGATGTGTTAGCATCGTAACTAAGTTAACGTAACAAAGGAAAAACTGACTTTACATTTTCCTCAGTTACTCTTTCCAGAAAGAAATGTTTTCATGTGCAAAGCCAGTAAACTTCTCAGAGAGATCATGTAATACTTAATAAATAGACCCAGCATGAAATCTAGGCTTGATCAAGTCAGTTTGGTATTTCTGGATGCTCTCTGCAGCGCAGGTGACTGGTATGGAAAACTAATTTTGTAGAATCCTACCCTTTAGAGCTGGATACAGAAAAGCAGTAGAGTTCTCGAGAACTGGTAATCTGAAAGCTTGTTTGTTTCTGGTTTGAGTTGGAACAGAGAACTTTACAGTTCTTCATACAGTGGGGTAAGCTTTGCTCTTTGGGGAACTGTTTCTCTCTGCTTTGGCCTCATTGCTTATCACAAGTTCGAGGCCACTACTACTGCTTTGATTAGGTAAATTCAGTGAAAAATGTTGTGTGGTTTGATCAAAAAAACCAAGCTGCTTTATGGTATGATAACAGTGCCATGAACCCTGGGAAGAGTCCTAAGGGGACCAGAGTGCCTTTTTTAAAAAGATCTTTGCTTTAATTCTATTTCTGAGAGACTTCACGTTTTTGAAAGTTTTAGCCATCCTTAGCTGCTAAAACCAGTAAAAGTTTTTACAAACAACTAGTGCTGTTACTCAAGCTGTTATCTTACTGGCTTTTAAATTACTTTTCTTCTGCTATTCATATTAAATCTGAAGTTGACTAGAGTTTTCTTTTGTGCTGCTTGTACTCCATGCATAAATCCTTTTTTTGCTTGTTTTGAGGTTTGTTTACTCCTTAACTATCATTGCTGTGGTCATTCCAATCTTAACCATTATGTAATATATAAATTCTAAAAATGCAAACTTCTTGTTAATCTAGCCATACTAGATTATATTTTTTCCTCCTCCCGGTGGCATACTTACAGAATGTATTCAGGAGCTCTAGAGCAAAGTTTTCTTTCTATTACTGAAATCTCTTTTGCAAATTAATGAGCTCTAAAGGACTTGCTTAACAGGTCTAAAGAAGTACAACAATGACGGGCAGAAGAGAATAAGGGAAACAGTGAATTCAAAGAATTCACTTCTGAGCTATAAATTAATACACTTACTTCCTTTCCTCCTGCAAAATTAAGCTCCACTTACTAGAATAACAATAAATCTGAGCTTTTGCCCAAAAATACCGGTACAAATGCTGCATTATTGCTGGATGATGCAGCTGAGATTTCTCTGGCTCTCACTTTTCTGTCCAAAAAATAAGGTTTCAGTGGCGCTTCAGTACACTGCAATTGTAGCACATGATAGTCATCTTTTTGGAGGAGAATATTATTACTGTTCCTGATAGGTTTTTTTGGTTTGGGTTTTTTTTTTCCCTCTCATAGAAATTTGGAGATATTGAAGACCTTCAAGAAGAGGATTCCCCATTAAGTGTTGTTCTAACTTTTAAATCTCGCTCAGAAGCTGAGAATGTAAGTAGAATAATGGATATATTTTTTCACAATTCTAAAATAAGAATTTTTAACTTCTTGTGTCTGCCTTTGTATTTTAAAATTTAGCAGGCTTTGATCCTACTAGTTTGAGCTAGATAGCGTGGGTATTGGTTGCTACTGCATATAGTGTCACTGAAGGGGGAAGCACCTCCTGTTTACCTTAATAGTAACATGGGTCTTTTGCTGTTAAAAGTTCAATGTCACGATCGATTCAGAGCTCTGTTAATCTTTTCAGATTGCTGGTAGATGAGCATTATGTAGCAGGTTCAGGTTTGAGTAAAGTTGCTCTCAGAAGACTGGAGTGGATGATTGTGGCTTATATGTTTGAAATCTTCAAATGTGCATGATGTTCACTGGCTCTAGCTCATTGCTGGCGATCTTAGAAATTCTTTACTTGATCCTCTTTTTGAAAATATGTTCATTTAAAACACAATCTAGGCTGCTAACCAAGGATCCCGGTTCAAAGACCGAAGGCTACAGATATCATGGTACAAACCTAAGGTACCTTCTGTGTCTACAGAAATCGAGGAAGAGGAGTCTAAGGAAGAGGTATGAAAATACGTTAATAACCTAATCACTCTTCTAGGAATCTAATAGCTAAGAGCTCTTTTAGGATACAGTTCTCTGTTTACTGAAGAAATTTCATAAAAGATGTTTTTGCAAACCAGAAACTTAACTGTTTTTGAATAGTCAGGTATGTTTTCCACATTTTAAAAAAGGGAAAAGGAAAAAAAAAAATACACTTTCTGGATGGGATGTTGATTTGTCAGCTATGAAAAGAAACCTCACATTCGCTATATGCAGGCTGCTGATCTCTCTACTTCGCAGTATTAATGCTCCACTGTGGGATAAGTTACGTATATTCTTTCCTGTAATTATGAATGCGTTGAGCTTTTAAAGGTTTCTCTGTCTAGGCATTTAACAGCAGACTGTTGTTTCAGAGAGGGTGGGTGGTTGTTTATTCCCGCTTCCTTTGAAGTTTGGCTTTCTTTTCCTTTCTTGATGTGTGAAGCTACTGTTCTTTCCGTAAAACTTGTTGAATGTAATTGTGTGCGTTTCAGTGAGGCGTACAGTAAACAAGAACCTGATAGAAAGTACAACTGATGCTGGGTTGCACGACATGTTTCCTAGGATACAGCATGGAACTTCTTTGTTTAAAAGTACATTTTTTTTTCTTCATCTAGGAGACTGAAACCTCAGATCTATTTTTGCACGAAGATGATGATGATGACGACGAAGATGAGGATGAATCCCGTTCTTGGAGAAGATGAAATTTGATGTTGGAAATGTATAATTTTAGGAATATAGTTCAAGCTACATCTTTTAAACATTTATTTAAGGAAGTTGATGAGCCAAAAAAAGCTTTACTTTCTTTTCAAACCACAAGATTTAAAGTGAGCAAAGTTTGTTATAAAAACATTTCGGATATAGAGCTGTGATACTAAACTAGCCAAAGGCCCAGTAACTTTTTACATAATTATCAAGCTCACCAGGGTGGTGATTTTTTTCTATTTAAGAAGGATAAAAAGAGAGAGGGGAAAAAAAATTAGTATTTTCTTGTCCTCTTTTTGTGTCACCTGTATTACCTTGTTTTGGGTTTTTTATAATGTGATTGATTTGTTAGTTTATAATTGAAAAGATATTACAAGTTTTATTTAGCAATATTACGGGGTTAGGGGAAAGATGCAAACTTTCATTAAATGTTACGAAAGAAAAAATTGCCTCATTTGCTAATTGAAAAAGGGTAGCATTTTATTTCATATGGAATCACTTATTGTAGGAATTATTTGTGGCTAGGTTCATAAATCATTTATTTCAATATATTTGAAAGCCACACAGCTGCTATGTTCTACTGCTTTTTGTGAGAGGAGATGGAAGAAGCAATTTAACAGGGTATTATTATAATATTGTCCAGTTCACTCTGTTTCTTCAAATTCTGCTTCACAGAAAACATCAGCAATGACACATATTTGAGTGAATTTTCACTCACTGTTGATTTTCTTCTGTAGTTTCAGTATAAGGTTCACGTTTAAGTTAGACTGTTTGTTTACTGCATTTCAGTATTTGTGAGCATGAATGTAATGAGTTTCATACTTCCTCAAAAAGAAAAACAGCTAAACTGGCAACCGCCTACCAGCCAGTAGAAACTCTTCCTCCTCTCCCTGTTACCAACTGTTTATGTTCAAACCAAATCCACGAAGCGTTCAGAGCGAAATGCTGCTTAGCCAACAGAATGTCGGTGTCCTGCTCGAAGGCTGGCGTTAAACCAGTGCTTTAAGTGGTAAGTCTTCAGAGGAGTGTTCAGAGCTGGTTTTGGAAGGTTATCAATTTATCTCCAAGTATAGTTTTGTTCAGACAAATACATTTAAGATGAACACCATTACATTCTCAGTTGCCTTATTGTTGTACCATTTTAAAAACACATACACACCCCCCGCAGAAATGGTGTGTATTGTGACAGAAATGAGGATAACAAGTTCAGATACCTGAGCCATGTATCTTAACTGTTACACGGCTCTTGCGGTTCACGAACGTGTTATCTGGTAAGCATTTTCCTTGACTCTGTCCATTTGTACCGTACACTTTTCAGTACATTTTATGTACGTTTCTATACAAAATAAACAGAATGTCGGTGCAAAAATGCTCTCCTCTTTTGAATAATTAGTTTACCAGTATATTTCCCAGCAAGTTCTCGACTGAAGGAAAACATACATCAAAACCTTTAAATGACACAGCTCTGAACTTGGCTAGTGACATGGAGTTGAGCATGCCTTTGGGTTAAGAGTTCCCCAACTTCCTTATCCTTTTGCCGTGGTGGTGCATCGAAAGTCAAAACAGTATGATTTTCTGTTTCCTTGTCAGTTGAAGGAAACATGTCTTTCAGTATTCTGTCTCTTCACACTGAAACCTCACCTCTTTATATAATTAGGACTTTCCTGCCAATACTGAGGCTAAATTACAGACATGAAGAAATGAGGGGAAACCAATCCTACCTACTTAGAAGAATATCTTGCTTTTCTCCCATCATCTCGAATGTTTTTTTTAATGTCTGTGGCTCGGTCAGTGTATATTTTGAAAAATCCATTGCAGCAAACATATTTGAGTCCTGACAGTTTAAAAAATGATAGAGGGAACAAAAGGATTTATATATTTTTTTGTACAGAGTTTTTTCTTAAACTGTATAATTTTGTAAATATTTTGCTTTTTTGTGTACTAAAACTACCAGCGTATAGATTTCAATAAGAATTGTTGTATTTTTGTATTTGGAAAATGAAAATTACAGTGAATGAATGAAGCTGTAAGAAAAATTGCAGTAGCCTTTGACACACGTAGAATGGGATTCCTTTTCATATGGTTTTAGCTCTAAAGTGACACCTGACTGGCACACTGTTCAGGGACACTTGCCCTTGCCCAGACATGCTGGCTGTTCAAGTTGGGCGCCACAGGAGGGAAGCGAGTGCGGTAGCTTTATTTAATGATTTTTTTTTTGAGAGAGAGAGCTTCACACGATTTCTTTTTCTCCCTCCGGAAGCGAGTGGTAGCTTTATTTAATGATTTTTTTTTTTTTGAGAGCTTCATACGATTTCTTTTTTTCTCTCCCCCAAGTGACATCCCAAACATGATTTCTAAACGCTGAGGCACGGAAGCAAGTTCTGCCTCTGAACTTAGCTTGTGTGTGGAAAGCATGCTGTTGTATTATTGGGAATTTAGGCGATGGGCAGTATAGCCGTGTCCGACTTCTGGTGTTTAAGGCGGAGGAAAGCTGTTTGAAAGTGACCTTCATTTTGCCAAAGCTTATGGATCTCCCTGTGCTTTAGGGTATGCTAGGCTGTATTATAATGTTTGGGGTTTTTTGTTTTGGTTTTGTTTGTTTTAATAGGTAACATGACCGTACAGCTTACTTTATGGCAACGCTTTATTGTGAAATTCACGTGGACTTTCAGAGAGTACGTTAGACAAGATTTATAATCAACAAGGTAACTTGTGTACAGCAGCCAGTGTATTTACAGGCGATGTGTAATGAGACGTTACCAGTCTGGGGCATAAACATTGAAAGAGTACGTGATATGAAAAGTGACTGTTACGAGGAATTGTCTCCCTTTCATTGTTGAATTAACCTAAGCAAAAAGAACAAAGCAAACTCAAGAGTTGAAAAGATAAATCTGAAAACAGTTGCCTGCTTATTGTGAAAACAACACTTTTTTTAACAAAATCATGTGAAAAGGAATAAAGTTCCTCTTGGTGTATAGTAAACTTGTACTATAGTTTTTACAAATTGTGAACTTGTGTAATAGTATAATAGGAGATATTGTTGAATTTCTAACTGTTTATACATTTAAATTCATATATGTAATGTTTGTTTTATTGATTACAATCTGAATTTCTAAGATGCATGTTGACTTTTTTGCAATAAAGATATACTATGGAATGGTTCAAGATTTAGAAAAGACAAAATTCTAACTTAAATAAATTGGATAGCAGAACCATTCAAAAAAAAATTACAACTGTCACAAAAAGAGCGTTATCACTTTCTTTGGGGGGGAGTATATGTGTGAAGGGGTATTTATTTGTATGGAATGTGTGTGCAAGTTTGTTTTACTTAATAGTTGATAGCTAGGAGAAAAATCTTGAAGTGTATCAGTGCTCTGAAATAGTACTAATTAAGACAGCTAAATTGATGGGGGGGAGGATACAATGCGGGTGGGAGGGATTCCAGTAAAGGCTATTTTACATTTTGGGGAAGAGTCAAAGTTTCAACAGAAAATGAAAAATGTTTTATAGACCATGGTGGGTTCCGAGGTCTCTCTTAAGGATTTGCAGTATTGCTGGGTTGTTGAAAATGGTGTGTACAAAACATGATATTATATACATGCAAACTCTAACCCCTTTGTCATTTGGTCTGAAAACTAATTTACTGTTAACTTTATTCTTGGTCTTCGCTTCTTTCACTAATTCTACTGTTAACTCTATTCTTGGTCTTCGCTTCTTTCACTAATTTCTGTTATTCCCTTCTCTTTCCTGTGTTCCTTTCATGAATGTAAATGTTTATTTGTGATCCCAGTTTTTTAAAAGCCTTTTCCCTTGCATTCCCTTTTCTTACCCGTATCGTTAGTGTGCTGTGATAAGGTTTTTTTGAAAACAGACTAGAAATTTTACAAGGATGGGAATTTTTCCTTTTTCCTTTCTTCACTGCACTCTTGTTTTGAGGAGTAGGGGGAGGAGAGGAAGGGGCTTGCTAGTATGTTTAATAACTGTATTTGTGTCGCCATCTCCCCCACATCCCGTTGCGGTCCTGCAGCGTAAATGTTTTAAAACATGAACTGGCTTTTCTGTTTTGATGAAGAGCCTCTTCGTGATAAACCTGTGGCTTTTGGACACTTTCTCTTTGCCAGTAATTGAACTTTAGAATCTTTCCACAGTCCACTTTCCTGTCAATAACCGCCAAATAATCCTCATTCTGCAAGATGCAATAAAGTCCTTTAAGGAGATGGAGTCTTGACGTTGAGTAGGAAATGTTTGGCATCCAGTTCAAAATACTTGTTTCTTCTTACATGATCAAAATTGATTTTAATGGCAAAAGGGAATAAAAAGAACTTGAAAGGGGGCTAGCATTTTTCTGTGTGTGTGTGGCTTTGGATTTATTCCCCCCCAGCTGTTTCAAGTATCACCTAAATGTTCCCCTCTTAAAGAAGTACTGTTTCGTGGGGTACGACAGCTCTTCCTGCAGCGATGGATCAGAATCTTGCTGAAAGCCGTTCTGAAGAAAGCAAGATGTGCTAGGTAACTATTTTAACTGAACAAATACGTGAAGGTAAATCGCTGCTATAATTATTAGGCCAAGGATCTCTTTAGTAGCTACAGTCATAGCTGCATGAAATACAACAATAATTGTATACAGAGAGCCTTCCCAAAGGTGGAAATATAATTTTAACTTGTCCCTTGAAACGTGGGACCCAGTTCTGTCTTGTGCAGCCCATGGAGCAGGTTGTGTACCGTTTATCTGGGTCCTTCCTGACGAGATCACTGACACGAGCGTGTGGCTGAAAATGGAAAAGCGAGTTTGTCTGACGTTTCTCTGAAGTTTTTTATGTGTACTTCCACTGCTATTTTCCGTGACGGATCTACAGTTGTGATGATCAAAATGTAAATGGGTTCACTAGAGCTCTTTCTCGCTCTTTCTCCCCAGGATCGTTCCACAGACAATTTCCAGTTGCTGCTGGTTAATTTTCGGGCAGGTTGATCTGTGCTAGATCCTGGACGTGTGGAGCCAGATGTGGAGAACCACTGCAAGGCCAGCAGCAAGGTGGGTGGGGTAAGGTCTTGTGTGGGAGAGAACCTGGTGCGTGACGACCACTTCGTTACAGCTACTTCTGAAGAGGTGCTGGGAAGGGGTAAGGGTGGTGCAAGTAACGAGAACAGCGTCCGGTCTGGAAGGACAAAACAAGTCTTTAAAGGGCACTTGAGCTTCCACTGGGAGGGCCTTCTGTTCAGTTTTAGGAGATAAATATAAGAATTGGTGAAAAGCGTAGGTTGGAGAAACTTAATTTAACATTTTAAAGGCTACCCTGTAGAGGTATGGATGCAGGGGCCCTTCCCGAGTGGGGATCGCTGCACCTCTGCTCCTTGGGGCGTCGGTATTGCGTCAGCATCTCTCAAATTTTCTTGCCATTTGGACGCAGGTTTAATTGACAGGTAAAAGCATCAGAACCTAATGGTTATCTAATTTTTTTTTTTATTATTTGAAATCTGCATCTTTAGGCATCTGAATACTTTAAGTATCTGACCTGTATTACCTAAGTGAAGATTTTCACATCACTCAGTTCGAAGGCAGAATGCTGGGTGAGGTGACCAGAATATTGCCTTTTATCCCTTAAAACGCTGTCTGAGATTGATTTGCAGGTAGTACGCTGCATGCCACTCAGCTTCTCAACGCCTGCTTTATTTGAAGTGGTGATGTTTTTGCTCCATGACAGGATGCAGTCCAGGATTTATTTTTAATAAATCTGTGGGCATCTTGGGTTGACATTGGACGAGTGGAGCTCAGCACTTCACGCTTTTTTAACCCGCAAGCGGAGGGCCAGTACCGTGTCTCCCAGGTAACTGCTCTAGACCGTTTATTTTCAGGAGGGCTCAGAGCAGCAGCAGCCCAGCAGACGAGGCATCCCCACGCTCCCTGGGCTGCTCCCTACCTCTGTCGGTTTCTGCGTGCAGACAAACACCGAGCTGCCTCTGGGGGGAATTGGTTGAAGCTTATTTCATGGGGAGAAGCAGCGGTAATCGGGTAGGTTGTATATACAGACAAAATATTTGCCAAATCAAAGTGTGGGATTATTTTCTCTGCAATAATAATTTTTCATCACGAGGGGTCGTAACGGGACGCTTCAGAGATAAGTGTGACATCTCCATGGTCAGCAAGAACTGGGCTCTCTTCAGGTGTGCGGGGTGCAGAAACGTCCTGGTGCGGGTGCCCTCGGTGCTGGGGTCAGTGCAGGCGCGCAGGTAGGTTCGGTAGCATCGCCGACCGCAGGCTGCTTCCTTCCCCTCTCCAGCCCGGCTGTCCCAGCCTCCTCTGTCCCTGTCGGAAGGGTGGACTGCATCTCCAGGGAGGAAAAGACACGCAGAAAAGTTTATTGGAAACCATGTAGAACAGGATTTATGTTAATCTCCAGATAAATATATTTTAAAGCAATATCTTTTGTGACCCTAGCAATGTTCATCCTGGAAATCTAATGCGTTTTACTGTGATTTGTCTGCTTATTTTATTTTCAATTTGATCTTAAATGTGCTTTCACAATGGTAAACTCGGTTATGATGATACAGATTTTTATATACTGCTTCTGTACTTTTTCAATATTTTCTTCTTGCTGTCTTGCTTTTAATCCTAGTATAAATTGAAAGTTTATAAACTTATTCAGCTATGTTCTTGCAGCTTTCGTATGACCTGAAAATTGTATAAAAAGAAAAAGCTGATGTTGTGTGTTTTTTAGACTTGTGATTGCATGAATATTGCATGCATGAGGCAGGATCATTTTGGCACTCTACAAGGAATGATCTTTTCCTCCCTGGCCACATCTCTAAAGCGGCGTCCATTTACCATGCTTGGGTCCCTTGCGTGGGGACAGGTAGGTCTGTGTTTACGTCGGTTCAATAATCTTTGCCGTAAGAGATATTGCACGTGGATACATGTGACACGCAGCGAGTTGCATGTTGGTGCTTGGCCTCGGGGGTGACGGTGACATCTGGCCTCGCCGTGCTGTGTGGGTCAGTGTTAAATGGTTTTAGTGTGTGATACAGGCAGTGCTGAGGCAGCTTCTACTGCTATTGCTCCTGCCTTGCATGTGCCACGTGCAGCAAACCGTGGGGTTTCACTATGAAATACGTCGACTGAAGGACAGAAACTGTTACGGTGAACGGCAAAGGTGCAGCGAGAGCAGTCTTCGCTCTGGAAAGGCGGCAGTTGTGCTCTGCTGAGAAAACCTGCCCTGGTTCACCTGCCGCGGCCCCCGAAACTGCCGCTGCAACCTGGGCGCTTGGCTCTGGTCCGGGCAGGCTGCGGCATGGGATGGGTCCAGTGTCCCATCCGCCCCATCGGGCCGAGGGGACCTGTCTGTCATCCCCGCGGGCAGAGCGGCGCCTGCCCGTCCCAGAGAACCCGCCTGAGTGACTGCGGTCGGCAGCGCCCGTGCGGGAGCGGGGTGAGAAGGGGGATCCTTTAGGGATGGTGTGTGAGTGCGGGGACGAGCCGGGTGTCCAAACCCCGGGAGCAAAGCGCAACTGGACCTGGGGGACCGAGGGATTTCCTTGGCCTTGTTCTGTTTCACCACAGCAGGGTCAAATGGCAGAATTGCTTACATCCCTAAATTCCCTGCTTCACTCGGGTCTTCCCCCTTCTTCCCACAAAAGAAAAACGAGGTTTTTTGCTACTTCTTTATGTCATCTGGCAAATACACCTTCTGTCAGAAACAGCTTTTAGATTTGAACTTCAGAAAACACTTTATCTGGTCAATATACTGCAGCCCAAACGAAGGCTGTAACAGAGTTGGTGTCACCGCTTTCGGTGCATCCAGCTGTGGTGGAGGCAAGTGACCAAGGCCAGAGGGGAAACCTCCGGCAGAGGCGGCGCTGACCTGACCCCCCCAGCAGCGACGGCAGCGACCCCCGTGCCAGCCCCGGGGCGCGCAGCCGCAGGCAGCGGGTGGTCCGGAGACGTGCGCGTCTGCTGAGGTCGCGTTTCCTCCAGGAGAGGTTGATTGAGTCGGGCGCTGTAGGGGCTCTCACCGACCGACAGCACGCAGGCTGCAGCATTGCCGTGACTGCGAGTGCTCGAGAGGGAAAAACGTGTGTCCCAGACCCCAGGGGGAAACCCCTGCCAGCGACGGGGAGGTGTGGGGGGGGGAGCGCCAGAGCCGGGGAGGCAGCAGCCCGGCACCAGCGTCACGCCCCAGCTCAGGGGTTTGACTGCTGTGTTGTTGTTTTTTAGGAGTCGAACCCTGTTTGTACTTTGTCTTGCTGCGCCTTGATCGTGTCGGTGCGGCACCGCTGAGAGCACTGCACTCAGTGACGCTTTTGAGTTAATTATAGCCTAGTCTGCGCATCTTGCACCGATAACCTTAAAGCACTTCTGCTCTGTGATTTATTTAAATGCTAATAAATTATACATTTCTGGCACTTTAGTAATTCATGTGAAAATTATTTGGAGTCAACTCAACATAACGTACCTCTGTGAGCTCTCTGGTGGCTAAAGATATGTCAGACAACAATTTCATCCACTCTTTGCTTTTTAACGTGACTTTGGGTTATCTGTGGGTCAAAGAAGAGTGAGGAGGACTTCTTGAACAAGCACACTTCCAACTGTTGATGTCCCTATTACAAAAGAGGGAGTTAAGTCTAAAACAGGATAAAGGTGTATGCGACTGTAATCATATCTAGGCCTATAAGAAAGTATTTTCAGGCTATATTTGTACACAGTGGAAGTTTTAATGTCAGCATGTGGAGATTGATGTGACAGGGAGAAAAGTAATGAGACTTGTTAATTTAACTACAAAATACATTAATGTCTGAGGTTTGCCTGTGGTGGGAGGAATGGATTCTTACAGATTTACACTGCCCCAAAACTGTCTGATCGTTCATTTGGGGAAAAGCCTAATAAAGGGCTGCAAAACTTGATGCCACGAGCTTTAGGGTGCTGTGCTTCCCTACACCAGGGGAGGAAAGATCTCCAGAACACGACGCATGTGCCTTCAAACAGTAAAATCTGCAAAGCTGTGCAGAACTGGATGCAAAGCTTTGCACTGTGTCTGAGCCCGAGCCCACCTGCTGCAGCAAGCAGCCTCGCACCATCGCGGGCAGTTTTGCAGAGCAGAGCAAGGACTCTCCCCTTCCTCTGCCGGGCGATGCTCCTGCCGCAAACCCCTGCAAACGGCCACACCACTTTCCAGCTCCTCTCAAAGCCTGCAGAGCTCTGGGTGCGAGAGAGCCTCCTCTGCTCTGGAGAAAGAGCTGGTGTAATGCACAAGAAGCGTCAGCAACAGAGCATTGCTCCAACCAGTGCGAAACCATTGTTTAGTGTCCTCCGTAAGTAGAGTTGTAAATCTTTAAACCCCCTTCCTGAGCAAGCCTAATTTCATCACAAATTCCTGTGTAGCTGTTGACGTGGCACCTTTTGGGGCGCTGTTAGGAGCAGGGACCCACAACCCTTCCTAGGCAGCCCCGTCGTGAGAGGTGCCAGCCGCAGGAGCTGGGGCTGCTGCGGGGGCACCAGACAGGCGATGCTGTTGCTATTGCTGTGCTGAACCCGCTTTCAGATGGGGTGCGAGTTCCTGTCCCTGCCTGTAACTTAACACGGCTGCACATTGCCCTAGGCTTGCTCCTCTCGCTGCTGTGGCTCAGGGACTGGCTTTGAATAGTTCCCTCCACTGTCCAAGCTCTCACTGGCTTTGGGAGGAGCCAGCACCTTCCCTGTAACGTCTGCGCTCCCTGGGTCGCGCTTCTCTGGCAAAACCCAAGTATAAGTACCCCCTGGATGTCTCGCATTTTTGTGCAGGCAACGTAAACCTTTCCACAACAGGCGGCACGGTGGCACCACCGAGTCGGGAGCCTGTGCCGAGTTACACAAATGCGGGATCGGTGCTGCCTGCGGGTCCAGGACGTGGCTGTGCTGCGCGGCAGCCAAGCGCCGGGTTAGGAGCCGAGCGGGGCGTCCCTTCGGGAATATGCCCCAGGGATTTCTCTAATGCTTTTCACAGATAAACTTTTTGCTACTTTGGAAATATTTCTTGCCTATAGAGCTTCGAACCGGGACGCTTGTGGCTAAACATAAAGCAGCTTAGGAACTTGAGATTTTCTTCTCCTGATCACAACAAGGCGTCTTGGTGTGTCTGATAGGTGAAAAGCTGTGCAAGAAGCAGAGAGATGTCACACCGAAGACACGCAGAGCTGCTGAAACACCGTGTAACACGTGCAGCCAGCAAGTGCCTGCTGTGGCAAAGGGCACTCGGAGGCGTGCGGACAGCCCGCGCCGCACGGCCCCACGTCCTCTTCGCTGGGAGCCACGGGAACCTGCGGCCCGTCAGCGCTGGCACCGGTGTGGGCGCGTCGCTGACGGCGTGTCCGCTCTGGCCAGTGACCGTTTGTTTTCCCCGAGCTCGGATGCAGCAGTCGGTGTGACTTCTTCAGTTAAACCCCAAGAAATGTGACCGTGGAAGGGATGAGTTTAATGTCAGGTGACAGGACTTCTCCCCACCCCCCTTTGATTGTTATATTTCAATTTCAAATTCTAATGAAGATTTCAGGGAGCATTAATGTAACAGGGATGTGAAGGCAGCACAAAGCTGAATAATTTTACAGAGCTACAGGGCACAGCAGCACCCAACAGCTCCCCGATGTCCGTGCTCCCTGCAGCACTCAGCCTGTGGGGCATGGTCAGCTCCAGGGGTGCAGACCCCCACAGACCTCCTCTCCTGGAAACAGCCCCAAACCCTCGATGCGGGGTCCCATGGTGCCTCATCAAATTGGAACAAATTCAAAATGAATCCCAAGGCAGATGCGATGGAAAATTGTTTGTTAGAGCACCTGGAGCGGGAAAATTCTGGGTTCGGTTATTAAACTGATAATCAGCTTGTTTGGGGATCCTAGGAGGGAAGGGCTTTATCTGTTGCAACTACAGCTATAGCTCCAGGATTTAAGCAGCTTGACCTTCTTCTTGGACTAGTTTTAAGATGCAGCAGCTCTAATGGAATTTTGAACCGCTTCGGACACGTAGAGGAGAGATTCTGTACTATGGGCAAGTCTTAAAATCCCTTCCATTTGGAAAAATTCTTTTGAAATTTTTTTTTCCACTTTGAAAGTGGAAAAATATATGTATTTGCTCTTACTGGTTTGTAGATGATGACCAAAATGCGGTAAATATGAGACAAACAGCTATGTTGGGAGCAATGTGTGAGGATGCTGAACAGCCTTCTCCAGCACTGTTTGCCTGAGTTTTCTTATTGTTGAATTTTGCCGGGCAGCGTAGGGTCATGACTGCTTCTGCCCCACACACTCTGTGCTCCTCTGGTTGGATGTGGAGGCAAACGCCCCTTGCCGAATTAGGTGGAGGATGTTCGAGAGTCTCTGCTTAAATGCACACTGAACAGTCCTCGCGCTGCTCTTGTTCAAGAAATAAACAAATTCACAACAACTGAAAAAATAGCTTTGGGCCACTGAATTTTGGCAAAGCAAGAGTATTCTAAGTCCTTTTTTGGCTACATAATCTTTGTCCCTTTGAAGGAAATATATTTTTAATTTTGTTTAACATTTCAAGCTCTTGTCTGAAAGCAACTTGTTCTCTAATTATGCTTTGATTTTTAAAAATATTTTGTTTCTAAACAAAGCCATTAATTTTTAAGCGTGTTCTGTTAGGCAAATGTCTAAACAGCAACTTTTTGTAGGTCCAGTTCATTACATTCACCAAGATAAAGGCCCAGCATGAAAAGTCAGCCCTAAAACCTGTCTGCGGTTTCTATTTCTCCTGCTGTCGGGTGTCCTCGGTGCGGTGCTGTCCCCGGGACCCAGCGGTGAGCCTGCTGACCTCCAACCGGGGCGCAAAGGACCAGAAGTGCCAAATGCAGGTTTTCTTCAAATATTTGGTCTCTGATTCAGGCCTCGGCAGCTGAACCTTGGTTCTTCCTTTTTCCTTTGGTTGAATTTTTGTTTTTCTTGTCTCATTCCCTTAATTTTTCCTACGAAGGGCTGACTCCAAAGGCCTGGAAGCCAGCTGGGGAGCTCCCCGTAGCTCCTTCCCTGCAGTTTTGTCCAGCCTGCAGCTGACGTTGAGCTGGAGAGTCTCTCAGTTCAATCTTACAACAACGGATGGCATTAAAAGGCAGCAGCGATCCTGGATTCCTGACGGAGAAATGTGAAAACTAAGGGCAAGACTTTGGGGGCAGTCGGGTAAAACATACCAATGTTGTTCTTTCTCCATCCTCCCCAAGATTGCCCTGACAAAGATACAGCCGTTTGACTTGTTGATTAGCAAAAACGTTAGCAGCCCTCCTGTTTCAGGACATGAATAATTAATGTTTGTTCCTCATTAATTTCTTGTGGAACAGAGTCCTGTTAGACTACGTTTAGACGTATTTCTAGAATTAGGAGCAAATATAACAAGAAAGAGATGCCTGACAGGTAAGTGCTCTCTTACACACACACACACACACACACACACACACACACACACACACACACACACACACACACACACACACACACACACACACACACACACACACACACACACACACACACACACACACACACACACACACACACACACACACACACACACACACACACCCCGCCCCGGAAAGGAAAACATTGTCATGTTGCTCCTATTATCTCCATCAGGAACAGATCGGGTGTATTTTTAACAAGCGCCGATGTATCCTTTGTTACAATTTTAATTTCAGGGAATGATACAAGAAACAAGTTCTATAATTAATGCACATTACAAACGAGTACAAGGAAGACCTCACAGTTAGCATGAACTGTCTGGCATCTTGCATTCCTGGTACCTCAAATCAAAACCTTGTTTACTGAAAAATTAAAAAATAAGATTGCATCAGCTTTCCAAATGCTACTGCTGGAAGACAGGCTGTTTGTTCTGCCTCCTTTAAACAAATATTTCAATGCTGCAGCATAGCTTTGGCACTTCTAATTTTCTAATACGGCCACAATGCTTTTCTAATAGTAAAGGCTTTTTTAGTTTTGATCTAGGATTAATACTCGCAAACACCCACTCAGCCTTGTGCAGCTGCCTGTGCCCACTGTCTGGGACCAGTAACGTGCCCAAGACTTTGCTCCCCGAGAGCTCCTCTGCGTGCAGCCGGCAAAACTTTGTTTTGTTTTTTAATTACAGAAGATGAGAGCGAGCACTTATAATATAATCTGAAGCAACGCGCAAACCCCAGGTACTTACCCTTTCCTCTCCTTGGAAGGAGGTTCAGCAACCGGCCTGACTGCCCGGTCCTTCGGGAGCACGGTCCGGTGGGCTAGCGTGTGGTAACCCAGGCTGAGCGGACCCGCAGGCATTCCCTGCCCGCTGAGGAAGCCCGTCCTCGCCAAGATGAAGAGCTGCGAGGGATGGAGTCCTGGGAGGGAAACTTCACTGCTACTTCCAGCACCATGAGCAACAGGACTTGCATGTAGTTATTCTGCTTCCCACGACCCTTCCCACACCCACAGGTTTCCCTCCCTGGCCTATTAGACCCCGACTTTCCAGGTCTCGGCCACGCCAGCGGGCACAAGGTAGGAACAGCAAAAGGCAAATCATGGAAGAGAAAGATATGGGACAAAAGCACATGCCGCAAAATCTGCTGGTTGAGTCAGATTAGTTGCATGTGCTGTTGTTAACGGGTCGGCACCAAGATCCACAACCAGCACGGAAAATGCACAGCCACCACCAGGGAGGGACTTGCGGGGAGGTCTGGTCTGTCCAGGGGACATCGGGCAGAGCCAGGGCATGGAGCCACCCCCGGCCGGCCGGGAAAGCCCGTGCTTGGAGCAGAGTGTACTGATCCACTCGGGTGATGGTGGCGGAGCGGCACGGCCCAGGCACACTTGCTACCAGAGCAGGTCGGTAACACTGATGAGACAAGTGCTTACTGGAAACTTTTGTTGCTCTTGTCTCAATGAAATGCCATGCCGTTATTGTTCTCTCAAATCTCTGTAAGAAGGAGTAATCTGGCAGTCACAGAATGGTTAAGAGATGGTGTCTGCAGCTATGTGACTATGTATATTGCAGTTTTCTGACTTTTAATTTATTGTCATTATTCTCTTCCAGGCTCTGGCAATTTTCGGGGTAAGCAGTCTGTCAGCGAAAGCTGTGTGTCCTGCTGCAGGTTCATATTACTTCACTGAAGGGCCTTTTCCCTGGGTGGATGCCGGGAGTCTGCTGCGGTGAGCTCCAAACCTGCTCTGCCACGTGGCAGACACCTCGGTGTGCCCTGCCCTGCAAGCACCGCGCGCTCCAGCCCCAGGGAGGGCGCAGGCACCGTCCCCCGTCCCTCACCATCCCGGTCCTTATGGCCAGTGCAGCTCCCCAGAGCCACGGCTCCGGGTCTTCATCCGCTCCTCTGAAAGAGGAATGCCGGCGCCAGCAGCAACCTTTATTTCCCTGAGTTGTGCCAGGTTGGTCAGACCGACTCCGGTACACGGGGGCTGTTATGTCGAACGCTCACTGCAGATTTTTGGTTGTGTTTACCGTCAGCGTGCAGCTCAGTGATTGGAGCTGCGGGGCTTTACCAGGTGCTGTGGGATGCGCTGCTGAATGCCAGCCGGCTCTAGGTTTGGTTTCACAGCTCATCTTCGTGACTATCAATCAGAGATGCGCACCTGGGACTCACCCCTGCAGCAGCCAGCGGGAACATCCCTCCTGCGGCTCCATGCTTCTTCCCGTCTCCAAGTTCGTCCCTGCCCGCTGGGCTGTGGTGACCCTCGGCAAGCTGCTGAGCCCCCCCAGCGCCTGGCCCGTTTGCACGGGGAGATGGCTCAGGAGTGGTGGGAAATGTGCTTTTTGTCTTAAACTGCCTGTAAGATCTCTCTGCTGCAGGACCCGGCTGAGGATCTCTGCTGAGTGGTACCTTTGTGGCGATGCCACTTGCAGCTTTTCTCTCTGAAATAGTTTCCATCCCACCCCCACCTGTATTAAAAACTTCCCAGAATGACAATGGTCCTTCCCTGGCCCCTCGCTTCAAACCCTTAAAGTTCTTCTTCAAAACACCCTTACAGCACCTTTCATTCTCTCCAGCCTTCTCTTCGGGGCCAGGCCCCAGCTGACCTCTCACTGTACCCGCACCAAGGTGCAGTTATAACTCCGGCGCAGTCCTGCCTCTCTGTTTAACCCCGTTACTTTCAGCCCTGCGGAGGAATGGGCTGCTCTAAAACCCGAGTGCTCCGGGTGACACTCTATAGCCTCGGAGACTTCCTCGCGGTCAGATCCCTCTCCTTTGAAAGCCTGACACGGGGTGGCCTCGCTACTGAGCCGGGCAGCTCCTGTAACTTAGCAACTTTCTTTTTGCTTTGTTAAGTTGGGCTCTTCAATCTCCTTAATGAATAAAAGAATCAAGCCAGGTAATTGATGCTTGGCCGTTTAGCTGATGAATAATTGACTGTCTGGGTAATCCTAGATATTTCCTCGATCAGATTGTGCAGTGGAACAGCCGTATCATACTGGGTGCAGTGTGGCTTGGGCTTTTATTAAAAACTTCCCAGAATGACAATGGTCCTTCCCTGGCCCCTCGCTTCAAACCCTTAAAGTTCTTCTTCAAAACACCCTTACAGCACCTTTCATTCTCTCCAGCCTTCTCTTCGGGGCCAGGCCCCAGCTGACCTCTCACTGTACCCGCACCAAGGTGCAGTTATAACTCCGGCGCAGTCCTGCCTCTCTGTTTAACCCCGTTACTTTCAGCCCTGCGGAGGAATGGGCTGCTCTAAAACCCGAGTGCTCCGGGTGACACTCTATAGCCTCGGAGACTTCCTCGCGGTCAGATCCCTCTCCTTTGAAAGCCTGACACGGGGTGGCCTCGCTACTGAGCCGGGCAGCTCCTGTAACTTAGCAACTTTCTTTTTGCTTTGTTAAGTTGGGCTCTTCAATCTCCTTAATGAATAAAAGAATCAAGCCAGGTAATTGATGCTTGGCCGTTTAGCTGATGAATAATTGACTGTCTGGGTAATCCTAGATATTTCCTCGATCAGATTGTGCGGTGGAACAGCCGTATCATACTGGGTGCAGTGTGGCTTGTGCTTTTAGGGTACTAGAAATGTGCCGTGTAAACCCAGGTCCTGCAGGAACCTTCCAAAGTCGGCGCTCGTCACTCTTCCTTCACACGCATCAGGCATTTGCCCGTCACCAAAGGCTGCACCTCAGCAACAGAACTTATTTTATCACGTGAATCTTGGGTCAGGTCTGAAAAACATGACTTCTTTTTCAGATACACAGTGAAGACAAATGCCAGGGCGTGACAAAGAAACCCTCCCAGGACTCGGGGTGGGCAGGGTAGGGGAGCAAAGGCTCAAGGCGGGAGACAGAAAGCGGGTACCCACGGTTGTGTTCCCCCAGCGAGGAAAAGGAAAGTATCTTTGTGTTAGCCACACATGCTTTAGCTTCCTCACGGATCTCGAAAGGTAAAGTGTTGCAGCAGTCTACCCCAGAAGAGCCAGATTTGCAGGAAATTATGTGGTTGTTTTAAATAGCAATTGAAGAAAATTTAATGGGGCGAGTTATGTTGGCTTTGTGACTGTAATAGGTAGCGCTGCTTACAGCCCACTGTAGAGAGGATATTAGCATGAATTGTGTGTTAAATAACACGTTTGTATTTCAAACTTCCCATCAGTCCTGTGTAAGCATTTACCATATAATTTTTAAACTAAATTGAATGAATACAATGAAACCAAGAGCCTATTGACAACACTCACTGTGATGGGCTTCGAATTAAATTCTGAATAAGAAAATATTTTTATATATTAGGAAAACAGATAGCAATCTTTGAATTGTGGCAAAGAATAAAATAGCGCACGCTTTTAATCTTACTTTTACCTTCATATTTTCAATGAGTCACTTGTGATGTTTCATCAGGGTATGGATTTGGTGGGGTTTTTTTCTTCCAGAAATACTATTAATTATTTACTAGTATGCGAATGATCTCTGAAATCTATTGCAGCGACACCTTTGAGTCTGCAGATAGTTTCTGATGGCAAGCCATCTGGGCTCTTTTAACTTGTTATTGTTTATCCTTTGGACTTCTCTCGTCTGTTTGTAAGGTGTAACGTCAGTAGACAGGGCCAGGAACATCAATATTTTACAGCTTTAATTAAAGGGAGCTCAGCAGCTAGATCACCCAGTCCGGTTTCTTTCAAAGCGACTGCCTTCAGGAGGGGAGGAAAAGACTGCTTGAAACAGGCAGGCGGGAAAGGTGTTCCTGAGGTGGGCTGTGGCAGGGGACAGGTCTGAGCTGTGACACGAGCCCCGAACCGAGCTCTGTGTCCAAATGTGTGATGCTTGGCTGCAGCACACCCCCCAAACAGCGCGTGCAGTTTCACACGGGAGCAGGGGAAGGAGGTGTATGAGGGCCCCGACGGCTCCTCCTTGCTTGAAAGGGAAGGAAGCAACAGCAGAAAGATGGGGGGGGGAAAAAGTGCCAGCCTAGTGCAAATGCTCTCGGAGCTGGGGACAGAGAGACGTGCTCCGACGAACAGGCACTACCTCGGGCTTTATACCCGGCTTTCCGTTTGCATCCTCTTATTTATTTACGTTAACCAGACGGCACTAAATAAAGGGAGGATTCAAAACAAAACAAAGGCCTGAAACTTACCCCTCTATTAATTACTCCCAACATAGCAGGACTGCCTATAAATATGGTGCCACTTTAGATAAAACTTTCATGCAGCTATTTAGGCCCACTGAAATATAAATGATTTCCTTTAAATGTTTTATCATAAATTATGGCATGGAGCTTTGCGACAACGCGCCAGTTCCCCCCGCCCCAGTGGGAGG
>NW_008796044.1:19474197-19476001 GCF_000699145.1 Aptenodytes forsteri
CCTACCCCCCGCTACCTGCTGCGCCGGGCTGGCAGCCGCCCGCCCCCCCCCCGCCGCGCAGGGCCCGGGCGGAGGGACCCCGCTCGCGGCACGAGCTGCGGCTCCCGTAAACACCTACTGCCCTCCGCAGCGTTTCCCAGCGCCTTGTCGCACCCTCTCAACCGACGCTCCTGCATCTTTCGGGGAGGGAACAGCTCTCTAAACATGCGTAGCAGACTGTGAAGCTTTCTTTTTGGAGGGAATTATAAAATAGGTTACTTCTTGTCGTTTGGCCCGCATTTTCACCTGCTTTGAGATACAGAGGCAAATTGCTGCAAGCATCTTTGGTGTGTGCGTGTGTCTTGAATGACAGGCATTTCACCACAGAAGCAGTGCCTCTTCTCTGGCCATCACACCAAAGTCAATACATCTGGCAGGAAACCAAGACAGCAACTCCTCCGGCTCTTGATCTGGTTTTACTAAGGCTCCTAAAACTCTTGGAAACTTTAAATCTAAGAGTAGGTTTTAATTTTGTTTAAGAAATTCAGGTTTCACACTTGCAAAGCACTTACGTCCCTGGACCATCAAAGTCTAGTAGTGTCTGCAGATGTGTGAAGATTTGGAGAACGCAAAAACAAAACGACAGCTCAATAGTAGAATCATGCCAACTTCAGGACCGTCTTTCCCGGGGGAGGGGGGGTCGTTGTTCGTGTTTTCTCACACCGAGCCAAGGATCAGATGTTTCCAGCCCGCAGTACGTATGTGACCGTGGCACAGCTCTGGTTCACCGGCCAGCTTACAGGGCTTAACTCACCCAGCATCTCTCAGTTTACTTTACCCTCCTGTACTTGACAATATATTTTAGAGGATTTATGAAGGGGGTGGTGGGAAGAGAGTGTCTGTGTATGTGTCTGTGTGTGGTTGCAGAGTAATTTCAGCCGCCGAGGGAAGGGCAGCACTGGTACTACCCTGATCCACCTCCGCGCCCGAAGCTGCGGCTCCGGTCAGGGACCTTAGAGCCTCTCTGGAATTTGAAGCTGCTCTGAAGACATTTAAGAAGCCCCATACTCTAGATAGACAGATAGATTTCTCACAATTTCCTATGAAAACAAACTCCTCGGTGGAAATACTTCCTTGCACCGAGTTTGAACGGCAGTCCTGCCCGCAGTCCCCCAGTAACCCCGCAGCGCTGACGGGCGCTGCCGTCAGTTGAGTTTTCCTCAAGGAGGATCCCCGAGTGACAATTGATGTGGGCATCTGAAGGGACTGGGTGCCAGAGGAGGGGTGCTGGACAGTTTAAATCCAAGCTCGTGATCGCTGGGTGCTTGATTCGGCGGCACCCCGGGCGGAGCTGGAGCACTGCCTGCCTCCCCAGCTGGCTGTGGCACCGCGTCGTTACATTAACGCAGCGCTGTAGGGTTTCTATTAGTCATGCAGGAACCACAAAGACGTTTTCCCTTTGATGCGCTGTGCCTTGTTTGGTTTATCCTTCCGGCGTCCGAATGAGCGGCATCAGTCCCCGGGCTTGGGGGCAGAGGAGCCGTTCTGCGGGGGGCTGCGGGGGAGATCTTTGGTGACGGGCAAGCGGCCGGTGCCAGCAGCGGCGGGGGCGGGGGAGCGGCGGGGCGCAGCCACACCACACCCTGGGCAAGGACGGTCCAAACTTCAGCCCGTGGGCTTTACCCACGGAGAGATGCCCCCCTCCTCCCGTCCCCTCCCATCGGGACCTGCCGCTTTGCGTCCCCCGGAGGCTCCTCGCTGGCCGAGGGAAGGGCAGGATTCGAGCGGGGAGCGCAGCCGGGGCTGCCCGGGGACCCGGCGAGGC
>NW_008796044.1:19476433-19477004 GCF_000699145.1 Aptenodytes forsteri
GCTGCCTACCTGCGAGGTGCGCAAAGATGATGGCCATGAACGCCAAGCAGCCGTTCGCCATGCACGCCGCCCTCCAGGAGCCCAAGTTCTCCAGCCTGCACTCCAGCGCGGAGGCAATGCGCAGAGTTTGCCTCCCGGCCCCGCAGGTATGTAGATGAAGCGTAATTACCGCTGTAAGGCACATTTTCTGACAGGCACCGGCTTAATGTTTTTTTCATGTCGCCAGAACAATCGCGTGTCTCGGAACCTCTCTCCCCCCTCTCCCGCTCCCGCTCCCGCCTCTGATCCACACGTCTGCGCGAGCAGGGCTGCTGCCTTCGTATTAATTTTTATGACCTGAGCTCCGAGGAGGAATCGCGGTGCCGGGGCAGGTTTTTTCATCCGGAGATGACAGTATTCCCCACTGACTCCACCATGCGCGTTCTTGCTCGCAGCTGCAGGGCAATATATTCGGGAGCTTCGATGAGAGCCTGCTGGCCCGCGCGGAGGCTCTGGCGGCCGTCGACATCGTCCCCCACGCCAAGGGCCACCACCCCACCCCCCCCGGACGCCACCTACCACGCACCACGCC
>NW_008796044.1:19478392-19479161 GCF_000699145.1 Aptenodytes forsteri
GGGCGCGTCCCCCCCGTCGGGTGGAAACGGAACACACACCCCCCCCCAAGAAAACCTATCGCGGGTTCATTTCTAATGCTGTTTAAAAGGGGAAAAGGCTTTTATTTACGATTCCCAGAAGCACCTTAACGATTAAAAATTAATGATCGAAGCGCGAGCCTCCTCTGAGTATTTCACTTAAGCATTTCAGTGAGTGACAAACATCAAGCCTTAGAAGTTTAAAAGGGGAAAAGGCTTTTATTTACGATTCCCAGAAGCACCTTAACGATTAAAAATTAATGATCGAAGCGCGAGCCTCCTCTGAGTATTTCACTTGAGCATTTCAGTGAGTGACAAACATCAAGCCTTAGAAGCGGGTCTCGCCCTCCTCCCCCATTAGGGAAGGACCTTACAAATTCAGCCGTTTAATTGCAGGTCGCCGGGAAGCCAGAACGCTCCCTTCCTCCGTTTTTCCAATGAGCTCCAATGATTTTTCCCCAATCAAAGGTCCTTTAATAATAAATGCCCTTATGCCATTACATTATATTGCGGGTTCTGAAAATTTAAAATAAGGGCGATGCAATATTAATCGCCTACCGTAGTATAAAAGGGGCAGAAGGCAACGCAGGCGGCATCCTTTCCCCGCTGCCCGCTCGGGCTTCGGCAGATGCTCTCCGCGGCTCGGCTCCCGGTGCCGCCGGGCGCGGGGGCTTTGGGCGGGTGTTTTTACACAAACCAGCCAGGTAAGAGGCGGTTTTTTCTCTTCCCTCCTCCCCGTGCGTGGCTGGGA
>NW_008796044.1:19479478-19481890 GCF_000699145.1 Aptenodytes forsteri
TCCGAGGGCCCCGTCGCCGGGCGAGAGGCAGCACCCTCGGGCGGGAAGGAGAGATCCAGCCGGACACCCAGGGCAGGGCACCGCGAACTCACGCCGTTTCACAAGCCCTTTGCGTGGAACAGAATAACAGAATTTTCCAGCGTGGAGCAGAAGTAACTTAAGCGTCCTAAAGCTGGCCTCGGACGGGGTCATTATCCTCCCCGGTTTGCGTTAAACCTAGCTTGAGCCTCACTTAACCTAGCCTGAGCCTCGCTTAGCCCGTGTTTCTGCTCACCAGTGTTTACTAAGAGAGCCTCACCGCTCTGGTGGCCGTAGCTTCTTGCCTGTTCACTTCTGAAAGGGAAATCGGACCGTGCTTGTTCTTACGATGGCAGAGGTGTCACTGCAGTTTTACGTGTTGTGGCTGTTCTGGTTTTGCCTAGATCTGCTATGTTTTTGTGATCATTTTGCAGTTGTCCCCTTTGGCTAGGTCCAGAAAATGTCTTAAAGATGTAAAACAACTTTCTCAAACCTCCCACGACGGTCCCAGAAACGAGCTCCTGTGTGCTCCTTCTCTCCCTCAAATACTCTGACCAGTGAGATCTGAATCGCCTGGTCCTTCTTGTTCGTCCTCCTTTATTCCCGGTTCCTCCCTGCATGGAGTCGGCACTGCAGAGGCTCTCTTTGCCCAGATTTCACTCTAGGCAAATTCCGGGTTTCTTTTCACTCTGCATGTGCAGGTTTGTGCCTTGCTCTGCCCAGTTATCATGTACAGGACCCGATCACTTCATTTGGGATTTCACTGTGGACGTCAGGTACGTGCTGTTTTAATCGTTGTTGGTGCCTTAGTCTTCCCCCGGGTTTGGCTCCCAAAGCTCTGCTGCCAGATAAATACACTGTGATACAGGAAAACTCATCTGATCTTCTCGGAGCTGGGGATTAAGTTCTTTCGACTTCAGTAGGAATAGTTCAGAACCGGTATTTATTGCTGAGGAGGCACAAAGAAGCAGCCTACATTTTTCTCCTTGGTCTAACAAGTAGTGCCCTAAAGCCAGAAGGCAACTCCAAGGGGTGGTGGGAGGAAGGCAGAAGGAGTCCGTGCTCAGCGGGTCCCCTGGCTGGCAGCAGTCAGGCCCGGGTGTGCAGCGCTCTTCTCTAGTCTCACCTTCTTCTCTCCGCTGCCACAAGCGTGATCACCTCCAGCTTCTCTGCCCCCCCTCCCCACCTCCCCGCAAAGCCAAAGCACAGGCTGTTTTGGCTGCAATTGGGAACTGCAAAGATAGTTTTGCTGGCTGCTGCTCTTAAACAGTAAGATCTGTATTATGATCTTGGGATTCTGTGCCCTGGGATACAGACAAATGCATTACGTGCACGAGGTGCCGCTCACTTTTTGGTACCCATTGTGCTGTTAAAAGGCTTTATGGGAAACCGCATCTTGCCAAGCTGCCGAACAAATCCGGTGAGAAGTGTCACCGGGAGAAGCCCGGCAGGGGAGTGCAGCCCCTCGCCCGCAGCCTGCCTGGCCTCCATCCTGCCTGGCCTCCATCCATCCCCGCACACCTGGGCCAGGGGCCGCCTTTCAGCTCAGCCCGGGGCCTGGCTCCCTGCTGTGCTCAGGACCCTCAACAGAGGCCAGTGCCAGCCCTGGCTCTGCTGGCTGCGGTCAGGCCGGGCAGGGGCTGCTCCAGGGCCACCCTCACCCTCTCGGGGTATGGGCTTTGTGAGGAGCTGCCACCAAAACACAAACCACCGCTCCCTCGTGCCCTGCTGATCTCTCCAGGTGCGTGAGGATCAGGACTCTCAGTTTTCTTGGAGGGCTGAGGCTCCTCGTCCTGGTCAGCAGGTCTGTGGGACCTACCCTGGGACACTTAATTCCTCAACACCCACACACACACGCAAACCCACCTCTTACCGGTAAAATAAAAAATGCAGGCCAAACTTGCTGAGAAACCGAATTCCCTTTTAGTGACAGCCCAGGTAAAGGGAAAAGTGAAACCTGCTGAACTGGGAGATGGGCAGGGAAATGCCGAGTAAAGCCCCATGTGTATAGACAAAGGTTCAGCAGGCAAACCCCTGTCTATGGTTTCTGAACCACTAACAATTGTTTTATTATTTTTTTCCCCATTCCATGCTTGTTCCTTAATATCCTGCTCTCTGTAAATTCCCTTTTAGCGACAGCCCAGGTAAAGGGAAAAGTGAAACCTGCTGAACTGGGAGATGGGCAGGGAAATGCCGAGTAAAGCCCATGTGTATGAGACAAAGGTTCAGCAGGCAAACCCCTGTCTATGGTTTCTGAACCACTAACAATTGTTTTATTATTTTTTTCCCCATTCCATGCTTGTTCCTTAATATCCTGCTCTCTGTCTCCTGGGAACTGCGCACAAGAGATGAAAGCACAGAAAGCCAGACAAGCCATTGGCGGGGCGCCCCCCA
>NW_008796044.1:19482028-19487693 GCF_000699145.1 Aptenodytes forsteri
TGTCCGCCCATTGGGGCAGGGTTTGGCCACCTGCGTCCCGTGGGAGCTGCAGTGCCCCGCTGAGGGTCCCGGCTCCCGGCTGCTCCTGCAAACCAGGGCGCAGAGCAGCTCACATGCACTCGGGGTGGCACTAGGGGCTGGTCAAAGGAGGCAGCCGCTGGCAAGCGGAGCACAAGCTGGAGCTGGGGCTGTGTTTATTTCCCAGAGAAAACTGGTGATTTTTCAGCTGCAAAAATCCTAACTTCCAGTCTTTTTTTCCTCCACACTTCCCCCACCCCCGCCGCAAGGTTTCACTTCTCCCGAATTTGGAAGGAAGACGTTCTCCCTTCCTGCGAGACATGTCCAGTTTGGGATAAAAAATGTTTCTTAGGAAAGCAGTTTCTGCTGGAGCTGATCTGTGCTGAGAGCCCAGCCTTTGCTCCAGGCCCCCATGGGGCTGTGGTCCACATGGCTGGAGTGAAGATCGCCATCTGCGCTCGAGAGATCTGGGACTTCAGGTTGAGGTACCACCACAGCGCTGGGGCCAGAGGACCAGGAGTCCCAGCATCCTGGGCTGCCCAGCCCAGCCTAGCCAAGCCTGGCTCAGCCCAGCCCAGCCCAGCCAAGCCCAGCTCAGAGAGGGAGGAGCGGTCGGAGCAGCTGCAGGAAAATCACCCACCTTGAAGCAGGGCTTCCAGGGTGAGCAGGGGACCCTGAGAAGGGGGCTCTGGCTGGGCAGCCTGGTGGTCCCCAGCAGCCCGTACCACTGCTGGCCTGTCACCACCCAAACAAGCCCAGCGCTCAGCCCAGCACAGAGACAGGACTGTCCGCTCCATCACCCACCGGTTCAACTGGACCAGCCTGGGGATGCTAAGCGCACGTGGCCGTAGGCTTTAGGTGGGCATTCACAGCAGAGACAGGAGCTCTGTGGAGACTCGCTGACTCAAAAGAAAATGCCGCTTTACACCAATACAAAGCAGAAGGAATTCATTCCAGTTGTACAGCTTTGCTAGTTATTTTCAGAACAGAGAGTTTTAAAGCAATTAAGCGAATTTGTCTTTAATGACAGCAGTTGTGCTTTGCAGTTTGCCTGGAAGTGTTAGATACAAATTTATTCCATCATCAAGACATGGTTTAGACTTTGTTTCTTTAAGCAAATTTAGAATTCTGTATGGAGATACATGTCACAACATTTTCAATATAATTTTATATGGAGGAATAAAACAATACACAGCAGAAAATGAAACACTTTGACTGCTTTTAAATCCAAAGAGAATTAAAAATGTACAATAACGTTATACAAATCTAGATCAGCTATTGTAAAATAGTACTGACATACGCTAAATGTCGTCAACCTGCCTGGTGAAAATGAAGCTCCTAAATGCAGAGTGTAAAGTAGAGATGGTGTCAAAACTGCTGAACCCCCGCATCCCCCTCTCAGGCAGTGGAGTTTGTGGGTGGTCAGAGTTGGCTCGGTCCCTGACACTTGTTTTCACTGCGCGTGGATTGGGAAGACCAGTGCCGGGGTCAGAGCAGGGACTCCTGGCCATAGCGTGCTGTCAAAATGGAACAGGCTGCATGGAAGATGACCTTTTGTCTCATCTGCAGATTTGCTGCCTTTTCTGCCAGGGGCTTGCTGAGGATTAGTGAAACGTTTCTGGGACATAAATGTGATATAGTAATACATTCGGGAATAAGTAACAGTTATCTAGTGCCCTGTTGTGTCACACCAAGATGAGCGAGGGTCTCCACAACCCTTATGTGTAGAAGGCCAATACCGAGTCACTGGATGCTGAAGGCTGAAGGGTCTGGACCTGCGCTGGGCAGCGACGGGGCTGCGGCTGGGATGCCTGGGCTCTGATCCCCCCATCGGGGTTACTTCTTTCCTCGGTGCCTTTACTCCATGCCTTTGATGTTTAAAGCATTATGTGTTTTCGTTCTTTCCAGGTGTGCAAGGGGAACCGGGAACCGACTGCCTGCACAAGCTGTGTCACCCAGCCCTTGCTGGCGGCTGCGTGGGGAGCCCACGGGGGCCGAGGGGGAGGCAGCCCTGCCAGTGCCTGGGCAGCATCCAGCGCTGCGCTGCTCCCGGGACCAGACGCCCCTGGCACTGCCTCCCACCCTGCCCGGTTCATAGTGGCAGAGCCTGATCCTAACGTGGGTTATTATTTATAAATGTTTGAAGAGTGCAATATCTCTTCATTTACTCACTGTCATAACAGAAAAGCTGGGAGGGAAACCAAGCCATCATCCACCAAAAGAGCAAAGCATTTGGGTAGTGCAAGGGCACTAAATAATTCAGCGCCTATTTAAAAATGTAGTGTTTTGTAATTTCAGTGGAACCATCTTGGTTTGACTCCCCACATCTTCACACTTGAAGGAGATGTTCCCGCCAGGCAGGTGAGCTGAGCTTCTCCTTCTAGGAGAGAAAGAAGCAGGGAGCAGGTGGGGAGGTTAATCACACTGTCAGCATTTACTTGCTTTTTAAACTTGCATGAGTTTGGAGATCAAAATGGAGAGGAGATGTAGGGCAGATGGATTTGCAGGGAAACCTTTGATTTTTCTCCTCCTGAGGCTGGTGTGTCTAACACATGCCTTCCGCGAGTTTACCGGGGCCCTTGTTTACACAGGGCAAGCCCTGCCGCTGGATCTCGAAAGCACTGAGGATGTTGCTGCAGGGAGGACCGTGGTAGAGGGGACAAAGCCTCCCCCCCAGGTGTCCCTCTGGCAGGGGCCGAGAGGCAGCACCCTGGGCTGCCTGGGGGAGAAGCACCCACCAGGGCTGCCGCCGCTTGGCTCAGTTAAGAGCAGCCCTGGCAGCGCCCTGGCAGCCCCAAAACGGGTGGATGCGACAGCAGCGGCGCATACGATAGCAGGGGCCACCTTGGAGAGACTCCCGTCACCACCACCCTCAGAGCTGCCTTTGCCTGTGCAGCTGAGAGTTAGCATCCTCCTAACAGACCTCTGCCGAACTGCGTGCACAAAAAATAAGGTGCTTCCCCGAAGGAGAGGGGAGCACAAGCACCACAAACAGAGCTGGTGTCCGGCCCCGCTGCGCTGATCCCTCCTGGACAGCGCGGGAAGCTGTCGTGTGATGCTCTGCACCCGCAGGAGGGCTCGGGGGGAGCTGGGTCTGGTGCCGCTGGAGGTGATGCTCCTTGGTCTCCCGTGGTACAGACCCCTTGGCCTCAGAGCAAGGGGTCCCACCACCTTCGCGTTTGCATCTTGAAGTCGCTTCCGAACAGCAGCTGGAGCCATTCTTCGGGCTGAGGAAAAGCAGGAGAGGGCTGGCACGGGGAGCAGACGGTCAGGATCCGGCCTTCCAGCGAACACCTGCTCCCCAGGACTCCCCTGCAGCACACAGCTAGAGAGGCAGATGGAAACTGCAGAGGCTCTGATGTATTTGGGCTTGCCTGTGTTACTGGTTCTGGGAAGAAGAGACAAGGAAGGATCGTAGCTGATCGTGCTCTTCGCCTGTTGCCGGTTCTGGGAAGAGACAAGGAAGGATCGTAGCTGATCGTGCTCTTCAGACACGCCACGAGCAGGGCCACGCGCAGGAGCTGCAGTATTTATGGCACGCAGAGAACATCCCTTTCATCTCCCGTGTTTGAAATCCTCCTCCAGAGCTACCTGTGGGACAGTGCTGCACAGAGCGCGCCCAAATACACTGTATAATTCACACAACAAAAAACACATAAAAGGATACTAGGCCTAGAAGACAAACCCACTAGAAAATCAGGAAATTATTTGGGGAGAAGGATTAAATTTTCAAGACCTTTGCAGGATGCATAGCTAAGGAAGCTTCAGCTGAGCACCCCGTTGTCACCCGTCATTTGCCAGAGCCTGAAGTATTTTTGCAAGTCACCTGGCAGGTCTCTCCAATATGTGCAGTGTTCCTACAGCTCCTGCAAGCCAGCTGCAACCAGACGGGCTCCGCTGGAGCAGCCCGGAGCTTGCACCAACACACCCTGGGGCCGGAGCCCGAGCCCTGCGTCTGTTGTGGTCAGCGCTGGCTCCTCCGAGACACGTCAGCGCCTGCCAGGAGGACCCTGCACGCCGCAGCCCAGGATGAAGGCGGCCAGCTCGTTTCCCACACAAGCCCCGTGCCGGTGGGGTGCCGGCCGTGCTGCCCCAAGCCTGGGGACTGAGCTGGCGGTGCCCCCAGGCCGGCTGTCCCCTGAGCTCACCAGCCCGCTGTGCTGCTCCGACAGAGCCCCGGCGCTTAAGCGTTCCTTCAGCAGCTCTGTGAGCAGGAACGAAACGTGCCAAGGATCTGAGTCAGAGATGGTAGTTAAAGTTTGATATCTCGGCTGTTTCAGAACACGTCTGGTTTTCCCCAAATGCCAAAACAGATTAGTCTACAAACGTTGCCACATTATGGCCTGAGTACAGTTTTCTGCCTATAAAAAAAAAGGCAAAACTCAGGGATCCTCCTTTAAGTAATGTAGTGAGAACATATAAAAGCGTCTGAAAAAACATCTGAACTTCTGTTTATTGCTTGGTTGGTTTTATGCTGTGCAATCCCCCAGCCGGCCGATGGCCGTGGCTTCGGGGACTCGCAAAGGGACCGGCAGCACGCAGGCGCTTTTTTTTGCAGCACGTATCCAGTCTGGTCCAGCCATGGCTGAAACGTGCCTCGCTGCCTGCGGGGAGGATCTCCTTCCATCACCAGCACGGCAACTGCTTCTGGCCTGCTTCCGTCTCTCCACCTTTCATCGTGCCCTGTACTGCCCATTCCTCCTCGGCTGGCCTCTCCCCCCGAAGCATCGTGTTCCCGTGGAGCAGAGGAATGAGCGTGTGGGTCTCCTTGGGGTAGCAACGGGATGGGAGGTTTAGGGACAGTGATTTTGGGTAGGCAACAAGGATGGGCTGGAAGAGGAACCTTAGAGGCAGTTGCAAATGGGATGGAGATGGAGGGGGAGCTGGGGCCCGGCTCTAAGGGGAGCACCAGGGGGATGTTTTTACCAAGTACTGATGCTGCCAATAGGGTTGAAATGCCTCACAACTCACAATAACTCTACTCTAAAGACAGCAGGAAATACTTAGGAAAAATTTTGATATTTCTTTAAATGCTGGACTTTTCAAAGATAGATTTTGTGCTTTTTTTCAGTAGCTTTTTAAGGGCGGGAGGCAGTGAAGGAGCCTGAAATATTTTGGATAGAACAAGTGTTTCCTTGCCAGAGACACTGGGGCAGGAGGAGTCGTTTGCTTCCTCCTTTAATGAGGAAACCTGAAATATTGTAAATTTGGGGCAGTCCAGGCCAAAGCTGTTTGGAGGAGCAGAGCGGTGGCGATGCACACAGCCCGTCCCCCTGCAAACGGGGCACGTGAGCCAGTCATGTAGTATTAGCGGCTCCACGTTGCAGGCAGGTTGGATGCCACGTGCCGGCACGTTAACATGGAAAACACATTAGCCCCCACCAAGGAAACCTGAGTAAATTGGCCAGGAGACTGGGTGTCCTGGGATTTAACATTGATGCCATCCCCCGGGACGCCGCAGCGGGGCTGAGGTGGAGCCCGAGGAGCGGGTTTGCTCTAATTCACCACAGTCCCAGGCAGCCAAATGAACACCGGATTGGGACCGTCCCTCTTGAATGGCATGGATCCCGTCACCCTGCTGCAGCCCCCCCGCGTCCCTGCGCTTCAGCCCCCGAGCAGGGGCTGCTGTGGGTGGCTGCGGGTGCCA
>NW_008796044.1:19487706-19489564 GCF_000699145.1 Aptenodytes forsteri
GGGGAGGGGGTGGTGGGGGTGGCTGCGGGGGCCCCAGCCCCCCGGGCCCCTGGCTCCCACCCCACTGCCTGCGCCGGCCTCGTCCCCCTGGGAGCAGCCCCACGGACACTGTCCCAGCGGCGCTGTGACCCTCCCGTACCACTGCGTGAGCGGGAGAGCACGTCTGCCCCGTCCCTCCGCAGACAGCTTCTATCCTAAAACCGCCTCATTAAATATTAACCCGAGACATGGAGCATTTCTGGTCTCTCAGGGAAAGAGGCACATTTTCAGTGCTCTGTGGAAGATCTCCTTTCCCTGATACCCCATCACGCATCCCTGCACAAGGCTGGCATGCAGCCACCCCAGCCCGTGTCTCCCACCGGGAAGGGACGCAGAGCCGCCACCGGGCTGTCCCCTTAGCCGACCCTATGGCAATTCCCGACGGCCGCCCCAACCCCGCTCTCCTGGGGCGACGTTGGTGCGGCCCTTCGTGGGGGCACTTCTGGGGTCAGGCAGCCCCTGGCCAGCGCTCTCTGCCAAATCGTGTCTGCAGCATGCGCCCTGCGCCATGGGCCCTGCACCATGCGCCTTGCACCCTGCACCCTGTGCTCTGAGGGAGGGAGCTGAGACAGCCCAGAGGAGAAGCCCCAACAGTGTGGGCTGGAGAAGGGACCCAAGGACGAGCAGAAGTCGTGGTCAGGAGCTGGAGGAGAAGAGCCTCACATGAGTGGAAAAGCACACAGGACGTCTCCGTGTCCATGTAAAGCCCCCACCCGTGCCAGTCAGGAGCCCGGGTCTGCGCCCCAGCACGGGGACCGAGCTGCTCGGTGGCAGGGGCTGCGCTCGGCTCTGCCGTGGGGACACACTGGAGACTAAGCCCTGCCTGCCGCCTCCCGGGGCCTCGCCTGATGGCAGCCTGTCCCGGGGACGGTGTGGGTCCGGCACAGCTGTGGCAGCGGGAGCAGCGGCGAAGGAAACGGGAGAGCAGCAGCACCTAGGCACATCAATAATTCATAAAATGCCAGCAGCAACAAAGGGAGAGAGGGACCAGAAGCAGGAGAACAGAATATCACAGAGCTTTTTAATGGTCTTTTTCTATTAGTGTCAGCTCTGTGGCTGGGTTTCAGGCAGAAGTTTCCCTGGATGCCCCCAGAATTTCAAGACGGGCTGAGCGCTCCCTCCTCGGCCAAGGCTTGCTCCCAGGCCCCGCGGCGGTGGCTGACGGCGGTCACAGGTCTCTAGCACTTTCAGAAGGACTCGCAGGGTGGGGTGGCACGGCCCCTCCTGGCAAAGGAGCTGGCTGCAAGAGATGGTCATGCTGCCAAGGGCAAGCAGAGAGGCTGGGCTCGGCTTTGCTGGCTGTACTCCACCTATAACCTCCAAACGAGCCTGAATTTGAGTGAAACCCCCTGCTCTGGCTGACTCTGGGCACCTCCACAGACCTCACACCTGTCTCTGCAGCCCTCGCCACGGCTGAGCTCCACAGCCCCCGTCCCCCATGTCGGGGGGGGGAATCTACAGACTCCCCATGTACAGAAAAAACAGGATTTTTTCATATAAATACAGGGAAAGCATTAGGCCAGACTGGGGAGCTCTGTGCCCGGGGCCTGCGTGCGCCGTGCCGTGCGGCAGCTGACGTGACGGGTGGGGATGCACCCTGTTAAAGTTTGACAACGCCCAGACCCACCTGCTCCCCCACGACGCCCGGCCAGTGCCTCAGCGTGGCTGGGGGGGGGGGGCAGGGGGCAGGGGGCGGCCCCCTCCACGATTTCAGCCCCAAAATCCGCCTCTGCCCATCACAGGGTTACTGAATGAAGAGTTTAAATAACATTATCCCCTTTCAGGGCTGCAGAAACAGAGGGGTGGGTGGCGAGAGGTG
>NW_008796044.1:19492984-19495752 GCF_000699145.1 Aptenodytes forsteri
AGGGGGCAGGGGGCGGCCCCCTCCACGATTTCAGCCCCAAAATCCGCCTCTGGAGCCCCATCACAGGGTTACTGAAGAGTTTAAATAACATTATCCCCTTTCAGGGCTGCAGAAACAGAGGGGTGGGTGGCGAGTGGTGCGGTGCGGTGCAGCATGGCGGGTACCACCACTGCAGCGTGCATGCACGCCGAGGGGCTGGACTCCCCATCGCTGGCTCCCCGGGCTTCCTCCAGACCGCTCCTTCCTCTGCGTTTCCAAGGTATAGTTTCCAAAACCAATAATTATTTAAACCTCACAGAAAACCACAACCATAAATTCTTTTTTCTGCCCTTAGTTTAATAGCCTAGCAGTCAGAAAATGAGAGGATTGTTCTACAAATAGGTTCGCTGTGAAATGCAATTAGCCAGAGTGAAGGCAATTACCGTTTTAATCATTGCTATTCTGCGTAAAAAAATACACCAGGAGAAAAAAATGGATATATTACCAAAACAGTGAGGACTGGGTCCCAACCAGAACCACAGTCCAAGACCTTTCTGTTTCTCACCCTCCACAGCAAGTGTCTGCCGCGCCCGTGGCCGAGCCCCTGGGGCAGCCCCCGTTACCCCCCGCAGGGCTGCAGGACGGGCCCCCAGGGGACGGCTCAGACGGAGGTGGTGTGCGGACGGCTGCTCCCTTCTCCCTCCCCCGTGAGCGTGCACACCTCCCAGCCCTGCTAGTCAGCAGATGCTGAACATTTAAAGGGTGTCTTGTTTGCCGAGAGTGCTGGCCAAGGGCTGCGCCGCGGCTGCCTCGCCCACGGCTTTGCAAGAGCTGCTCTTTTCGGGGATGAGCATCTTGAAGGGATGCCCAGACCCAGCGCGCGGCGTTCCCCTTTGCTAACTGACGGCTGGCAGTCGGGTCGGGCCGGAGTCAGGCTCATCCCTGGGCCAGGTCCCTGTAGGGATCTTCCCTCCCCGGGGACCTGCCCCGGGCCCCGTGCACCCCTGCAGGCGGTGGTGAAATGCAAGGCCGAGCGGGGAGCTGGGAAAGCGAAGGCTGCCTTCGCCTGCACTGGTGGGAGCCTCCCCAGCTCTGCCGCCCGGTGCCAGCTCGGGGCTGCCGCCCTCCGACACGCGACCTGGGGGTCTCCCCGGCAGATGCTGGCACTGCAGCAGCCGAGAGGCCCTGCAGACAGCCCAGGGCAAAATTTTTAATTCGGCATCACACTTCAACCTGAAATCTGAAAAAAATTTAAGAAGAATGACAAGATGTCAGCATCTCTGCACAACTGAACAGCTAATCGCAGCCCCACGGACTGGGGGCAGCGCTCGGCGGCAGTGCGGGGCGCCTGCCCTCGCGGGAGCCCACCGCAGCTCGAGGGCTGTGACACTCGCTGCCCGAGGAAACCAAAGGCAAGTGATGAAAATCAGCTCATGTCACATAGCTGCAAAGAGGAAGAAAAAGGCCACTCGCTTTGGACAGAGGGAACTGGGGCAGATTGGAAAGGGAGTATCCAAAACGCGAAAATTCAAGCGTATTTCCTGTACGCCTGGCAGAGGAGTCGGACCACGTAAGAAATAGTCCTTTAAAAATTACAGAGATCTAAACATTTTAAAAGGTTTACAGTTCAAAAATCTCCACGGAGAATGCTCTTTCTCGAGCAGCAGCAGCAGCAGCAGCAGCAGCACTGCACTGTTACATGGCAGAGTGGAGCCAGCAGCTTCCGAGCCACCCGGGAGCAACGAGCCTGGGGGCGGATCGGCGAGAGGGAGAGGGGAAACCAGGCTGCTGCGGGTGCCCTGGCCGCAGTCTGTTCTGAAAACCTGTCTGGATACCCAGCTGGCCTAAAAGACGTTACATTTGCACTACCGCATCAGCAGGTCCAGGACCACTGCGGTCGGTTTAGGTCTGGGTTTCCCCAGGGAGGGATCTATCCCCAGACTCGGCGCTCGCTGCAGCCCTGTTCCCCCCAAGGAGCGTGGCCAGCGGTGCCTTCCCAGCCCGGAGAGCAGCGCTGAGGCTTTCTGAGGAGATGAATGAGCCAGTACTGGCAAGGTCCCGCTCTGCAGCAGACTTGGTGTCAACCTGAGCGGGTCCAGGGGCTGCGGCTCACCGGTCCCCTCTCATATCTGCACTCCTAGAGCCTACTCTGCTGGTCAATCAGTGAGGGCGTCCCCACGAACTGCGTTATTGGAATTCGGTTTTTGAACAAAATCTAGGGAAAGTACACATTAAGTGCAATAAATTGTACGACTTCCAAAAGCCACATCCTGCTGAACAAGTAGCTGCCATCAAATTCATCAAAATGACTCGCATTTTGCAGCTCACAATTAATGGCTTTTGAAAGAGCCGCAGTCTGAGAACTACTGGCTGAAATGTTTTGAGAAAATAAAGCTGAGCAGTAAGGGGGGTCGCGGCGCAGCAGCACGGGGCTCTGCATGGAACGGGGCCAGCTCTCCCCGAACATGGGAAAGGGCCTTGCAGATGCTCCTATCGGCCAGCCTCAATAAATTACTGAGACAATCCTGAAACAAGCGGATGAAAAGGGAGATGAAAGATGCTAGCGGAAGACAGGCAGCCCCACTGTTTGGGGAGAATCTAAGCTATCACGTCCAAAAACCGTTTTAATCTCCTGCCGTCAGAAAGCACCGATCACTCACGAGGGGGGACACGGGGTGGGAACTCCCGGCTCCATCTCCTCTCCCCTCGCAGAGCAGAGACAGGCACTTTGCACCTCGCCGTTCGGGCAGAGCCAGCGGCGGTTATCCCCAGCCCCTTCCCCCGGGCTC
>NW_008796044.1:19495792-19496834 GCF_000699145.1 Aptenodytes forsteri
TCGGGGCGAGGACGGGCTGGGGCCGCACTGGGATGGAGCGGGGCACAGGCGCACCCGGGGAGCCCCAGCCACCCGCCGAGCTGTCAAAAACCCTCACAGCAGCAGCGACTTTAAGCAAAACACATGAATAAAGAAACCGAGCAGCAAAATCAAAGTATGCAGGAATCTCTTTAGCACAGCACCATCAAGAGGTCCCTTAGTAATTCCGATTATTTTTATTATTTAAGAAGAGACAGCTCTTTTTTTGACAGAAAGAGAGGAACGGGAAAAGTGGAATCACAAAATCAAAGCAGTTAGAGATGGAAAGACCCGATGGCTCAGCGAGGCTCCCAGCGTCCTCCCCGCAGCGTGAGGCGTGGTGATGTCCCCCAGCACACGAGACGCAGCCTTGCATGGGGGGAAAGATCTGCTTCCCTGTTGTTCTGGGTTCTTCTTCTTTTGAAACACGTAATTCAGCTGCAGGAGGCTTTTCAACAGAGTATTTTGTATCTCATTACGTCTCAAAGGTAACGTCAGTACCACAGCTGAGCTCATGGTTTCTGCAGTGGGTTATTTCAGGCTTCACCCATAAATTTAGAGTTTTCTCAGTCCTCACCTTACAAGTCAGGGCTAGGAAGTGTTTCACAGGAATAACTGTCCTCCCACGCGTGTTGAGTGTTTCAGTTACACGGGCCGTAAAATAAACAGGACTGGGTGTCTGAACTGCGTTTCCTTCGCTGACTGCACGATTTCTCACCTATGTTACTCGGACGTAACGAGTTCTCAGCTCGTTACCTGCCTGCCGGGCTCCCCGGGCAGTCCTGAGGGCCACATATCAGGGGGACCCACCGACGCTGCCTCCCAGCAAGGGCTGCGGACCTGGCCCCACTGCGGCCGCCTCCCCGGCGGTCCTCTGCCACCGCTCTGGGGCTCCCCGTCTCCCCAGGGCAGCGGGAACCCACTCACGTCTCCACCAGTCCCGCAGTAAACACTGCGCACATGAACTCGCTCCTTTCCAAGGCCGCAGGGCACCACGGGGCGCTCCGCCGCGGCGCAACGGCGG
>NW_008796044.1:19496930-19497723 GCF_000699145.1 Aptenodytes forsteri
CCGCTCCGCCGGGGCGCAGCGGCGGGGACTAGCCAGCCGTGTGCTTCACGCATCTCCTGCTCCGTCCCAGCCCGGCCACAGGCACAGCAGCCCTTTGCCCTCCCGCGCCACGTTTCCCCCCCCATTTGCCCACGGTTCGGTTTGCCACAACCTGCGTCTCGGCCCCCCCGGCCGGCTGCCGGGGGGGGGGGGGTGCAGGAGGGGGCCCAGGGCAGCAGCCCCCACGCAGGGGTCTCGCCGCCCCAGCCCAGCCCCTGCAGCACGCCGCAGAGGCGTGGGTCTCCCGGGAGGCTCTGGGGCCGGGGCAGGGCCTGGGCACGGCCTAGCCAGCCTCCTGCAGACCCCGCTGCCCGCCCCGGCCAGGGAGCCCCAGCAGCAGCTCCACGCACGCCGGGCACGCTGGCAGGGTTTTTCTCCTGCAGATGCAGCCACGGGCAGATCCAACGCCAGCGGCAGGGGGGCGCCCCCCCCCAAACGCGGGGGCGGCGGGGGGCCGGTGCAACTGCATCCTCGGGAGCCTCCTGCCCGTGCAGCCATGTCTACGTTAGGGCTTTTGCCAGCAGTTACGTCAGTCAGGGACCCGGGGACTGCGAGGCGGAGCAGGGCGCAGCTGCAGCATCTCGTTGCCAAGCCGGTGCTGACGGGGGCAGAGGGACCCAGCCACGGCCCCTCACCCTCCGCTTCCCACTGCCTCCCCCTGCGCCGGCTGGCGCCAGCCCCGAAGACCCCAGCAGCGGAGCGGAGGCAGCCGCCTCCCGTGACCCTCCGGCCTCTCGCTGCTGTGCCGCCCTGC
>NW_008796044.1:19499104-19534429 GCF_000699145.1 Aptenodytes forsteri
GGGGCTGCCGCTGCGGCCCGGGGGCCGAGCTGCGTGTGCGTTGCCGCTCACCTTCTCATAACCTTTGTTTTCTTCAATTTGGAGTCATCATGCCAACATTGGTATTGCACTGGCACTAAATGGTGGGCAAAATTGTTTTCCTGAGAGCAGCAGAAGAGCGTTTGTTGGTTCCAAAGGTGAACGTTTTTTTCTACATATACATTTACAAAGCTCCCCGTGTAGAGGGTCGGGTGGCGCAGCGGGTTTAGTGCGATGGCCAGAGTTCACATCCTACCGTAGGTCGCAAACGCGAAGGACGTAGGTAGTCCTGGCAGACACTCGTACTACCGAATAATTAAAACCCTTGGCACGATTGACAGCCGTTGCTTGAGTGGTCTCGGATGTACGCGCAGACGGGAGTCAGAGTTGCAGGTCATGTTGAGGGAGCTTTGGCAGGTCTGGATGTGCTTCCTCAATGCCTGCCTACCCTGATCCCAGCTCTAGGTTATTCATTTCCACGAGTAAAAATTAGCAGTTGAGGACTAATGAACTTGAATTGCAAAAGGGACGAAACTATTGAAGTAGTTGCGCGCTTAACTTTGTTTATTCAAACTTGGCGTTTTTTGCCACACCGTTTTGATTTTTATTAGGGTTTTTCCCTGTTTGTTGTAAGAATTGATTTTCCTACAGCTGAGCAGCAAAAGAAGACAAACTTTGTTTCCCTTTGGCCTTATCCACAGAATGGCTCAGCAGCAAGCACTGAGATTTCGTGGCCCAGCTCCCCCACCAAACGCAGTCATGAGAGGCCCACCGCCTCTCATGCGACCGCCTCCGCCTTTTGGTATGATGCGAGGTCCTCCTCCACCACCTCGCCCCCCTTTCGGACGTCCTCCGTTTGATCCAAACATGCCTCCGATGCCACCTCCGGGAGGGATTCCTCCACCAATGGGACCTCCACATTTACAGGTAAAGAATGGGAGATTCTCTTGGTTTGTTGAGTTGGGATTTAGGGATTTTTCTTGTTTGTTTTCATGCGTGGAAATGAAGAGAAGAGATGTTAAAATGGATGAAAAAAATAGCAGGGCGTGATGAAAACATACGGCTTGTGCATGGTATTATAAAACTAATGCATACCTGTGGTACGTAAACGCAGCTTCCGTTTGGCTCCTGGAGGCAATTCTAAATTAATCAATTATGCAGTTAGGATATGCTCACCGACAAAGTCTTTACTAAAACCTGACTTCGTGCTGGTGCCCTGTGGCCGTGTAGAACGCAGGATTCGGCTGTGCTTGGATTTCTGAACGCCTCAAAGCAGGCATGTGAAGTACACGCCAGCCTTCTAGGGTTATCTTAGTTCTGCCTGTATTCACTTAGTGAGGTAATGATGGACACACATGAAGACTGACAGAGAAGGTGCAGCTGAATTCCGTGTGGGTTCCAGCGTGAGCCACACCTGCCATCGTCGCGGTAGTTTATTATTACTGATCACCAAGGGATTGGTTAGGTGGGCAGGTAGCAATTCTGAGAAGTAGGTGTGTAATCAGTGACCAAGTATGTTTTGCTTCAGCGCTGTGTCCAGGAGGTGCGTTGTTAGTAATGCACCAGAAACTGTCAACACACTGACAAAAATGTAACATTTGGAAAAAAGCCTGAGAGTAGGCTCAGTGTTGGACTGGAGCAGCTGCAGGTGGTCCTTGTGCTGACATAAGTTTACTCTGGGCAGGGGGAGAATGCTCTTTATCTTACCGTTGTTGTTGGTGTGTTTTGTTTGTTTTTTTTAAAACAAAGTGTTCCTAGCACCTGCAGGGATAGTAAGAGCCTGTTGGGCTTGAGTAAGGTAGATTTCTGTCTGTATTTCATGGTGATGTATGTTTAAGTTCTTTTGCCTACTTTTCAGAGACTCGGACAATTTGAAAGGCACAACGTGTTTGTGAATAAGAAGTGTATTGTTCTAACAGCATCGTAGGAGTACAGTGCTATCAGGGCAGTGTAATTACTGTGTGGGACTGCAGGCGGGCCTATAAGGAGGTGAATAGTACTATGTGGTTTATAAATAATGATTTAAATCCACTATTTGTAATAGAATAGTGAAAACTTTTAGTGCTGTGAAATTAATTTTAAAATGTAGGGATGTGGGCAAGATGGGAAGAGAACATGCTGATATGGGTTATTTCATGGTATTTTAGGCCGTGCATGTTTTTTGGCAGCAGGGCTATGGGAGCTTTTTTCCCCATTACTCTTAATGCAGATTGGTTCACTGTATAGCTCTGCAGACAGCTTTGTGTGAAATGGAGGGAGCGGTATGAGAGGAAGCAAAGAAGCAGCGAGGGCAGGAACAAGGACTTAAGCTGGACTTCATCTGAAACAAACTAACATCAAGTTGTAGTTTAATTGTGTGCGCTACCATCGTCCCGAGCACAAGATTTCGAGAAGAAACCAGTGCATGTTTTCCATAGCGGTTTTCTCTCCATCTTCTCAAACGCAAAGTGTGTTGTTAGGACTTGGAGTGCTCAGGGAGGTGTGAAGTAGCTATTCATTTCATTGAAACATTCGCAGCCGAATTGGAATTGCAGACTGAAACGGTACGTTTGAGGGATGTAAACAGCCCCCCTCATCTCGTTGAATGTCATCTTTTCTCTTCCGTTCAGTACTAGGGACCTTGTTCTATGGTATGTTTCCATGCTCAGATTAAGTTTATTTAAGACTGTTTCCACCCACTGCGCCTTTGTCCTGGTGCTTTATGATCCCATTTTCCCTCTTGGTGTTACTATTCATGTGCCCATGCACTACCTTGAAAGCTCTGAAGCAATGAAGAGTGTCGGAGTGTGCAGTGGAACTCAGACTGAGAGGGGAGAACAGGACCTTGCTTCCTTCTTGCAGTTTCAGGAATCAGCCAGAGTTAATTTGAAGCCCCAAGCCTAGCTGCTGCTGTCTCCTTGATTTATGTGTTTGATTTATATTCTGAATGTGCTTCAGCTCTCAGGTCTTACATCATAGCTGTTTTATCATGCCATGCGGTAAGTGTGTCTTCTACAGCTCATTACCGTACACAGAATCCATGCACCAAGCATGTCTAAATTTTTCATGCCATGTCAGCACTGTGCTCTGCTTTGCACCGAATGTTTGGTATTTAGCTTCTCCTGCTTCTGGTGCAAGGGGAGACACGATATTGAAAGGTCCTGTGGTAGAAACAAAGGAGAGGGTGTGCTTAGAGCGGAGCTGAAGGGCGTTCTGGATCCCCTGGCTGTACACCTGGCATCCCCTCCTTGCTCCCAGGACTGCCCTGGAACAGTCTAACACCACCACCACCACCCTTTTTTTTTTTCCGGAAAGCAGCAACAGCAGGCAAAAAGTGAGGTCTACTGGATTCTTTTTACAGATTGTAGAGCAGTAAAGAGAAAGATCGTCTTGTGGCCAGATGGAGGAGCTGTGGAGAAGAAATAAGGAAGGAAAGAAAGGCTATAGTTACCTTAATGGCTTTTTTTTTGTTGTTTCTGTGACGCTGGATTTCCTGCACACATCCTAGCTGCCGCAGAGCCCTCGTCTCGCTGCACGTGTGCATTTCACTCTCGGGCCTGCCAGTTACGAGTGCAGAGCTAGAAGGCTTTTACCAGTGAGCTGTCTTGGTATTGCCTTTGCGAAGAGGAAATCTTTTGCATCACAAGTTCAATTAGAACTGGAGTGATGGAGATAATTAGGTCAGTGTAGATGTATGCAGAATAAGTTAAACAACTTGGTGGATTTTGTCAACTGTCTTTTTTATATGGAACTATTCACTGTACTTGTTATGCACAGGGAATTTCAGAACAGTCCAAATAAACAAGGAGAATAAAAGAGCTTAATGTACCTTGAATTAGAAAGCAGGTGTTCAGGCTTTCAGGTAACAGTGGTGTGCAGGGCAGTTCTGGATTTCTTATGATGATGCAATAATGAAAATGTAATTTGATTTTTTTTTTTTTTTAAATTAGCAGTAGTTAGAATTTTAGTTATGGGAAATCGAGAAGTATAATGGATTGTAATGAAATCCGCTGCTCTGCTATGCTAATAAATTGGGTGCTTGCTTGTAATTTTTTTTTTTTAATATTTCTTCACTGGGAGGGTCATTGTGTAACTGTTTAGTGGTATATCTGATTCACAGCTGGGGATGTCTGAGTGGCAGTTATTCAGGAACAGTTCTTCCATTCTTTCTCTTTCTTGCATTGGGATATTTTTGCCTTTTCAGGAGAGGAATTTTCTCTCGCCCCACTTCTTTTCATGCCCCTTTTTTCTGATGCTTTGCATTTATGGTAGCATCTCAGAAGTGAAATTCTTACTGCAGCTGTTCTGCCATAGGTGGTGGCTTGTCAGGAAGCGTGTTCTCTGAGCTGGTAGCATTAGGTTGTTAAAGAAGCTCTCAAGACAGGTAGAGTTAACCTTACTATAGTTGTACTGTCTGTTGGTGCTCTAATAAAGGAAAACTCTGCTTGAAAATTGTATTATCATCATCATCATTATTGTTATATGCCTTTAGAGACCACCATTTATGCCTCCTCCCATGGGTAGCATGCCACCGCCTCCTGGTATGATGTTCCCTCCAGGAATGCCGCCTGTCACTGCCCCTGGAACACCAGCAATGCCCCCAGCTGAAGAGATATGGGTAGAAAACAAAACCCCAGATGGCAAGGTAAGATGGTTACCAGAAAGAACAAAGTAATGGGTGTTTACCGCTGTTGTCATACAGTCTTGCACTGCGGTAAAATCCTATGCTCTTGTCTATCCTCTTACTAATTATTTTTAAAACAGCAGGAACTGGACCATTTATACATGCTCCTCCTCCAGATAAGCAGTTGTTTGATGGTGACATTCTTAAATTGTAGGTCTATTTCTATAATGCACGTACACGTGAGTCAGCGTGGACTAAGCCAGATGGGGTCAAAGTTATTCAGCAGTCGGAGTTGACGCCGATGCTGGCTGCGCAAGCCCAGGCCCAGGCACAAGCCCAGGCACAAGCAGTAGGTGCCTCCACACCGACCACCAGTAGTCCTGCATCTGCAGCGTCTCCATCCACGTCCTCGAGCACTCAGTCCTCCACAACCTCTACCACAACCACAGCCACTTCAGTTTCACAGACGATTTCCAGTGAGTAACTGAGGGTTTCTCAAGCTTTGCGATGGTGGGGAGCAGGTGGTGGGGATGCTGCTTTGGGGAATTACTGCAGCAAAAACTTGGTATCCAGGAGGAAGTTGTTTCAACGTAAAGTGGAGTACGAGTTTAAAGTACAGTATGTAATCCAGAAGAACCTTGCATGCGAACCTGGTTTTTTTCTTCCCCCCCCCCCCAGTCTGAGAGAGTTACTTCAGGAGAGTAATGCTAGATCAGTATGCAACCCTTTTTCTTTAGGTCTTTGTATATTTTTTCTTCTGTTATCACATCATCTCAAAGCTATTGTGCGTCTATTTCCTCGTGACTATAGATGAAGCTAAATTGTTTTTAAAAGTATCTCACAAGAAAAGTTAATCTGAGGTAGGAGTTATAGTTGTAGCAATTGCCTCTTTGTTTCCAAAATGGCATCTGTTGCTTTAAGAGGCTGGATCTTTGAGTGCTGCTCCTGGGCTGCAGAGAATTGGTTGATTGCAGAATAGACCTTCTTCTGGTGTATTACTTTTACTAGCGTTTTTCTTCTGACTAAGCCTCGTAAGTTCCCATTTGCTAGAGTTGCACAAAAGAGGAAAAAGAAAATCCTTAGAGCCATTATTGTTCACTCCAGACTGTTATTCAAAGGTCATAAGATTACTGTTGTTTACATGGGCTGAGCCTTTGCTTTTAAGCGTTTGCCAACTGAGGGAACCTCAAGAGGAAAGGAGAGACTCAATTTATGCAGCATGCACGTAATGCATGTTTATACATAGTATCTGCATATAATGTGAATAGTATGATTTGTACTATGCTTTGGCATATATATGCTGACGAAGTGCCTCTCGTGCAGAGCATCTATATAGAGATGTATCTTACGTGCTTTTTGCACGTGAGCATGTCACCAGCAAACAATGAGTAAGATCACCCAGCATGAATGAAGCAAGGGACGCTTGTAAGGAACAGTTTGGTTGGTGTTACTGTCTACATGCAGGGCTACTGAAAGCACAACATTTGTGCTGATCAGGAATCCTATTGTTTGACAGTCTTGATCATTGTAGCTGCGCTGGCAAAAATGTGTGCACTGAGTCAGGCCAAAGAGTATGCAGAAGCTGAGCAATTGGTGAACTGTTCTAACTCCAGCTGTAGTGTATAGTTGCATCCCCTGGGATTATTTCATCTTTTTCCTGTAAGAGGTGAGACAAGTCAAGCTTAGCTCACCATTTAACCCAAACTTCAGAGATCTGTGTATGAAAGGGAGTCAAATTTAGGTAACCCTCAAATTATGCTTTCAGTTAACACTGGAGGGAGGACAGATCATTAGGGTAGCAAATAATTTGTATTGCTCAAAGCATTGTAGGGCTTTTATTTAATTTGAAAGGTAACTTAGTACTGCGTTCAGTTGCTTTGTTGACATATGGTCTACTCTAATCATTTTGGTGAGTAACAAGAATCAGGTAGGAGGTGAATGTTAGCTTCTGGCCTGACGCGAGGCTTTTGAGAACTGATCCTACTTTTGGCGTAGCACTTTATGCACCTTCTCTGAAGCAAAATTTCCTAATATCGAACGCTGAGAGTCTGTTCCACTTCTACCTGTTCTACCTGCTAAACTTTGTCTTTGCTTTCAAGAACTGTTACTGTTGGTGTCTGTACCTAGGTGATAAAATTTTATCATTTAAAATAATTTTATAACACTCAGACTTGGCCTGTAAAAAAAAATGGGACTTTTGGCTGAGCTTCATTCTTGTCTGGTACTGATTTGACTTAGGCCTTAAAACAAATCACATACTGACTGTCTGCTCTGTTTCCCTAAATTTTAGGCAGTGCTAAGAACTTTCACCCTTTCTGAAACACTTAACAACAGATCAAAAATCTTTATTTAAATATGTTAATACTGGTATGTTACTGGGAATGCTTCTGGTAGTCATTAAATACTGAAGAAAATGCACAGTATGCCCATATATAATATGGGCATGAGTTGGTGTGTGGTTTTTTGTTGTTTGTTTTTTTTTTTTCTTAAATTAGCTTGTTTTTACAAGTTTCTCCTCCCCTGCAACAAATCTTACAGTGTAAATTTGCAAGGCTGGTCAATGAGTTTAATCAGTCAGGTCTCTAGTTCCTGTTTGCTAGTGCTTTGATATGCAGCACTATTTATTCTCGGTTAAGTGCTGATTTCGGTCATGCTGCAAGGATTATGGAATTGAATGCTAGTAGTGTATTTTCCCACTGGGAGGCACTGAAGACCAAGAAAGTTCTTGCAGTTTCTGAACAAAAGTACTTTCCTTTTCCTTGCTTATTTACACTTTTTTTTAATTGACATTTTTCCATTCTTGGATCACAGCTTAATAAGCATAGTTTTAGACAGACTGTTGTCATGCACATGCTGCTGCCATTATTGTTAAAAAGCAGAACCTGTGTTCATTTAACATAAGAACAATCTTTTTCCATTTGAAACTCTCTGTAACATTCCCTTTCTGGTTTTCTGAACAGGGATACAGAGGCTATATTTGTCCTTTGGTACACCCTTGCTACTGCTATAGAGACTTGTTAGGTGTAAAGAATGGGACAAAGTAAAATTTGAAATTGACTTTCTTTGTGGATATTTAACGTTACAGAGAAGGCAAAGGTTTTTTTGTCCAAGAGTGTCTTCCTGCTGATTATATCTAAGCGTATCTGCTTATATAATGTCTGTTGGGAAACAGAGAGCCAGTATGTTTGCAGCAAATATATTGTAGTGTCTAAGATACAAGGTGTTCTTTGTTTTTTTTTATCAGCACCTACCACACAAGACCAGACCCCGAGTTCGGGTGTTTCAGTTGCCACACCATCAGTCAGTGTTTCAACCTCTGCTCCTTCTGCTACACCTGTGCAGACTGTACCCCAGCCAGTCCCACAGACATTGCCTCCTGCAGTTCCTCATGCAGTACCTCAACCAACTGCAGCAATTCCTGCTTTTCCACCAGTAATGGTACCTCCATTTCGTGTCCCCCTTCCTGGCATGCCTATTCCACTTCCAGGTAAATTGGCGAACTGTAATTGTCTTGTCCGCTACATGTCCATGTTGTCAATTTGTTTGCACTCATGTGTCCACTGTGTACGGAACTTGCCTGAATCCTCTCCACTCAGAGTATTTTTGAAAGAATTCAGGGTTAGCAGACAGACTTTTTAATTAACAAAGAACATGAATTTTTTTTTTACTTGTAGTTCTTTGATACACTTATCAGAAAACAGCTGCATTTAAACATGTAAACCTTTTTCTTTTAGACGATAGGAAAATATAAGAATTGCACTAAACACTTCTTAATCTCATGGCACATGTCTATCTTGCCATCCTATTTAAAAAAGAAGTGAGCTTCTGGACAGAATCCATATGTGACTCTGAGAATATTGTAGCACTATATTTTACGAATTGCAATATTGCTATAATTTTTTTTACCTGCTGGATTTAGACCTCAAGTCTTGTGCATAAATATTTATTAGGACCTCGATTATATCTGAAAGAAAAGAAAATAATCGTGTCTATCTTGCCATCCTATTTAAAAAAGAAGTGAGCTTCTGGACAGAATCCATATGTGACTCTGAGAATATTGTAGCACTATATTTTACGAATTGCAATATTGCTATAATTTTTTTTACCTGCTGGATTTAGACCTCAAGTCTTGTGCATAAATATTTATTAGGACCTCGATTATATCTGAAAGAAAAGAAAATAATATATTTATGAGCAAGAAAAATTACCGTTCAGATGCATTACCCCGAATGACGTTAGGTGTTTCCAGTTCTCTTGGTTTGCAGCTATCAAGTATGATGCTGAATGCTTTTGCAAAATGTTGAGGTTTAAACCGAGGACCCTAATGAAGGCATTCAAGATACTAGGGTATTATTCATAGGCTTTAGATGTAAAAACCATTGAGAAGAAATCTTCTGGCAGCCCACTGGTTCCCAGGTAAATCATATTTTCTTAAGTTTTTATAAAATATTTATAAAATATTTAGATACTTCAGGAACCAATTTTAGGCTGGCAAAATTTTGGACTTGACTGCTGTTTGTAATTGCTGCAGAGGTCCTCCTAAGAGGTTGCTAAAGCCACTCATTGCTTAAATACCGTGTTTCAGTTTGCATGGATACGGTTGAGTTCCTGTTCTAGTGCAAAAGTAATTAATGTTTTTTCAGTGTGCAGTAGCACTAAACATATACCAAGAGCTGATGATTTTCTGTGGCAAAGGAAGGTTTGAGACTGCAGTTGTATTGGATACAAGTTAGCTTCTGATCAGGAATTACGAAGAAGCAGCTGTGAGCAGCATCCTCCTATTTTTGACTCTGTACAAGCTGAGCGAGGTGACTTCTTTCCTGCTGTCCTTTAAACGCATTGATCCAGTACATATGAAGGGAGGCCTTTACCTTCCATCGAATTGGTTGGACGAAAAGTAATCCTTTATAACGCTTCTTTGATAAAGGATATAAGCATCAAAGTAGTTAAAATGGGTATTAGTTCTGCTAACTAGAAGAGAGGGCCAACTTTTAGTTGCCTCTGCTTTTAGGATAGTCTTCTAAAATAACTGGGTGAAGCTACTTTAATCTGTAATTTTCTTGAAAAGGAAATCGCAGTGTAGTACTCATTGCTTTAAGACACAAAAAAAATACTATTCTGAACATGATATTCAAGGCTGAACAAAAAATGGATAAAGGATAAAGGGAGAATTCTGATGTCTGTATATTTATGAGGTCTGGAAGAAAAATAAAAAGGGTTAAGCCTTAAAGGTGGTCAGCTGAATGTCCTTGACTGCAATTTCTGACACTGCCAGCAAGGGATCAGCATAGAGTGAAGGGTCCTTACATACCTTTGAAGGATATAATCACCTACTCAAGTGTGAACTGTCAGGTGAAATGTGGATGGTCAAAGCAGTGGAGAAGAGTGCCAGTGAAAATGGCTACTCCAGGGTGTGTGCTTGGGTTGTTTTTTTTTCTTAAGCTCTCAGTCAAAAAGTTTTGCGAGTAGTGCAATACAGAAGGAAAGACAGAGCAAGAAGGTCAGTCTTCTCCTTCTTAAACTCGTTTTTGAAAATTATTTTTGCAGAACTTTCCTGGTAGAAGTCTTAGATCTGGCCTCTTCTCCTGTTCTCACAATGAGATGAGCCTTTTGGGTGGAACCCGTAATACATAGGAAGGATACCTAGCAGTAAAGTGCGTGCTTCCACTAATGAGTCTAATTTGTCATTTTGCCTGATTACAGAATAAAATCAGTCTGCTTCTTTAAGCTAATTCTGGCTTGAGTTGGTTGTAATGCTTTATAAACACTGTAAAAGAAAAGGAAACCTTTAAAATATTTTACAGTAACAAGAAACTAGAGAGAAGTCAAAATGACTTCATGGCAGTATAAGGTGAAGTCAAAAAGGCTTACGAAGTTCTACTGTATAGATGTTTGGGGCTTTCAGCACTAGATGGAGCATCAGCCAGATTGCTTTCAAGTTACAGAGACAGAGCTGAACAATACCATTGTCAAGTGATTTCAAAGTTAATCTCTGTATTATACTATAGTAAGACGGAACAATGGAGGAGTTGATTAGTGATATCTCGTAATCTCAGATCTTAAAAAGTAAGTCTGCTTTCTCTTAATTCATACAATAAAAGTTAGTTGTATGTTTGAGAATGAAGTTGGCAGAGGAAACAGCTTGGGTATTTGCTAAGTCTTATCTGCGCTGCAGTTCCTCTAATTTCAGTGATCCCGCAGATGGCATTATTTATACTGACCCAGTTTTAAGACATGCTGTAACTTCCTTAACAAAACGAATTTTCAGATTCATTTTCAAGTACATAACATGAACACACACACCCTCCCCTCCCCCCCCCGAAATTTAGACAAACACTTCATTCAGTGCTGTTTGAGTCAATGTTTTTGTGTCTCAATTCATACTTTTTTTTATAAAACTAGTTTTGGATTCTTTCATTGGAATTATTATTAAAGAACATTACAATTCCGTCTCCTCAGAAATATTTTTTTAAATAAATTGGCAGTATTTTTGTATGCTTTCCATACTAGATCTCCTAATGAAGAAAAATAGAAATTACATTGGTTACAAACACAGGGGTTTAATTTCACTTTGTGCTGGAGGATTTCCAACCTCAGATGACGGAATTGAAACCATATAAGGGGGAGTTTCTGAAGTATTTCAGTTTCTGAGTGTCCAGACTGGACCAACGTAGAGAGATCTTCTACAGTTTCCTTCCACACCCTAAAATGAAGGTTTTTGGAAATGCGTTCCCCTTACCCCTGTCTAATTTCCTACTGAATTTTGCATCTAATTGAAGATTAGATGCTTCCCTCTTTGTGGCCTATGTCATTTCTTAATGAGCTGGAGAGCAGAACAGTGCGTGATGTTCTATGTCATTTCTTGATGAGCTGGAGAGCAGAACAGTGCGTGATGCTACCTTTTTGAGGGCTAGTTATGCTGCTTTTAGAGCATTTTTCAGCTCATGACGTTCTTGATAATGAAAAATAAATAAAATGTTTGCTGCCACTGACCTAGTGCAGCTTTGTGTACCTCTGTTTGCAGCTTTGTTGTTTTTATTTCCTTTTTCCCCCCTTCTTCCACCTCCAGCCCTTCCGTAATGACCCTCATAACCTCAGCTTTCCCTCTGGGTTGAACTTGGTTTTCACCCTGCCACACCTTGCTAGTCTGACTAGTTTAAATCTGTCCTTCTGCTCTTACCACTGCTTTCTAAATGCAGCAGCAGACTGAAAATAGCAAAGACTGCTAGTTTCACTTTGCTGCTCCTCTGATGGCTCTGTCTGAGCAATGGCTGTCGGTGGAAAACAGCACCATTAGGAGAATATCTTCCCATGGTACTGCCCTACAAGGACTGAGTTCCCCCTTGAATGAACTTAAACCCCTGAGTCTTCATTGAAATACCTTTTTTCTTTTTAATGACATCCCAATAATTTGCTAAACAGCTGGTTTAATGTAGGCAGAAACTCTTGCTGCAGCTTAAAATTAGTTTTCTATTTGATCTGGCATAAGATGTTGGAGCAAAAATGATTCACATTTTCTTGCTGGGAGGCTTTCTCTTTGCCAGCTGAAAATGGCATTCCAAATTGTAGCAGGAAACCTGTAGCATCCAGACTCCCAGTGGTAGCTGACATACAATGGCAGCTTTCCAACATGCTTGCTTATCCATTTTACAGGTGTAGCAATGATGCAAATAGTCAGCTGCCCGTATGTAAAGACAGTCGCTACCACCAAGACCGGTAATTTTCAAAACCATCTTAGTTCGTTTTGTCTGTAAGTTGGCATGGTAGTGAATGTTGTTGTTTATCTTTTATTTATTTATTTGCTTCCCCAACTGAATGAATATATATACTTTATTTTCAAAACCAGTATAAATGCAAATATCATATTTGGCCAGGAAATAACCTTCCCAAATAACTGTTAGTTTTAGCTTATTTTATACAAAAAAATCCAGTACAGTTTTCTGTAATCATTGAGTTCTGTAATAATTGTGAACCTCTTCATGCCCATACTTCTTAGTTATTAGTTTCTTGTGTGTGGATTTTTGTTTTTCCGACTTCCACATGTATAGTGACATGATTGTGCTCGCATGTTGGTGTGCGTGTCTGTGCGTCTTAGTATAAATTTTCATTTTTCAAATTGTGAATTTAAGAAAAGTCACTTACTGAGAATATTTTATGGCAATGTGTAATGTGTGCTTTTCCATTATTTAGAAAGATAGACTTTTTCATATAAATGTTAAAAGCTCAAAATTATGATCTTGCAGTTCTAGTACTATCCAATTTGATTTTCTAGAACTTGTCATTCAAAATATGTTCAGTATATCCATTTTGTTGGGATGAGTAGAGAAGTAATAGGATAGCGTAGCATTCTGGCTTTCTTATCTTTGGATATTTACTTGCCATTTTGCTTTAGGATGTGAATGAAATGTTTTTTCCAATCAGTCTTCAGTACTAAACAAAATGATCACAAAATCTGGAATTATTTCATTCTCATCAGTTTTTATTCAAGGCTCTGAATGAATGTTAACTTTTTTTAAGTCAAGATTTAAGATTTATCAGAGTTCTGCTCATTATTATATGGCTCAAATTCAAGCCACTTGTCTTTTTTTCAAGAGCAATAGGAACATCCCTTAAAATGACAGCATAATTAAACAGTGGTGTAGGGGTTTTTTTCCAATAATTATTTGCTATAGAGATCTAATAAAGACTTTTTTAACAAATAGAGCACTTAATTTTGAAGTATTAAAGCAAATGTCTAAAAACTAACAAGCTTTGTGCTGTGCAGAATTACACATTACTCTAATTAAAAAGCTATCTAGTTTGCCTGGTAATATGGGCATTACCGATTGTAAAACACAGGAAGGAAATTTAGTAACGATGCATTGCTTTCCAATTTAATTTTTAAAACAATCTTTATATTTATTTATATAGGTTGATTATTTGTAAATTAAGTCAGTGAAGTGCTAGGTTTTGGTTCTTTGGTACTCCAGTGTCACTTACTGTTTTCTTTCCTCTTTTCTTTTCTTTTCTTTTTTCTTTTTTTTCTTTACACAGGTGTCTTGCCAGGCATGGCCCCTCCCATTGTACCTATGATCCATCCTCAGGTTGCTATTGCCGCTTCGCCTGCTACGTTGGCTGGAGCAACAGCAGTCTCTGAGTGGACAGAGTACAAAACAGCAGATGGAAAGACTTACTATTATAACAATAGGACTTTGGAGTCAACGTGGGAAAAACCCCAAGAACTGAAAGAAAAAGGTACTTTTTTTTTTCTTAATACAGCTGTGTACTAGGCAAAATTGCTATTAATTGCTGTGTTTGAAAATGTGAACGAGAATACTTCTAATCCCTTATCTCCCTTAAGAATATTTTGAAATCCTGATTATCTACTTGAGTATCTATTTGAGTTGCTCTCGAGTCTGAAAGTTACAGTTTCTTTGTTTCCCACTGTATTGTAAGAGTATTTGGTTCTAGAGTTGCTTCCAAATCCTGTGACACTTGGGTAAATGTGTATTTCTGCTCCAGTAGAAAGTAAGTACTTTATGTACTCATCGTGTTTGAGAAGGTCCTAATTGCAGAAAGATAGAAAGTGAGGGAAAAATTCAGTTATTCTCAAGACTGTAAAGCAGGGAAGAATGAAGATCACTGAAATGCTGAATTCCAGATCTTCAAAAACTAAGTATATAAACAGATTTGGAATATGAGGAAAGAATAAGTTACCTCCCCCTGTCCGCATCCCTAAGTCATATTCTGGTCATATTCTGACTTGTGTTTATTTGAATCCACATTATATCCATGGGTGGTGTTATATTGGAGGGAAATTGTTTTTGTATGATAAATAAGGAAGAAGGGGCAAAAATCCTGGGGCTTTTATTCAGTTTATAAAGTCTTTTAGGAAAACAAATCCAGTCGAACCCAAATAGTTCTTCCTTTTATTGTCTGCTGAACTTTACAGTTACAAGAAATCTTTGTTTAGACAAATTCAGAACACTTACACAGTTAGCTAGTTTAATACCCATCTTCCTAATAATTCAGGTTTAAATAATAGGTCTTCTTTTTATTGAGGTGAAAGCATCTAAGACAGCAAATGTCAATTTTGCTGAGTAAAGATTATGCATTTTATCATTTTTTTTTTAAGTGGGTACAGAGCAATCCTCAGATGATTCTCCATGAATTTTCTCTGGGTTTTTTTGCAAACAGCATTTCAAATCTGAAAGTGGTCTTCAGTGTTGCACTGTTGGTTGCAACTGTTGGTTGATATTTTTATTGGTGTTTCAGCTATTTCTGTTGGTACACTGTAGTTAGCTTTTTAACGTAATAGGCTGCCTTACAATATTTCCTTTTCCAGTCCCAAGTTGATCTCGGTGCAGGAGATAATCACGTCTTTATAAGCAGATGCTGTAAAGCCCAAGAAGGACAGAAAGTGGTGAAAATACATGAAAAATAAGTTTTGCTTTGCTGTTGTGCTTGGAAAATCATACTGATAAAAATAAATCTGTTGAGGTTCTATAATGGTTTCTTAATAGTACTAAGGAAAATTCTATCTTTATTTAGAAAAAATGGAAGAGAAGATTAAAGAGCCAATTAAAGAACCTACGGAGGAGCCTTTACCAATGGAGACAGAAGAAGAAGAGCCAAAAGAAGAACCTATAAAAGAACTTATAAAGGAGGTAAAAGACCTTGCAACCAAATAGTCAGTATCGCCATTTTGAATCCTACATCCTACAGGTGTGGATGCATCTGTAGACCAGGCATATTGACAGGAGACATGGTTAGTAATTTGAGTTCTTAAATTCCTAGGGTGATTTTGAAAGCCTTCCTTTTTGGACTCATAGCTTAGCTTTTTTTTTTTCTCCTTTTTTAACATAAGGAAAAAAGGACATTTAAAAGAAAATTACAGCGTATGTGAGTTAAGAAGTTAGTAAGAACATGGGAAAAAAGTTAGCTGATTACATAGACATGATGTTCTCTCGCTGATTTTAAGGTGTTCAGAACAATGAAACTTGTCCTGAATATGTTAAATCTTTACATTAATAGCTTTTTCTCTATTTCTTTACTACTTTATTTTGAAACAAAGCTTACACGTTGTCCATGTGCTATAACTGATAAGTCTAGTCTGTTAGGAACACGTCCTAGAAAATGTCTGTAGTGTTTACATTGCAGTAAACAAAATTAACTTTTTTCTTGTAAGGCATTTTGTCATGCTGAGAAAGCATAGTTCTTGAAGATGCTAAGGTGTTTGAATAAAAATTAAAGCTTTCATACTGATTTCTGTGAACTTCAATGTAGCTTAGTAGGCAAAATCACAGAATTCAGTTGCTGTTTTTAATTAATGCTGCCCTGTTTACTTTTGAGATAGTTGCTAGTTTGCTTATTTCCGTTACAAAGGTTATTGCAGATTTTTGACTGTTTTGTACTACATGTCTCACTTTCAAGTAAATTAATTCTAAGAATAAAACAAAATTTCTTTGTGAGAAACTACACCCTTGTCCCTGTATTCAGGCCTTGATTCAAGGATTCATGCAGATCTAGGAAGGCATTAAATAAGGTTTCATTGAAGTCAAAGAAAACACTTAGAGGTTTTCTGAATTGAGATTTTTTGAATAGCGATTGCTGTCTATGTGTTGAAATTCCAGTGCTTCCGGTTTAAGCATGGAAGTAATTGTGTAAGTGTAATTGTGAGCTGTTTGTTAGCATTGTTTCAAAATACATTTGCTTGTTTAAAACAAGTTAATTACTTTATAATAAATAATTAGCTAGCTGTCATTGCCTGAATCCTGTAACTTGTTTTTTCCTTGAGGAGCCAAAAGAGGAAGAAATGACTGAAGAAGAAAAAGCAGCTCAGAAGGCCAAGCCGGTTGCAACCACTCCTATTCCAGGAACCCCATGGTAGGTAATGGCTTTCCCAATGGTTGGCTGCTGCAGGACTGAAACGTCGTTTCCTGTAGCCACCAGGAAGGTCGCTGGGTAGTTAGAACAAGTAACGGTGTGTGAAGATCCTGTTCTCGGTATGCTTCTGTCTCAAATAACGTTGGATTCCTCCAGCCGACACTGTTCACGCTGTGCCAGCACTCGTAATGTTCAGTGGTGCGTGTGTAGCCTTTCTACCACATGCTAAGTGCAGTCTTATGAGGTACGTCACCAGTATAGATTCCGTATCCCAGCCCCCTTCATCTGCCACTGATTCCTCCTGATCTGGTAGGAAATACTGGCCCAAAAAAAAAATCTTTTACTTCTTTTGCCCTTATGCCTTGGGGAATGAATAGGTGCAGTTGCTGGCCAAAACAGTCTTTCCCCCCGCACTTGGCATTGGTACTCATCAGGTGCCTATGTGTATAATGTCATGATGAGGTTACTCTTGCTGTAATACATGTAAATCATCTTTGTGTGTTTGGATGACCAAGGTAAAAATGTTACTGATGGGAAAGGGATATTGTTTTAATTTTTGCAATTTAGCCATCGATGCTCTTTTATTAATGTTTGATATTTAAAACTCTCTCCCTTCAAATTATCTCTGCGGTTCTTCCATCCCGTCACTTATAAAATTCTGACAAGGTCATTAGGTTGCTTTTTCTCATGTTTTGCGGGGCATTGAGGAGATGAGGTACGTATTATCCCAAAATCTGATTCAGTTGTCTAAAACATTTTTCTAGAGAAGAACTGAATATACTGCAGCTCCTGATAAAAAGCGTTTTTAGAATTGCGTTTCAAATCTGCTAGCAGAGAAAAACGGTAATTCAGTATCCCATTTGGACAGTAGGAATGTCTGGTGGTTGTGCAGTAAGTGTAACCTGGATCTGTCTGTGACCATTATGCTTGCTTCAGTCTGTGAATATGGTAACAGGTATACAGAATGAATGAAGACAAAGATAATACAGGACTTCTGTCTGACTGTTAAATTTCTAGGTGTGTGGTGTGGACTGGTGATGAGCGTGTTTTCTTCTATAACCCTACCACTCGTCTTTCTATGTGGGATCGACCAGATGACCTAATTGGAAGAGCTGATGTGGACAAAATTATTCAAGAACCTCCTCACAAAAAAGGAATGGAAGAAGGAAAAAAACTTAGTAAGAGCCATCTTACTGCCTTTTTAAGAAGTCTGAATATAATTTATCACATATTTTGTGTTGATTTCCACAGCTACTAACAGTGAGAGAAATGTAAGGACGTATTGAAAAATGTATATAGCTTTGGAATTTAAGAAGGCTGTTGGGAATGCATATTTATAGAGTCCTTTGGAAAAAAACAGTCTATTGAAGAAAGTAGATACTAACAATATTAATTTTTTTTCTAAATGCCAACAGGCTGAAAAAAACCCACAGTTTTTACTGACTAAAAAAAGGGACTGTGTTTGTTTTATAAGCAAGAGGAATTTGGGGGGCAGAAAAGATTAATCATAATGTACAAATGGGCTCTCACAGAAGAGGATTTAACTTAGAGAACATCAACTGGAATACAGTCTTGGAAATAGCTGCCAAGAGCAGAGAACGTTCAAGAGGCTGCTGAGATGAGACTTCTTTCTGGCATGAGTTCTAGTAAATGATCCCGGGATGACATGTGGGCTTGGTAGTTGGAGGAGAGCAAAGTGCAAGTAGGTAATCAGGAGATCCAAATGTGCTTCATTAGACTGTTAAGCCTGATTTTTTTTTTACCCCTGGAAATAAGAGGTCAATGTTTGTCATTTTAAATACAAAGTTGGCCGCAAGTCCATTAGTCCTGCCACCAAATTCCGATAGTGTTATTCTGAAAGCGACTGAAAACCATACGTCTTCCTTGGTCAGAATACATTATTGCAGCACACATTGTCCTCTGTTTTTGCACAAGGCTTCATTTGTGATTTACAAACTTTTCATGAAGATAAAATCTGTAAAGTATTATTGAAATCTGTTACAGTTAGAGAAGAGCATGAATCTACAGAGGAAGCAAATGAAGATGAGCCTATTAAAATTAAAAAGCGCAAGTAAGTTTGCTTTTTCAATACTAAGTGGTCTGTGTAGATAAAACAACTGAAGTTTTTCATCTGAATACTGTTGTATTCAGCAGAGTAGAACAGTAACTAATAGGATTGGTGAACACGATCATCAACTTTCTGCTATTTTACTTTAGTAAACATAAATCAACAAACAGCACACTTTTTTCCAGAAGTGCTTTGATGAATGAATGTATCACTTGCATTACAGCATTTTCTGTTGTACTGATTGTAGGGTATTCTCAATTTGAACTAACTCCCTTAGCCATAGTCTTTTCACTGGCCCTCATGGTCTTGAACAGGAGATAAGAAAGTTGGTGTAGTTAATGTAAAATCTGTTGCACATCTGGCGAAACCATTGAATACAACCAGAATGTGCTAACTTCTTGAGTCATTTGTTGGCACTAAAGTTGTTGAGAATACCTTGGTTCTTGAGCTTTTTCAGTATGAAAGCATTCATATCCAAGTCTCAAAGAATGTCTTTCATGATTTGTAAGCCTACGCTTCTGAAGTGATCGGTTATATCCATTCTGTCCTGGTGTAGTTCAACTTCTAACCTACAGGGTTGACGTATTACTTCTCAAGTTATACTGTATGTTTAATTTTTTTCAGGAAAGATGATAACAAAGATATTGATTCAGAGAAGGAGGCTGCTATGGAAGCTGAAATTAAAGCCGCTCGAGAGAGAGCCATTGTCCCTCTGGAGGCTCGGATGAAACAATTCAAGGATATGCTTCTAGAAAGAGGGGTCAGAGAAATCTCTGTGTGTGTGTGTGTATGTGAGAAGGGGAGGGAGGGAGGGGGAGGTTCAGGCAGAGGTCTCAATTGTTAGCGAATTTGGAACCTGCGGTGCTTTATGTAATGAAAACAATCTCATCCTTCCTCTGGTAAACGGGTGCATTTGTACAAGACTCCGTATTTCAAAGAATGTTACAATTACAGCAAAATTTTTATTTCTAAGTAACTGAAATTAAACAGTATCAAGACTTTTTTTTTTAAAAAACTTTTTTTTCCAAGTTAAGTTAATTACCTAATTGAAAGCTGCCATTGAAAATAAATAGGATGCACAAACTGGACACATCCTTAATGTTTTTGGAAATGTTCCTACATGAGAAAAGCAGTAAGTTCCACTGTAGTCTGTACACTCTTATCCTCAAATGGGACGCTTTTTGCTTTGAGTTAACTAAATTTGAAATCTGCTTGATACCGATCAGTTTTTGATAGATCAATTTATATAGTAACTTTAAAAAATGGAAGTGGTTCCAGCTGCCTGTGCAGCTTTCCTTTAGTTTCAATAACTGGATTTTATGGGATAGTTTTAATAAAGCTTATTTAAGATGAGCTCGAACATGATTAAATCAATCTCTTTTGTAGCAGAACTGTTTCCACTCATAACGTTTAGAAAAGGCATAGAGCAGGCATGGGATATGAGAACACAGAATCTCAAGCCTTTCTTCTGATGTACTTTTTTTTTTAAATGTCACACAGTAGTAGTAATTAAGCATTTGTTATTATTTAGAAGTTTTCAGAGCCAATTAGTGTTGAAACTTGCTATGGCAGCCTCCATCATCTATTAGTGATGAAAACTTCAGGATGAGTTTGTTTCCCTCTTTTCATCAGATGTCCTATAATTTTCAAGCAAAACTGTAAAACTTCTGTATATTTGAGGAAACTTAACCACTAGTTAAAATCTGACTTTTTTTAATTGAAGGTCTCTGCTTTTTCAACATGGGAGAAAGAGCTACACAAGATAGTTTTTGATCCTCGTTACTTACTTCTCAACCCGAAAGAAAGAAAACAGGTAAAAGAGAAGTCAAATTCATTCCCCATCCAGGCACAGCTACTACAGGCTTTATCTAAATCCTCAGTCTGCTATTTTTGTTCCCGCTAACCTTCCAGACTAATCAGTGTTGCAAGGGGTTTTTGTTATGTTTAGGGTTTGTCTGGAAACGGAAGAAGCCAGCAAGAAAAGAAGTGAGTTGATAGGTTTTATTTTTCCTGTGGTTGGAAGATCTAGTATTTTAACACAGTGAAAGTTGTATGCATAAAGAGAGCTCTCAAAACCTGAATGAAATGGTGAGAATCATCAGTATCTCTTCAAAATATTGGCGTAATGAATAATCCATCTGTTCATTTAAAAAAAAAAAAAAAAGTGGTTGGGGGAAAAATTAAAGCACACTTTTATTGTTAAGCAAGTTCTCACTCCAGAAGCTTTTCTTCAAATGTATGTAGGGAAATGGAAAACTTCAAGAATACAGGAAGTGTCTGCTGTCTTAAACATAGGACCCAGAAACATATCAACGTAACATGAGTGTGTAAGAAACTTCTTCACAGGTCTCGGATGACGTGTTTAGATACAGTACACTACATGTTCAGCAGATTGGAGTAATTTGCATATTCAAATACGAAGAGTCCCTAACCCTTCTTTCTACCTCGTCTATGTTGGTTCTGTGGTGAGAGGAAAGGAAATAGGAGAAAAGGAAAGAAATGGGATTTTTCCTCCCTCTTGCCTAGAGCTTACGTGGCTTCACGTTTGTATGTTTTATGTCGGTGACTGGTGTTTCTGTAGGTATTTGATCAGTATGTGAAAACCCGAGCAGAAGAAGAGCGCAAGGAGAAGAAAAACAAAATAATGCAGGCCAAGGAGGATTTCAAGAAAATGATGGAAGAAGCAAAGATTAATCCGAGGTAGGAGCTGCTTTCTTGTTCGTATGCATATGCTCTATTAGAACGAAGTATGTTGGGTGGTATTAGGTAGATTAACCTCTTTCAAAATGGGCAAAGAGGAGAAAAATCATCAGATATTGTTGAAATCTTCTTTTGCCTACTTGTATTCACCTAAACCATGAAATAATAGAACTTGTGATTTACAGTGATTCACATATTTTAAGTCATTTTGAAGAAATCCCCAGCATGCTGTCCGGATTGTGAGAAAGGCCTCGTGATCCACCACGAGTTTTCTTTAATAACCCTGTTTCTTCTTAAGAGTATTAATAGTCTCTGAGAAGTACTAGGGAGGTTTCTTCAGTTTGGAGGGGGCTGAAGGGATGTTTTTCTGGTTACAAAGTACGTTAATAATATGACAGAATGTTCTGGTTGCTTTAAGATAGAAATTATTACATACCCCTCACATTCAGACCTACTTGCAGTGATAATAGTGAGGTGATGACAGTGAATGTACTAACATGCAAGATTTTATTGCTAGAATCGTTTGTTTCACAGCTTTCTTACATAGAGTTCATGAAATAGGTGCTTATGTCACCAGATGAGCTCTAAAGCATTTTCTTTCAGCATCTCTTGGCTTATCTGGCATTAATTCTTTTACAGTGAAATAACAACTCATTTGTTTCACTTCAGCTTAATTTTTTTCAGTGACCCGTTTTGGAAATCTGGTGGAAGCCAGTGTTATGTTAACTTTTAAATGACTTCAAATCTGATTAATAACTCTTATTTAAAACACCTGTCTGCTCATTTAATAAAGGTAGCAGTTTCCACAGCAGTAGGCTGGGAAGAATGGAGGCATGGAAATGTTTTAAGAAAAAGTTCATCAGTAATAAGTTTAATATATAATTCAGAGACTAACATGGACTATTATGTTAGCTTTAGTATCCTCAGCTTCCAAGATATCTCCGATGTGTCATGTTGGGACTGACTCTTATCTGATTATGGGTTGGGGTGGGAAAGAGTTCCAGCTGAAATACTGTCTTGTTTAATCTTATCCTTTGTCTTCTGGTTTCAGTGTTTGTCTAAAGATATTGCTGTACTTCTGTGAGTGCCAGACTGGTTTTTTATCATCTATCTAAGTCCAACATGCTCAAGAGTTTGTGTTCCACTTCACTTAAACAGCTCTTGTTCTTCAATATAGCTGTACATTCACTTTCTAATCTTTTTGAATAAGCTACCAAATTCTCTTCTTGTTTCAATTTACCCTACAGCAACAGTAGGCTGGATTTTCCAAGTCTAATTATTTCCATGCTGTGATGAAAACATTCGTATGATTATAAGTGTCTCACGTATTCTTGGGGCCAGATTTGCATCAGAGCTTGGAAAAAGCACAGTAGTGGTTTTTTTCGAGGTAAGTGGCAGTACTATATCTACTGCACAGATTGGAATCTGGCCCTGGAGGTGAGAGAACGGTCAGGGAAATGCTATGGGGATAATGGGTTGAAAGCCCAGTATTGCTGCGTCTGCCCATAGTGTTTAAAATATTTTCAGCTCCGTGTGTTTTAAGATTAGGCTATACAATGCTCATTGTAGGAGGAAAAACTGATTCAGCCAGTGTTCTACTGTGACTAATACCAAAAGATGATTTTCTTGGTCAACTCTTAGCATGGTTTGGCTGCAAGTGAATGCACGTAAAATTTTCAGTTTCACAGCTGTGAAATACCTGGACAGACTGGTGGCTGAACTGCTAACCCACAGAAAAGAAGATTTTTGTAGACAACTGAGTTTTTTCATTTCTTCTTGGTTGCATTATGATCTCTCTTCCTACACCTGCACTTTCTGCAGGTAGCTGTATTCAAACAAACAAACAAACAAAACCCTGTAAGTCTCTAACAATTCCCTTCACGTGTTGACTCCTTTCTATATAGTTCATTGATCAAGCATCTCTATAGTGAGACCATAGGATGTTGCCGCCTTTTTTTTTTTATATATATATATATTTTTAAATTGTGCTCTGGCATGTATTCTAGCAGAAGAAATATTTCTCTGCTGAACCTGCTTCCCAGCAAAGACAGCTCTGCCAAATGAGTTCACTTGCCATTTTGTTGCAGAACTACTTTTAGTGAATTTGCAGCCAAGCATGCTAAAGACTCGAGATTCAAGGCAATTGAAAAGATGAAAGATCGAGAGGCCTTGTTTAATGAGTTTATCACAGCGGCAAGAAAGAAGGAAAAAGAAGATTCGAAGACCAGAGGTGAGAAGGTAAGGTGACTTTTTTAGTTCCAGCAGTGTGAATGGTGGTGAGGCTGAGTGAGATGAGACAAAGCCAGTGCTTGGTTTCCAGTGAGCCTTCTCTGAGACACGGTCCTTCTCTTTCCATAGAGGTTTTTTACAATGTAAATACTTCATGGAGATCCCTTTGGTCTTTCTGAACTAACTATTTTAAGTTTGCAGGTATACTGACTTTTAGAGTATATAGAATTGAACTTACATTTATTTGTGAAGCTGAATTTACTTAAATAATAACACTTTTTTTTCATTTACCTAAGCAAGTAACTTTATATTCTTAACTGGAATAATGTTGGGATTTTGTTGGTTTTTTTTTTAAAGTTATATTATCCTGAAGCATTAAAAGGAAAAGTATTCTTGTCCTGTTTGGCTGGAAACCCCAGAACTGGCCATTACCTCTCTGTTCTCTCAGTGGAGGCAGTAAGAACTTGAAATTCTCTGTAGGACACTCCGCTTAAATTTCAAACAGCTTCCATATCTTCTCTTTCCATCTAAAAGCTGGCACTTTAGAGACTTTTTAATCTTCCAGTAAATATATCCTATATATAAACTGCTGCTTTTTAAAATTAAAGGTCAGCTATTAAAGATTAATGAATTCCAAATGTCATTTGACCGTATTGTCAATAGCAGGGAGCAGGCTTTCACCACTGGGGAAGCAAGCTACTATGGAGGTGGCATCAAATACTATCATCAAAATATGCAGCCACTTACTTAAATGTCCTTGTGTGTTGTGCGAATGGAGAAAATAACCTCTAAAGCCTAATCATTTTTGACATTATAAAGTCTGCAATATTTATTTTGTAGTATAAAGTTATTGCAAATTTCACCTACTAAGAATACTTACAGAAGAGAAATATGCTGAATAACAGGTTAGATTTGGGGACAGTTTCATTATTCAATAAATCTTGCATATTTTTTTTAATTTAGGTATTCTGGTCTAATTTGATTCTGTACTTGATTTTTCCCAAATGTTGACTTATTGCTGATATTTTCAATAAATGATTGTGCTTTCAGAGGAGAACTGATGTAGTTCAAAACTAGACTTTTACATACTGCATTTCGATTATGAATATGGAATTTTAAAGCATTCTTGCAGCTTAATAGTGCAGTTGAAGACTTTAAAAAAAAGTAAATACTTGTTTTGTTGTTGCATGATTGTTCTAAAGTTGAAAAGTTAAAAGAAGAGAGATTGTGTTTGTTTGCTTTTGAAATAATGTTTTTTCTCCAAAAGCCTTTTGTAACCATTTTATGTATTCTGTTTTATAACAAGTGGATAGACTTTACAGTTATGTGCTGTGCGGCCTGTCAATCAGTTCAGTCTGACAGCTGTCAATCACTGACACGCAAATATTATGGGATTCCCTAGTGAGGAAAGAATTGGTATCTCTGTGTGGTGACTTTAGCCTCCCGCAGTTCCGGTACTTTACATTTTTTTAGTTTTTTTCCTTGTGAAGTGATGAGAGTTGTACCTGCAATGTGTTAACTGCCAAAAAAAAAAGACTTCTAAATACACCTGAAATATTTTCAGTCTTATTTTCCTTTGATTTTGAAAGTGCTTAAAAGATAAAATTTAAGGCATTTAACCTGAAGCTTTCTCAGTCTGTTTTAAAAGTCCAAAATCTTTATTTAAGGAGGATCAACTTTACAGAAATCTTTAACGTAAGGGTTTTAAATTATATAATGTTTTGATTTTGCTTCATTGGGTTATGTCTTATTGGATGGTGATGGAGCAGCCAGCATTTCAAATCGTTGTTTTTGTTCATGTGGCTAATTTCAGTGAGTAAATACAATGCTAATACTTCTCAGATGACAGAGGTGAGGAAGTACGCGTGGGTTTGAGGATATCGGGGAAGGGACTATGAGCTGGTAAGGTTGACCAAGCTGCTCATATGCTGTCCCAGGACGCAGCATTGTTGCATGTCCTCGAGATGAGCCATGCCAGCAGATAAGCCCGACGTCCCACTTTACGTAGACTTACTGAAATGTTCAGCTGCAAACATCCTGCAGCCCACTGTGCTGATGGCTGTCTCATCTGTCGTCTATCCTGTATCGAGATCTCTTAACAGTTTTCTTACGTAATATTCTGCTTAGTCGAGCTAGTTACTGTGTATAGATATACTCAACTCGCAACATCGTAGAGCTATGATCTTAAAAGATTATTCCTTGGTGAGATGTTTTTGACTCAATTATTTGAGAAGTTTTTGCCTTTTTTTTTAAATTGAAACCAAATTGCAGTACTTGCACTATATACACTGCAGATGACATTTAAGAGCATTAAAGGTCTGGAAGTGTCACTCGTTTTCCTCGGGAGGGAATTGGCTGTACCCTCCTGGCTTTCTGCTAAGCCGGTCGCTAGTGAAGCAGGAGGTGGCCCAGCTGGCATCTCTGTACAGCAGTGCAGGAGCTCGGTAGTGAGCAAGCGCACGGCTTCTGAGGGAGCAAAGGGGGTGCTGCTGGCAGCTCCTGCGGAAGCACCTTTCTACAGATCGTGGTAGTGTTCTTAGGTCTGGTTTTGTATTGCAGCTGGTGCCACGGTGCTTCCAGCAGTGTTGCGGGTATGCAGTTTTTATCCTGTGGAATATATATATATATATGCATACGTGATTTGTGTAGAAACTTTGAGACACCCTTACTTTATAGACTTCTGTAGTAACGTCTGGGAATTGTTTGATTTTTAACAAATACTTCTAATGCCATGGCTTAGAAAGCTTCATATTTTTGATACTGCATGCATGTTTTAAGATGTTTTGAAACAACATTCTTAATTTTACAATGAATAAACGGTTTGCTTAGCATTTTATTCAGCTACTTTAAGAAAAAGTGGTAGTGCTGTAGATGTAGAGCAACTTCCCACTGGCACTAACCAGTTGTTTTCTAATCTCTGCTTACTGTCTTAATCTCTCTGTTGAGATAGTAAAGAAAAAAGCCTATAAAGCCTTTTATGTTTAATGTTAATATTGTGAAGAACTAAAATTATCAGTGGGCGAGGCTGCAGAATGTTGGTTCTGGTCTTCATTTTGTTCTTGCATTCTGTAACTAAACACATTTTTAGAGAATCGGGATGTGACAGTTCTCTGGCAAGTCAGAGTTTGTTCGCCTGTCCATCTGCTCGCTTCCCTTATGAACCTCAGTGTTTTGGAGCTAAACTGCTTTTGGTGGTTTTCTTTTTTTAAAGGGATGAGGAGAGGAGATAAGTAGCAAAAAATGAATGGCCAGCCCTTCTCCTAGTTGTTTTTTTGTGGGTTTTTTTTTATAATTAGCGTGCCATAAAGACGGATTTTGTTTTGTGGACCAGCAGGGTTTGGGGTGCTGTGAAGGCAGCATGCTTCGCCTTGCGTGTGGAGTCCCTAGAGTCATTCCCTGGCACTCGGCGAGTGAGGCGAACCAGCCCCTCGCCTCTCTGCTTCGGAGAGATGGAGGCTTAAATGCCAAACCAGACTTCTAAGGAAATAAAAAGGAGAAAATACCTAGGACCTAAAGTGCAGCAGGAACAGGTAGATCATCTACCCCAGAAAAAAGAGATGTAATAAAGGCACAGTAGTCGCTTTTGCAGCTGCTGGTTCTGGGAGTTTGGATGAAAAAGTGTTGCTAGTTGTCTCGAGATAAAAAAAAACTAATGCGAGTGATCCTCTGCCAGCCCTTTGCAATGGCTGTTGTTATGGACAGAGTGCTGACATGCCATTTCCAATTGAAAAAGTAGACTAAAACATTTCCTTAAACTTTTATATATGTGTGCATATCCATCTTAAATGTAATTTACTTAATTACCCTGTGTGGGTAGTTCTTTATTGGTTAGATCCATCTTAAGACATTGCTCTTTATCAGCAGATCCAAGTCTTGACCTCTGTTCATTGTACACTTGGAGGATGAATCCATAAATACTTGATTTGTCTAGAGCCCTGTTTAAAACTACATAGCTTATGTAGTATTAATATGCAAAATGCTATAATGTAGAATCGGTAACTTGTTACTTTGATGTATATAAAAAAAGCTCAAAAAAGAAGCTTAAATTGGACTAAAATAATAAAAACTGTATTGGTGAATCATTCTTTAAAGAATATAGTTCATCTTAGATGCAGCAGATCTTAATGTATCTGCTTTAGCAAAATTGTCCCAAGGGGAAGTGAATTTTAGATGCGGTTACGTCTAAATTCAGGGTTTTAGTGGCTTCTCTAAATTGTAATGGTATGTAATATTAATATGCTTCCCTCTGTTGGAGGTAAGTTGATTCCTTTTTTTCATAAGAGCAAACTGTTGGGTATTAAAGTGTCTTTCTCAAGTATTGTCTTTCTGTTTCTGTCTGTAAAACAGATCAAAATGGACTTCTTTGAACTACTGGCTAATCACCACCTGGACAGTCAGTCTCGCTGGAGCAAAGTGAAGGACAAAGTAGAGACTGACCCCCGTTACAAAGCAGTGGATAGCTCTTCACAGAGGGAAGACCTTTTCAAACAGTACATAGAAAAAATAGCTAAGGTATGCGCGTGACATTCGGGAGTATAACTTTGGGTGTTCTGCTGGTCACATTGCTGTTAATGTGTGAAGTAGCTAACTAGAAGATAGACTAATATGTGCTGTAGTTCCATACTAAAGAGAATTCTATACCATAGTTATCTGTAGAAGTACCCCAGAATGACAGCTTGAAACTTAGAAGTACTATCCCTGGTGGTGGTGCTGCTGCAGATGTTCATGGTACGTGTATGCTCACGTGCATACAGACACACAGCATTTGGGAGAATTTATCCAGCAGAGCAAGAAAGGCAGAGACTCCTGTAAAGCCATTGGTTGTAAAAATGGCTGTAAAACTTCGGAAAATACAGACATCACATTGATTACTTCCTACCAGGATGGGCAGAGTTTCCTTTGCTGTGTTTTTTTGTATCAGCTGAGCTTCCTTCAGGAATATAGATGGTTCATACACAGTTCCTTCGCTGGTTCTTTTCTCTTAATCCAATATTCCTACCTTTCTCTTCCAGGCAATTAATAGTTGAGAATGTAAAACTGGGCTAAAAAATAGTGATACCACTCTCCCCCGTCCCCCCCATTATTCACAGTTTGTCACTGTACACAGACAACATGTTCCTGAGCATAGTTGTTCTGTGATCAGTGTTGTGACCAAACTTCTCTTTCCCCCATGTAAACCGTATAATGCTTCAACATAGCTATTGAAGCAAAATTTTGTAATCCATAGATCTCAAATCACGTTGAAGTATTTTATTCCAACATGCCTTTAGTTTGACAACCCTTTAATTTACTTACCTGTCTAATGAAAATATGAAAGGTGTTGTATTCTTTTTATTGAGAGAAGTTTGTTCTTACATTTCAGAATTTAGATTCTGAAAAAGAAAAGGAGCTGGAAAGACAAGCTCGCATTGAGGCAAGTTTGCGTGAACGAGAAAGGGAAGTCCAGAAAGCTCGTTCGGAGCAAACCAAGGAAATTGATAGAGAACGTGAGCAGCACAAACGGGAAGAAGCTATACAAAACTTCAAAGCGCTTCTGTCTGACATGGTGAGATATGGACAGGCTTTCTCAGCTTGTCAGTGCATTCTTTTTCTAACTGTTGCACTATGGAAAAGCTTTTTGGCATTTGTAGTTAAGTTTATATAGAAATAGAATCCTGTTGTCTTCTCCCCATTGGCCTCCACTCACTGTTGGGAGTTTTGCCTTGGTTGGAAGAGGTGCTTTGCATTTAGGGTTCATGTTCTGGCATCTTGCCCAGGGAGTTAGTGGATAGCATTGTTCCTGCTGTGTTTCTCTGGAGTCTCATGGGTGATGGCAGATTTTCAGTCATGCTACTGTAAACTTCTGTAAGTCTGTTGGAAAATTAGATATTGTTGAGCATTAGGAATAGTCCCTTTATTTTTGCGTTGTCTCTTCTTCATGCTCCAAACACAGCGCCTTTGTCTTACCATTTCTCTGCTATGTTGTATGTTTACTTGTTCTGCTGGTCAGGCTAATCTGTGAGAGAGCAGTTCCTGTATGGTGAATGCCCTCTTCAGAGGACAGGATTAGTAAAACGAGTTTTCACCAGTATGTGTACTATGTCCTTGCTCCATGGTGTAAGATATGAAATCCAAACACATTACTAGTGCTCGGTTCCACATTTCAGCACTGAAATCTTTATAAGGGGGCAGGATATAAATGGCTCATCACTCTGGTCTGGTGGTATAGCTAGTAACATAAAGCAACAGCTCCTAGCTCCGGGCTAGAAGCAAGGCACTGCAAAGCTCCTAGTGTCTCTTTGGAAATAATTATCTCTGAGGCTGCCTTTCCAGACCACTTACAGTTAATATAGTATGTTATGCACAGAGGAGGGTGCTGGATTTTTCTTTTTGAGAGAATACTCAGCCAGGTCAGTGGGGTATCTCCATCTGCATTTGAAATGATGCAAAGTAATTCCTTCTGCCACTGCCTGTTTAGTATTTATGGGGAAGCTACTACAGTCTCTTACTTAAAAGCTGGTTGGTTTGGGTTTTTTTAATCTTTAATTTGAACCTTAACTTAAACCAAGAGAAATAAAAAAACTAAGTAGTATATAAGAAGTATCAGTGAACTGTAGAAAAAATAGTTTCAAAAAATAATCATCTTTTGTCTCAGGTGCGTTCTTCAGATGTGTCATGGTCTGATACCAGAAGGACTCTACGCAAAGATCATCGATGGGAATCTGGCTCCTTGCTAGAAAGAGAGGAGAAAGAGAAGCTCTTTAATGAACACATTGAAGCACTTACCAAAAAGAAGAGGGAACACTTTAGGCAACTTCTGGATGAAACTTCAGCGGTAAGAGCTGTACATATTCAAACTTCAAGTCTTTGCCAGCCCATTGTGATTTATCTTTTTCTGATTTTCTGTCACACAATCTGATTTGTTTGTTTTTATTTCCAGGGCCGCTTTGCTTCATCACTATCTTTTCTTCTTCCTAACAAAATTTGTGCATTATGTTTCCTTACCTGTTTATCTTGAGTAATATTTTGGTTTAACATACAGTTCATTTACATTTAAATTTCTAATCAGTGATCTTTTTATCTCCTGCAGGATGTTACATTTCTTCAACACTGAGTTATTTGATACTCTTTACTATATGGCATCTTGCTCTTTCAGATATCCAGTGTATTTGTCTCAATGAATATCAGTATATAATCTTATCAAGTTGATCTGTTTTGATGTTCTACTTTATCTTGTGCTACTGAATCTGAACTTTTATTCTGTGTAATGCTATGGAAATCTATCACCTATTCTGTGTATTGTGGGGTTTTAGTGAGTCTTACTCTTTTTTAGTTATGTACCAACTTCAGTCAGCTTTCTCTTAACCTGAAACTTTTTACCTCATTTTTTAATGCATTAGTCAAAAGTGCTTAGAACATTAGGCAGATTTTTAGTGTGATAGAATAAAATGAGAGACATGTAATTCTGAAGCAAGTTTTCTGTAGGTAACTTTTAACAACACATTCATATACATAAATATGTACTAAAAAAGACTTTGGGATGTAAATGATGTTTGTGAGGACTTTGATCTGAAAATGCCATCTCAAAATGCTAAAGAAAAGCAAATATATGAAATCAACTAGTTAAAAATATGAATGTAGTAGTATAAATAATCAAACCCCACCACTTAAAAATACAGCAACAGCTTTGTCGGTGGACTTGGGAGATATTTAAAAGCTTCAGATGTAGCAATATTTACATTCCGTATTCTTAGAATCTAATTTTATTTTAATTTAACTATTTTTGCTTCTTTTGAAAGATAACTTTAACATCAACATGGAAAGAAGTGAAAAAAATCATTAAAGAAGATCCAAGGTGCATTAAATTTTCTTCGAGTGACAGGGTAAGTGGTTTGCATCACTGTTGCTAACTTTCAGTATAGTGCAGGATACAGAGGAAGTAAGTTAATGGCTGCTGAAGTGGTTTCTGCTTTATGTGAACAGAACTATTATTGTTTAAATACTATTTTTTAAAATCAGAAATGTAAAAGATAAGGAAAAAAGCAATCATTACATGTTAATTATATATGTTCAGTATGTTAAGTCGCGTGAAGTACTTAATCTGCATTCAGTGTTTTAAGCTTATCTTTTTTCTTTCAGAAAAAACAAAGGGAGTTTGAGGAATACATTAGAGACAAATACATTACTGCCAAAGCTGACTTCCGAACATTATTGAAAGAGACCAAATTTATAACGTACAGGTGTGTACCATAATGTCAACAAAGGACTAATCTTTTTATTGTGCTTTTCCATATAAATGGCAACAAGCTGATGTCTGTTTTTTTTCCTAGCATAAGCTGATGTCTAAGTTACACTTTTACAACCTTACATAACCTGTCAAAAAAAAAAAAAGCCTGCAGCAGCTAGAGACCTCTTTTTACTTTATTTTGACATTGCTGCTGCTGCTGACTAACAAGTAAGGAAAATCAGACCAACACAGGTGTGAGGTTCTCTTTGGCTTCGGAACAGTATTCTGTGAATAGTACTCTGAGCTGTCAGGCCATTTTGTGGTGAGGGCCATCTTTCGTGTTTAGTCTGTATTAGCCTGGGTGGTTTAGACTCAGGAGGGATCAATACTGAAGTGAGGACTCTGTTTCAGGACTTTGGAGTAGACAGCAAAGAAATACTGGCTTCATTGAAATTTTATTAAAAAAAACATAAATAATTTGCCAGGTTTCTGTGGGACGATTTCATTGAAAGGGTGTGCCTTACGGGTGGGTAGATTTACAAAGTAGTTGACTTTTTCACTCAGTTTCAGGGGATAGTAAGGCTGATAGAGAATCTTGGGTATGGACCAAAACAAGTTTCCTATCAGAAACACGAGTTCACTTAAAAAGAAGAAATGAAATTAAGTTCTTTGGATCCTAATGAACTGCATGGTTCCTTTGCGGTCAGCGCTGTAGTGTATTGGAGTTCTGGTTTCAGGTGGTGCTGCTGGCAGTGAGCTGAATGACAGTGCTCTAAGCTGGTGCTGTTAATCAGTCAAGCTGTACTGTAGCTGAGACTTCCACATCCAAATTCTAATTGTTTGCCTCATTTAGATGCCGAATTTAAAATTCTGTGTTTTTTTTTTTTTGTCCCCTCTAGGTTTTAGCATTTGTATAGTTCAGGTAGTGCTGTACAAGGCTGTTGCAGCCAGGCACGAGTCTTCCATGGTGCTTAATTAATGTAGCACAAACGTAGGCAACAAGCCTGTATTTCCTGTGCATAGAGTAGTTGATGTGCCTAGTCCTGACCTAAAGCAGCGTCTTTCTAGCTAAGAAGATACCCAGGCCTCTGCCCCTTTCCCCGCTTTGCCTTTCATTGACTCTACCTGCGCTTTCTTACGGTGAGGGCAGCTTCTCTGAGCTCGTAGCAGCCACCGCCGGGAGCAGGGTGGGTTCCCGGGGCATTCTCAGGTGGTAATTCTTACGCTTGCTTTCAGATCCAAAAAGTTGATCCAGGAGTCAGATCAGCATCTGAAAGATGTAGAGAAGATATTACAAAACGACAAGCGATATCTGGTACTTGACTGTGTACCAGAAGAGAGACGCAAACTCATTGTGTCCTATGTAGATGACCTGGACCGTCGAGGCCCGCCTCCACCACCCACAGCTTCAGAGCCTACAAGACGAACCACAAAATAGTTACAAAATACTCTTAAGCCAAGGGTATCTGTTAAATCAAAAAGCTTGCATGAGCCATCTGTCAGGTTTATACATATACATTACCGTGAATATATTGCAAAACCATCTGAGGAACAGAGGAAGAAGCAGCATCTGTGAACATAAAGGTCTCAGGGTGGGCAGGGGGGAAACCAACAACAAAAAACCCACGTTAAAGGTATTTATGAGTTTCTTTGGGGCATGACTGACAAAAATCCGAACATGTGGGCTGTGTTTGGTAACTTCAGATCTCGGAGCAATGCAGTATCTGTATATGAGGTGTGGATGTCTGATATTTGGAGGCATTCTTCTCAGCAGTGTCATACATGTGAGTCTTAAGGATGACCGCGCTCGTGGTTTGAACTTGTACTACGTGTGTGCCACCAGCTTCCTAATGGTTACCCACGGTCCCTGGCCGAGGAGGTGAAATGCTGTCTGGTAGCTTAAATTATTGATTACTGAAGACCGCGTTCTGGAAACACAAGTCCCACTTCCCTGCCTGCTTTCACCCTTGCAAATGGAACTAAATCCATTAAAGCCAGAGTCAGAACTGAGAGAGGAGAATTAGGACTAAGAGACCAAATTAAATTTGTTCACAGGTCTGCTTTGTTCCTTACCCTATCCATGAATTAGAAGCAAAATCAGGTTGCTCTGCCCAAGTGAAGATTTGTCTAATAATTTTTACTCGAAGTTGGAAACACTTGGTAAATAACCGTGGTTACCGGAGCAGAACAGGACGGTTGTATAAACACATTTTTATTTACAATAAAGTGATCTTTACATACTTCTGGATTAGACTGTGGATTTCCCCTCTGGGCAATTCTTGTAAACAATACTCCTGTTTTGAATGTTAAACTTGTGTTTCTAAAGTTTAATTTTGAAATGTTGGGATTGTTCAGTTTATGTATTTGAACTACAATAAACCAACCCTTTTTATATATGGATTGTACAGGCCTAATATCAGTTTTTGTTGGATTTTGTTGGACTTGTGAATTTACAAGTAAAGCAAACAACTGAAGTCATATCGCCTAAATTCTTGGCTGTGTTTGGCAAAACAGTACCTGAGGCACTGCGCAACATCGGATTAAACTCCAGCAGCAGCGTTCAGGTCAGGGTATGTGCAATGGGGTGCCAAGCAAAATTATTTTCTAGTTTAGTTCTTTAGTCTTTTGCTTAAATATGAGATGATAGGGATGGTGGTGTCGAAGTATTTCCTTCTGTTTCTTCTGTATTTGACATGGATCTCTTCCTCTGAGTTGAGGGGTGAGGAAGGATTGATTCTTCCATGAGAAACTGATTCCCCCCCCCCAGCAATTCCTGTGTTGGTGGCCAGCCATTGGGACTTGCAGTCTGAGCACCAAGGCGGAAGGTTGTTCACAGAGATGTAGACAGCTTGGGAGGGATTTGTACTGCTGACATCTGAAACGTGGTGCTTGTAGTAAGAACGTACTCCCTAAACTCGGGGCAAGCATCGCTCCTCTCTCTCAGTGCCTGCCCGCTCCAGTCAGCGTGGCGGCACCCAAGCCATCGGAAACCAGCGCGGGGCGATGCCTTTGCTGGGAGTGGAAGTGGAGTAAGGAGGATTGTAGCTTGCGTAAGGCCAAAAACGTTAGACCCTGTGGGAAGTGTGGTTCCCACCTGGAAGGTACAGAAATTAAACTCTGACTGTGTGCCTGCTGGGGGAGCAGGGGGAGGCTGTGGAGTGGTCTGCAAGGGCCGTGGGGAGCCCTGGCTGCCCGGGCTGCGCAGGCGGGGTGGGGACGGCAGAGCTGCCCACAGTTCCGCAGTCATTGTTGGACCTGGAGAAATCCTGCGGCTGCTGCCGATAAATTTGTGTTAGCAAGTCAGACCCTCAGCAGTTTTCTTAATTTTGAACAAATTCTTGATGTATTTGCAGGTCAGATGTCTCAAGCGTTCTGGATTGCCTGCTTCAGGCAGGCAGATTTCATGTTTATTTGTTCACATCTGAAAACAGGAGTGAGGGACATGAGGAACTGGCGCAGGAACACGGTACAAGGTGAGCAGGAATGGTTTTGCCAAGGACAAAACACCAGAAAGTGTTTGCTGCAATAACATCAATTCAGAAAAAAAGCGTTGGTTCTGCATTGGGCTGCCCCGAGCCGGACCCGACCTTTGCAGGTGCCTGGCAGCAGGAGGGCGGGCGGGGGGGCGGCCTTTGC
>NW_008796044.1:19535691-19615421 GCF_000699145.1 Aptenodytes forsteri
TCAGTGCTCAGGCGCCAACAGCACAGAGTCCTCTGAAGCCCCTGGGCGTGGGGCGGGCGCAGGGGGGACCCCGCAGCCCTCCCTGCTCCCGGCGTGGCCCGTCCGCGCCTGCTGGCCTGCGCCGGGCCCTCGTGTCTCCTCGAGTGCCCTCTGGGCAACAGCACCGCGTCCGTGGCTGCGCCTGGGACATGGAAGGCGCCCGGGGCAGGACGCTGGTGGTGGGAATTGTGGCAACGCGCCCGCTCACTGTGAGAGCACGACGTAGCCCCGCTCAGCCCGTAAATGAATTTCTTGTCGCTCAGTCAGCTTAGCCCCTGCAGGAAGCCATGCATTTTTTATGCCTGTTTTAAAATACGGTTAACTTGTTCATTAAATGAATAAGATTGCTATTAATTTTAATTTATCTTGTTTATGGAGACCAGATGTTCATTAACGTTTATTTATCTGCTTATTCTGTGGATAAAGCAATTATGCCTAACGTACTGGGCCTCTGGTGGGGGGGTGCTGCTGTTGCAGCCACAGCAATGCTGCTGGAGGATGCGCTGGTGATGCACGATATCACGGAGCTGGCCCCCCATCCCTGCAGCACCTCGGGCGTGGTCCCCTGTGTCCCCCAGCGGGACGATCCCATGGGATCCTCTTCCAGAGAAGAGGTTGGGTATAAGGGATGCTGACAACTTTTCTAGCACCTTTCCTGTGGCAGCCCAGCAGCTCCCCCAGCCCTGCAGTCAGGCTGCTGCTGTGGCTGAGCCCTCACAACAGGCTGGCAGGGCAGGAGTTAAATCTAAGCAAGCTTAGGAAAAGGAAAGAAACTCAAATTTTGAAAAGCCAGACTCGTTTCTGGGGTAAGGAGCTGCGGTCCATCACTGGTGGGAGGGCCGGTCCCAGTCTTGGGGTTCTGTTTCTCCTGGGACCATGTCACTGTTTCCAGCTGCTGAGCAGAGACCCGGCACCACTTGACGGTTTCTTCTTCGGTCTCCTGCTTCAGGAACCAGTGCAGAACCTGAGGCTTCCCGAGGGATCTCAGCCCGTCTTTCAAACAGCAATAAACAGGGTCCCGTAACTCTGCTCCTTCCCCAGATAAGGGGCTGGCAGCACCAGGGGTCCCTCGACGGCTGCCGCAGCTCCAGGACTGTGCCACCCGTGCAGCCAACACAACCTGCACCTCTCATGGCTCCTGGGGACGTTCCCAGCTGTTGGGGACATTTCCCAGCTGGTGCCCCCCCTGCCCTGGGACGTGGTGCCCGATGGCCCCAGCTCCGTAACCCTGCCCTCCGCCCACACCTCTGTCAGCTGCCCCCACGGCAGTGATAACGCACAGTCATGCACCCAGCTCCTGCTGTTATTTTGCAAGAGTAAGCAGGTATCAACTCAGCAGCGCTATTCCTTGTCGCTTTCTTCACGTTCATTCCACAAGCTTTAGAAATAAGTTATTTTCCCATGTATGTCGTGTGGCTGCTGGCCTGCGGTGGGTCCAGCCACGCATGCCGGGTGAGCGAGCGCCTTCGCAAGGGTGTTTCGCCCTTGTACCCTGCCAAAGCCGAGCTGTGCTCAGATGCCCGGCCTGGCGTGAACCGAGGCTTATGGGAGCAAGCCAGGGATTCACAGCAAAGAAAGCAATGGTGAAGTAGGTCCTTCCAGAAAGGTGGGAAGAAAAGAGTATTTATTATGAACTTTGTGATTTTATTTTGATGCCATGCTCATGGCACTGTGGGAGCGTGGCTGTTGCTAAGCAATGATTATGGTCAGTGGCTAATGACAGCTGCAGAAGTCTAATTTTATCATAACTCATCTCCACTTGTGGGAGCGAGTAAGAACTTCCAGTCCCAAATAATCTGTTTAAAACTTAATTTTGAGCTGGTATGCACTGGTTTTCTAATGATATTTCGCTGATGTGCCATTGCTTCCTTGGTGCAGGTGTGCTGGCGGCAGACCGGGGTGCTGGGCTGCACAGAGGGGTGAGTGTGGCCGGGGGGGGGACGGGACCCAGCTCAGACGTGGCCCTGAGCAGGCTCTGCAGCAACGCAGGAGAGAGCTGTGACAGGGAAGGGAGGACGCATTCAGTCGGACTCTGACACAGGACCTTTCGAGTACTGTCCCAAAGGACTCCAGGTGCTTGAAGGACATGGGGGGCTCCAGTTATTGCGAAGAGAAGCATCAGGGATGTGGCTGCAGGACGCGCCCCCCACCAGGAGCCCGGCACCTTCGTGCTTCGTGCCTCCGCCAGGCTCAGCTTTGATCTTTGATCACCACCCCGTGCCCCCCACCAGGAGCCCGGCACCTTCGTGCCTTGCGGAGCCGCCAGGCTCAGCTTTGATCTCAGCACCTGAAGGGGCAATGCCACAACCTTTTAAAATGCTTGGAAATGAGAGCTCCACGCTTTGGGCTTCCCCTCCCACCCCTTGTAACCCCATCAACAGTAGCACGGCCTCAGCCATGACTGATCCTTCCGTGAGCTGAGTCTACAGAGCTCTACACGTAACTCGATTTTCACAAAGGTAAAGACAAATGTGGCTGTTTTAAACGTCAAAAGCCTTGCTGGAAATGTTGAAGAGCTCTCTGAGTATCCGGGACTTACCCAGAGGCTCTTTGGAAGAAAACGCTCACGGTGCCTCCCCTGCCGCCCCCAGCTGCCCCACTTGGACGTGCCCTGCACACCGAGGAATAAACTCAGGGCTTGAATCCATGCACATTTTAGTAGATTAAGGTCATACAGTTAATGCGAAGGTAAATGAGTGTCTGAATAACATTTCCTTGACAGTATAATCCATGCCCTGCAGCTTCTAATTAGGTGCCGCTGTTTAAATTTGTCACCAAGAACAGCAGAGAATTAGCACACGGACTGCAGAGGAACCGACAGTTTGTTTTAATGCTTTATCAAATAATGAGATTTGTCCTGCTGAAGAGGGTGAGCTGTTGGACACTCCCAGTGATTTACCACGAACAACGGCCCTCCTGCGTTCTCCCCGTGTGCCCCTTCCCGCCCAGTACGGCGCACAGGGACGGCATGACACAGCACAGGCAGAATGGGGCTTGTCATTGCCATGCCCATGCTCGCTCTGTGCCACGCACAGTGCACCAGACCTTTGCGTGGGTCAGGACGGACAGTACGGTGATAACCGCTAACCTGCAGCTCACCCAGGCAAGCGGTTCCTGCATCAGATCCTGCTTTAGGTTTATTGTAAAGCCAACTCGGCTATCAGCAGTGATTTCAAATGGAAAATAAACCCGGATTCTTCCTGAAAAGCACTGCAGGACCTGCTGCTCTGCACGCTGGGCAGTGGAGGGTGAGCCCTGGGCCTCAGTCTCTGTGACAGGTCGGAGCCATCAGCGCAGGGTCCAGGCACCGCTCTTCACTGTGGCAGGGAGTCGCCCAACCTGCACCGGAGCAGGAGGGAGCGAGAGGAGCCCTGGCTGCGTGGTGTCCTCCCCGGCTCCTCCACAGCGCTCCCTGAGTGCGAGGGGGGGAGTTTTCAGTGAAACTGCCCCTCCTCTTCATGATGAATTGGCTGTCAGTGTCTGTATGGAGGCAATGAGGCAATGAGCTCTGCAGCCATCGCGGTGCCGGGAGCGACCTGCAGCATCTCACCCGAGCTCTGGCCAGGGCAGGGAGAAGGGCCCAGCTTCACCTCGTATCACTGACCTGTTGGCTTCAGCTGAAACGCTGCTCAAGGCCAGGAGCACCCCTAGGATCAGTAAATATATATATATATTTTTTTTTTTTTACTACCAAGCCTGTGTGTGGAGCTAAAGCTGTGTTTGATTTCTGTGAGATACGGTGTTCGATCAGGTTGCTGAAGGTGCAGGCTCAACAGTCCACCTAGAGCAGCTCATTTATGGGCATGAACATCCCTCTGTGATCACCCACGATCCGTTCCTGCAAACGTTGTGCAAAGGGGAGTCCTGCTCCCATTAGCCAGTGGCTCCGGCAGAGAGACCCTGGATAAATGGAAGTGCTCATCTCCTGCCTCACTCTGCTGAGCCAGCCCCTGATGCCAGGTGGAGTTTCGACGGGGTCTGACTCACTCCCCAGGCACCGTCACCGGACAGAAGGGTCCAGCAGCTCCATTTTCCAGAGGTCAGGCTGCAGGGCAGGAGTAATAGCCCTTGTCACTCCACATAGCCCTGTTATTGGAGATATTTAGTGCTGAGGCTGGGCTGCGGGGCTAATATCTGGGATGTGATAATGTTGCTCCCTGCATGAGTGAGCAGGACATCGATTACGGGCTGTCAGCCGGCAGCCTGCCCCTCAGACACCGCGTGCACCGGGCAGCATCCCGCACACGGCATCAACCAATGCTGCTCGCACAGCATGCATGCCTCGATACAGCATCCCTTAGTACTCTCAAACGCCCCTCTACAGCTGCAGAAAGCATTTGGGATTGCAGCTGGACAGCTTTCTGCACATGAACGCCAAGGGCCAGCTCAAGTACCACGCTGGGTGACTGCTTCACTGACGGATGTAGGGCTCACTGCAGTTGCTGAATACAACCAGTTCCCAGCCTGGTTACGGTCATCTCCCCTCCTCAGCGCCCCTCAAGATCCCCGTTGCTTTTGCCTTGCTGCCGCAGGATGCAAATGACCAGAAGGGACTGTTTTAAAAGAAAGCAACATCCCAAGCCTATCCACCCCACTGCACTTAGCTAAGCTGTGGAAAGGGAATTAATGCCTCCCTGGCACTCGAGTGCACGGTGGGGGCTCCACCACTCGCAGGGTTGTGCCGACGGTGGCCGCCACACCAGGAAGTCCCCCAGGACAAAGCACAGGCACAGCCACCGTGGCGGCTCCTCCCCGGCACGACCCCTGCACAGCACCAGCACCAGCAGTCATGGCATGGACCCCACTCCCTCGCTTCACCCCGGCATCTTCGGGAGCTACTGCGGTCCGCCGCAGGGTAACACAGCATGTGTGCAGCCATGAGGCAAACGGCACCTTCCCCACGTGGGAAAGGCCACCGGCCCCGCTGGGCTGTGAGCAGGGCTCTGCACGTGTGGCTGCAGCGGGAAGAACAGAAACCACATACAACGGATGGGTACAATGCCGAACATCCCTCCTTATGGACGATCACCATGAGTTTCGTAGACGTGATTTCTGGGTGTGGTGCAGGATGCTGGCCGGCAGTGTGGTTTCCGAAAGCTGATGTTCTTCCTAGCTGAGGCTGGTGACGGCCGCTCCGGCTGCGAGCTCCCTGGCACTACAGCTCACGCCATGCCCGACTGTGCCAGCAGCAGCACTAACCCTCCCCACCCATGCACAAATGCATCCTGACCGGGACAGGGCCATGGGTGACAAAGCCACAGGGACACCTGCACATCCCTGGGCTTCCGCACCCCCTCCCACACACTGCCAGTGGCGGATGCAGGACTGGCGGGACGTTTGCTCGGCCTCACCATGGCCCCCTGCACCCAAGGATCAACCCTCGCCCCGGTGCGCTTTGCTGGAGGGGGAGGCTGTATTCCCACTCACCAGTCACCAAATAATCCATTGCCCTGATGTCCCTTACCCTCAGCAGGGATGCAGAATCCCGGGGGTCTCTGGGACCCCCAGCCGTCCGTCATCAGCACAGACCTGGCAGCCAACCTCTGACCAGGGATCTTCTTCAGATGCCATCTGGGTGCCACAGAGCTATCGTCACCCAGCACACGAGAGGCACAACAAGCAGCGACTCACACAGAGACACATTTGGGACAACTTTACTTCTGATACCAGAGTGCAGGCTTTCTTTACAGGAACCAAAAAAGAACATTAATTTTTTTTTTTTTTTTTAAAATGGTTCATTTACTCTTGCTATTTTTTTTTACCATTTCGTTTTTTAAAAAAAAAGTTATTTCTGAAAGCCATCACTTGTAATAAATTTATAAGCCAGTGCACTTTGTTTTTGTTTTTTTTCCCCTTGTGATCACTCCTCTGAAGGTGGCAAGCTCTCCCCGCTGCTGCCCTGCGCAGGCGCGTGGGGCCGGGGCGTCCCAGCAGGTCAGCACCCCAAGGCTCCGTCCCAGGGGCCGGGGCAGCGGCTTCCCCTGGCCCGGGGCACAGCCGGGGGTCCCTGCCGCTGCGCAGCTCCTGGTTTTCCGCGCGGTCCTTGCGCTCCTTGAGTAAGCGGCAGTTTGTCTCCCTTGTCGGGTGTAAGAGCTGGGAGGCCATCGCGGGACACACTGGGAATCCTCGTGGTGCCAAGCAGAGAGGCTGTCCCAAGAGGGCACTTTGCCCTTAGAGAGTCGTGTGAACGTCCCTGCAAGGATGCAGGTGCTGGTGGGATGCCCACTGCCCCAGCAGAATGGATGCACAGCAGGGTCACCCTTACGGAGCCACTTCTAAAGTGACAGTGTTTAATTTTTTAATTGACTTTCTTTATTCATTTGCTTTTTGCAGGAGCAGTTTTCAGATTGACTGAAAATTCAGTAGTGTTTTTTTTTTTTATTGAACGGTTGCTCAAGTAAAAGAGGGACCTGAACAATCTTTAGAGTAGAAAGGGGCAGCCTTGCCATGCAAAGAGGAAGAGTTATTGTTTTCATTATTATTATCATTATTATTATTATTATTATAATGTAGGACCACAGACAGCCTCTCTCTGAAGCAGTCAGGTGCTAACAGCAATATATGGTTGGATTCTTTTTTAGAAGGTCATAAATTAGCAACTTATACTTTATCTTTAAAAAAATCAAATAAATAAATAAATAAATTAAAAAAGAAAGACAGCGGGAGAGAGAGACAGTCACAACATGCAAGAGCTTACAACAGAACAAGAAAAAATGACCAAAGCAAAAGACAAGAAATGCAGAAGAAAAGCCCAGGTTCAATCTGGTTTGCAATCAATGCAGTTTGGAAGCATCATTTATAAAGGTATTTCATATACCAAAAAAAGGCACCACAGTATCTACAAAGCCAAATCCTCAGGAGAGTTTCTGTGGGGTGGGGGGGAAGGTAGCAGCCTGGCTAGAGCAGACACGTCTTGGTGCGCAGCAGATCCCCCCCTTCTAAGCTTGTCCATTGCAAATCTGAACTTTTCCATTTTATGTTTGGTTTTGCTGTCTCTGTTGGTAAAAACACAAAATAATAGTAATAAAAAGACAAATGTGGAAAATGGCAAAGGGGATGACGTTTTGATCTTGCAACATAACAGGTGGAATATTTCCAGGATCAAGTTTAAAACAATCAGGGCGGGACTGCTGTAACTAAAACTCCCCAAGGGCACACAGCGTGCACCCCCGCACACACCGCACGCCCCCCTCCCCTCCTCCTCCCCAGCCGACTGCTGACAGCCCACACTACTGCATCACCACGCTCGTACATCGGCAGCTACAGCCATCCCAGCGTCGCCTGGGGACACCGGGACAGCGAAAGCCTAACACTGCCCCAACTGCCCCATGTTACGTCTTAGCTCTCAACGCGTAAATAAAGAGAAATCTGGTGTCTGCTGGGTGTGCTCCCCGCTGCCCCAGGCGCCGGGGGCTGCAGGAGTGCTCGCCTCTGCACAGCCGCTGCCTGCAGAGCAGTAACTGAACAAAGGAATAGGAAGGAAAAGGAAAAAAAAAGAAAGAAAGAAAAGAAACATTTGAAATCTTGTGTTTACTAGTATTCAGTACATGAGATTCCTAATGAACAACTTGTCCTCCTAGTTAACCTTGTCCTGGAATATATACAGGTTATTTGTTGCTGCCACGGCAATGATATTCTCGGAGGGGTGCCAAGCTGTATGCAGGATCTTTTTGCTAAAGTCCAGACTGTCCACACTAATTTCGTCTTTCCTCCGCTTGCCGCCCACGCAGACCTTGCGGGGCTTGAGGATGGCGCGGGGTTTGCTGTTCTCCCGCGAGGCCTCCAGCGTCACGTCGCGCTTGGTGTTGCGGTCGAACATGCGGAAGAAGTTGTTGTAGGAGCCGGTCATGATGACGCTGCGAGGAGGGAGGAAGGACGGGTCACCGCGCGCAGCCCCGACCTGCCCGGCACAGAACCCACAGGATGTGGGGGCACAAAAAGGACACCAGGGAGCTGGTGCCCTGTCCTGCGCCTAAAGGCTCAGGCTCGGCCAGTGAAGCCATGTCCCCATGTCCTTCTCCTCCTTAGCCCAGGGAATGTGCATGGGGGAGGCAATTCCTTTCAGGGTAACACCACATACAGAGATCAGTCTTTATGGCAAAGATTTAGCTGACCTGAACCGAATAATTTTCATACCTTTTTAGAGGCAAACTACCTCATGACTAGAGGCAGACTGAATATCCAGAGGCATAATGAGATTTGGATTAGATTTGGAATTTGGGCTTCAGGCCCAGTTGTGTCTTGTTAACTAGCTCTGGTGGTTCAGAGAAAAAAATGTGGCAATCCTGCTTTCTGCCACCTGGTTCGGTGTGATTTATGCGTGGATAGTTGTCATCCCCAGATTTTGGCAATCTGGAGCCAAACGCATCACCACCCTCCTCCAGGTGTGGGTCCCGAGAGGAGAAGAGAGCCGGGACCCTATCAGACACCCTCAGCAGCGCTTGGGTACGGGGCTGCAGGTTTAGGTGATCCCTGTTGTGTACACAGGAAAACTCTCCAGACCCTGCACCCAGCCAAAGGCCAGCGAAGGGACCGCACGGGGACACGGGAGCCACCGGGCCATCCCAAAGCGTGCACCTTCTGGGCCGAACTCGGCACCCACAGGGCTGGCTGGGTGCTGAGGTGGAGCCGCGCTGCCGAACCGCTCACCTGTCGGACCCGTTCCAGACGCACTCGAACTTGTCGAAGATGCAGTCGTTCTCGTAGAGTGAGCAGAGCTTGCTCCGCAGGTAGTCGTGAACCTGCCGGCAGGGAGGGACGGGACGTGAGGCCCCCACACCGACTGGCACAGCCCAGCAGCCGGCAAACACCAGCCCAGCGCTCGCCGGGGGCTGAAGGACCTGGCCCAGCTCCACGCTCTCCACAGCCAAGCCGGGCAGCATCGGGCACGGACCATTATTGCATGCCCTTGATCACGGCCACCTTTCCACTGTAAGAAGCAGCACCATCACTGCTTCACGTATGGCTCGGGCAGCACCGGGCAGTGCCAGAGCACGTCCCCTAGCAGAGGGTGGCAAGGACCGCTGCTCTGCCCCTGTGCTTGCCTCCCACACGGCCCTCCTGGCTGCCAGCACCTGAGCTTCCCCTCCTCACCCACACCCAACCTGGGGATGTGGGTTACAATTCACCAGGCCACTTGAGCCCATATTTAACAGTTCTTCATTTGCTTTCCATGAATTAATGGCACGACGCTCCCATCCATCAGGTTTGTACCCGTCCCCCCTACTGCTGTCCTGGGAGCGTGGCCTGGGCAGGAGCACTGCGGGTGCCTGACCGCTGCAGGTGCCCGGCCGTGCCACTCACCTGGTAGGTCTCAATGGGCCGGTTCTCCATGTTCAGGTCCCACACCTTGACGGTGAGATAGTCCCGGGTCATGATATACCTCCCACTGTGGCTGAATTTGACATCAGAGATTGAGGAGATGATCTCGGAAAAAAACGACCGGTTACTTGGGTCTTCGGGCTCTTCGAAAACTGCGGAAGAGGAAAGGACAAGACCCGCATCAGTCGAGGCAGGAGCTCCCTGTCCCCAGGCCAGGGACCTGCCGCCCTACCCCGGCACCATAGGATGCTCCTGGGAGGGGAGCGGGCATCCCTGCAGCCACGCTGCTGCACGGCAAAGGAGGCTCCAGTTTGGCTGTCGAGACCTACAGACGGCACCGAGCCGGCATCCTGGGGCAGCCACTGCCAATGCCCAAACGCCCTCCGGCCCCGGAGCCACTGGCCCCACTCCACCAAGCAGAGGCACCCGCATCCCCACGGGACACCACCACAGTGGGCTGGGCAAACGCTCCCCACTTCTGGGTTTGGCCTAGACCGGACAAATGCCTGTATTTTAAGGACTTGACTTGGCATAGTCGAAGCTCCTTTGTTTTCAATGCATACAATAAGCAAGAAGTATCATCGGAGACCAATCTATCAACAGCACCACAGAAGCCCAGAAGATTTAGAGCCTTGCATGTCACTTCTGCTCTCTAGAAATCAATGTGAAGTATAACTGAAAGTCAATATAAATATTTTATAGCCACATAAACCTACAGATTTAATCTGATCAGTCTTTGAATAAATCACCGTTGACCAGTTTGAAGGAGACCGGTAAAGTTCCAAATTAAATGTATTTACAAATTGGATTTCAAAGTAACATCAGCTGGGCAAGTATGGCTTTAAAAAACCATCACAGAGATGCATCAAGAGCAATGCTGCTGATGCAGGGACATCTTCTTTCCACTTCTACAGACAGCTCTCCGGCACAGCATTAAAGGCTACTGCTGGGTAACACGGAGAAGCTCACATCGCTTCACTTCTCTACTGGAGAAAAATCCAGTTGCCAGCCATGTTTGTCCAACCCTTGTCCCCAGCACTGAGGCTCCACTACAAACCCTCCGCCGCGGCGGCTGTTGGCTCCAACCCACCGGTGGCCAGAGGCAGGGGATGGCCAGCAGCCGGCCTGGCCACTCCACACCCCAGAGGCAGCGTGCCCTGCACAATGCCACACCGAGCACCGGCATTCGCTTGGCTTTATCATCCCCTTGCTGAGCCCTGTGGTACCAACGCCTGAACTCCTGAGTACGGCGGAAAAAAATGCCTGAAGTGCCAGTATAAATGATCGCTCTACAAATCAGAAACGGCATTGCCCACAGCAGGACCCAGCGCTGGGTCCTTTAATCACCAGCAGGAAATCTGATGACACGTCAGGTTTTTTAAATAAGAAAAGCGACAGCAACAAGAGAAAACAAAGATCTGAGGAAGTCTGTGGAGAGCATCTGAATGCCATGACTTGTCTTCGCTGTAATCATCACAGGTTTGCTCACACCAGGTCGGCTGGCTTCGTGAGGCTTGTTTTAATGGCTGCGTTTCCATCATGGATGCGTGTATGTGAACTTATGTCAAGGCATTCAGTTTATAGTACAGGGGCAAGAGGAAATTGTTGCTGATACTGTAGAAGTAGAAAATGTTAAATTGCAGATCAACTATCAAACAAGAAAGGCCTCAGAGAATGAACCCAAGACCTGAGGCAGCACCGAGACAAGTCAGCAAGGGTGAGACGTCTGCGGTACGAAGAGGGCTGGGAACAGCTCTCTGACGCCAGGTACCGCATTGCCCTGGCACGGCTGCAGGAAGCGTTCCCGCTGGCACAGCGTCACATCTGCTCTGCTCCCCGCCAGCGCCCTGCTGTTCCCTCCTCCAGCGATTCCCCATCCTCCGGGTCCTGCCCGAGCAGCAGCGAGGGCTCTTCCGTCCCCTCGTGCCTGCGGGGGAGCTGGCACCGAAGAGGAGCACGGGCTGCAGCGATGCCCAGGAAGGGGCTGGGGCAGGGTTGAAGCATCAGCTCCAGCCCAGCGGGACAGCAAGGGGGCGTGCAGTCTAGCGCAGGATCCAGCCATGCGCTGAGTCTAGTGCAGGATCCAGCCATGCACAACAGAGTCCAGCGCAGGATCCATCCCGTATGCAGCCCAGTGCAGAGGAGCCGTCGACTTATTAAAATTCAGAGCAGCTAAGAGGTGAAGTCTGGTACGGGTTAACTGCATTCTCCCTGCACCAGTCTCCTTGCCTGCCGTACTAGGGCTCTGATACTGGGAAGCAAAAACCAGATCTACCAGTGCAGAAAGCAATCATTCAAATGACACTTCTGGAGACGACCTCCCCGAGCTGCTGCCTCTGCACTCGCCCTGCGCTGGAGCACCCCTCGGCCAGAGGGACCCTCTGCCAGGGCAGCTTCAAAGCAAATGGGTTTTTTTCACTCATCAATAAATTTAACATCAATTCAAGTACTGTCTTTTCTTTCTCAATCCTCATTTAAACTGTAATCATGACAGTTAGCAACACAGACTGGAAAACCAAAAGCGCAGCAAAGCTGCACTGCACCGTCACCAAGCCCAGGCTGGGGCCGTGGCTGTCACTCGGATCCCTCTCTGGGCTCAGTGTCACCTCAGCTCAGCCCCACCACCCGCCCTGTTAGAAGTGAATGATTCACCCGGTGGAAGTTTTTATTTCAGATGAAGGCAGGAGAGCGTTGCAAAGGCAAAGAGATTTCCTGCTTTGCTAAATGAGCTCAGGGTGGCACAAGAGGCTTGTTCTTCACGCCCCTGGAGATTTTGCACAACCAACTAGTTAATTCTTAGCTTGAGGTCTTGCCAGGCTTATTATTCTGTGCAGCAGGACATCGTTAGCTCCTGTGAGGGGTCGGAGGAAGGACATGATTAGTTTCTGGGGGTGACACTACCAGCTCAGCTCTGCTCCAGCCGAAACCTGGGACAATGAGAGCTCAGCTCAGCTCGCCCCGCAGATTGCCAGTGCTGCTCAGGACTGGCTTTGTCTACGCAAAGAAGTGAGTTTTCTAACAGGGAATCAGATCTCTGTTCTCTACTTATATAACCTTTTTCCCCTATAAAAGACTTAGCTGAAAAAATAGGTAAAGAGAACACACTGGTAGCAGGAACACAGGAGTGAATGTGTTTTGCTGGAGCCTGATTTGGCTTTGCAGAGTTGGCACTCTTTAGTTTCATCCCTGCCTGTGTCAATGGCATGTGGCAGCCTGGGATACGTGGCTCAGAGCCTCTCCTCCGAGCTGGCAAAGGTGATTTCCAGGGGCGAGGCCAAGCCTCTCCAGGCATTTAGAGGACACCCGCTAGCCAAGCAGCTGGGTCACCTACCGGGCAAGGCCAGACCATCACCCGGCGGGACGTGGGCGTCTCAAGTCAGGGCAGGCAGCTGCTGCGGGAAAAGCCCTCTGCTCAGCTGCAGCACACTGCAGACAACAGCAGCACTGGGAGTGTCTCCCCAAACCCACATGCCTAGGTCAGAGAAGTTAATTTAGTCCAGATGTGGCTATTTTACCCCTGTAGTCCCCTCTCTTTGGAAAGACACAGCTAGCAGAGACCAGCCCCCCTCTCTCCTCCTCCTCTCCCCCTCTTTTCTGCATCCTGAGTTTCAGGTTGCACCAGATGACCACCTGCACTAAGTGACTTGTCAGATAAAAGGACTTTGGATCAATCAATCCAAGCTCTGCTTGAGCAGGCGAGTCCTACACAACAGTTATTCCCTGCTGAGCTTTTGGGGTGTTACTGGGACCGGCCACCAGCAAGCACGCTGTGGGTTTAACTGGCGGCTGTGTTTCAGCATGGGTCTGTATTAACCTGTACAAGACGAACCTCCTCTGACAGCGCACCGGCATGGGCAAAGCCACGTCGCTATCTCTGCTGGGCTCTGGCTCACGTGTGCTGCCTCCTGTGCGCTGCTGCCTGTGCCGGGGGCTCCCTCGTGCTCCCTCGCACACCCCACACGGTGCCCACCCTCAGGCAGCGCCTGTGGGTCAGGGAGCGAGGGGGACGCTGGCCCGCTCACATGTGCAAGGTGGCCCGTCTGGCCTGTGCACTAAAGCGATGGAGCCACTTAGTGCGTAAGCCCTGGGCAAGGCACCTGACCCCTCTGGATTTCAGCTGAGGCTCCAGTTAATCTGATAATAAACAGGGCCCCCATGGAAACCTCAAAGCACAGTGGAGCAGCGCTTGCATGGGCAAATACATTAACCCTCTGCTTCTTCTCTTGCTTCAAATAAAAAGTCAAAACTCCACTGATAGTTCACCTAAGCACAAAAATTAATCACCATCATCACTGAGGAAAAGCTAAGCTAGCACAAGCAGAGAACTGAGCTTTGCTTTATATCAGAAGAATCAACTCTGCAATCCGCTCTCAGCCCAGAGGTGTAGGAGCCTTGCAACCACGGGCTAAGGAGCAGAAATTACTAGTCTGGTGCCAATTTCCCCCGTGAACTTGAGTGATTCATTTTTCTGCCTCATTCTTCCTATCTGTAGCGAGGCAACAAAACATCTTCCTCTTCCTCATGGATGAGGTACAGATTAACCAAGTGCTTTTGGCAGCGTGCTCTGAGCATCAACACGGGCCCTGGCATCCCCGAGGCAGCACGGGGGAAGCTGCTGTCTGTGGGGTGGCTGGACCCTGCTGTCCCCAGACCCTGCCAGCACTGTCCACACGGCCACCGGGCAGCAGGGCCACAGCCGCCCACTCCTCCGCGGGATGCCCGGACCATCTCCACTCCTGGCGCTGGGAGCAGCGGGGGCTCTGCCAGGACTGGGGTCACAGCACGCAGGCAGTGCCACCCAGTCCCCGACGGCAGAGTGGAGCAGGTCTGAGAACCAAAGCTCACGGCTGGGCAGGGCAGGGGCTCGGGGGAGCTATTTTTGCTTCCCGGCTGAAGGCTTTTGTGTGGCTTTGCTCCTGCTGCAGAAGCAGATCTGGGCTGCTGAGGTCATGGAAGGGATTTATGAACACTAATTCTTTGTTACACAACAGACAAACCTATTTTCCTCTGACACTGAGCAGGAGCTGCCCTCCCTGCGCCGGCTCCCTCTGCCAGCCCTCCTTCCCAAGCAGCCTTCATCAGCACCCTCTCCGTGGGGATGCAGACCAAAGCCCTGAGATGGCCAAGAAGGGCTGCACAGCCCACGGGGTGATCCTGCTCCTCAGGAAGACCGGTGGCCTTTCCACCACATGCTTGGAAAGCAGCAGCGATGCAGAGTCTGGCTGGGTCTTCCTCACTGGGGCTTCCCCAAAAAGCAGCAGTGCCTGCCCAAATACAAGGAGGGGAGGGCTTGTTTTAGAAATACATCTGCAATACCGGAGAGTAAAATCTGTAAGCTGTTGGTTACCTTATCAAAGCAACTTTGTGTGCTTCTTATTTCTAACCAAAGCTGAAACTGTTTTCAGCAAAGAATAAATGTTTGGTACTGCTGCTGTAACGCAGTCAGCAGTGAAAAGACAAGAAGGCAAAGGTCCCCCTTTGGGAAACGGGCTGTACTTTGAGCCTTTTGTCTCAGGAGTTTGGTAGGTACAATCACAGGTGGCTCCTTAAAAAAAAAAAGTGGAAAGCCAATGCCTTTTGCTATGGGGAAATAACTGTAGTAACCCCCAACAGGGTTTTTCCTTACTTCCCATATGCTTTTCAAACAGGATTACTTCTGCCGGCGTTACCAGCTGCTCCAGGAATCCTGACCTCCCCTTTGTCTTCCCATGGTGCTTCGGACAACGCACGCCATTTCTTTGTGCATGGTGTGCCCAGGTAGGTCTCCCCTCGCAGGACCACTGCCCCTCTTAGTGTTGTAGCACACGACTCTTCACATCCCTGCGGAGCAGGCATTTCTGTATGGAAGCTGCTGTTCTCTCTTAGGCCAGCTACACGGCTGGAGGTAACACGCGCAATGTCACAGATTGCAGGAGCCTCAAATAAAATCGGCAAACAAAATTTAATAAGAGAAGCACATAAGTAAAAGCTGGCCCTGAGCAGCAAACTGCATCTATCTAAATAAACATGACTGGGATGTGCAGTGCTATCTTCTGCATTTTTATTAAATATTGACAGTTATTAAATGTCTCCGTTGGAAGATTTGCCTCCAAAAGCCAATGTTGCTTTTCATTTTGAACTTTGATGAACTGTCTCAATTTCGACTCACACATCTGCTGAACTGCAATTGACTGAGGCTGAAGCTTCTGAGGGATGGAGGGAAATCAATAAGGAAATGTCACGGGAGAGGTCAAACCGAGCTGGGATTCACTGCTGGCCAGTGTGCTCGCCGAGGGCTGGAGGGATGCAGCAGTACCCAAACAAAGGGGAATGCTGAGGGGGGGGGGTCTTCTGCTGCTGAAGTGTCAGGAAAATGAATTTTGTTTGCTCCTTAATTGTATTCTGATTCTCAGCTGGGAGCCGTCACTGTAGGACTGCGAGACATAGTCGGGAAATGCAAGAATAGAAAGGTGTGTTTTGCCTAGGATTTGGGAGAACTGCCATTCGATATTTCCAGATCTCCAGCCAGTGATGTGAGCTCTCCTCTCCATGCACTTTACTCCAGTTTAAAAACAGGTATCAGACTGCGACCGCAGCTCAAAAGCCCAGAAGCAATAGCTGGTGTGTAATTCCCTAACGCCTCTAGCAAACCTAACTCTGAAACACACCCAGGTGCTCTCTGGATGTAGATTATTAGCATTGGGCTCCAGAAAGTTGCACGCAGTTTGCGCATCTTGTTCTCGTAACATGATCACACTTTGAATACTGAAAATCTCCTTAATTTCCCACAAGATATCGGCCATTTTCTGAAGAAAACTCAAACAAGAACAGGAGACACAGGGGTTTAGCTGTCCAGTCACATAGCACAGCGGCCCTTGCTTCTGCCATATTTCACTGTCTTTAAGGCAAATACCAAAATCCTTTAGGTCTGTCCCACCTTTCTGTCTTATTTACAACACTGCGCTCAGCACAGAGCTGCCTTCCAGGAACTACTAGGGCACAAAGAACAGCAACAGGTATTTACCAGCCCACCCACAAAAGCCGTAGGTGTTTGTGCCGTTATTTTGCTGAGCAGTTGCTGATAAGGAGAATATTTCTAGTAACAACCTCCTGACACATACAGGCTGAGCAGGAACCAAGCTTAGCTGGCTGCCTCAGCAGCAGCTCACCCATCACATCAGCCCAGGGAGGACCAAGGACAAGCTCCCTAGCTGCCCACCTTACTCCAAATTTTGAGGGGGCTTTTCTGCACATCCTGACCCCTGCGGCATCAACCACAGTTGACAACAGGACATGAGGCTATTTGGACAAACAGCCTGAAGAAACACAGCACTCCCTGTCTTCTGGCATTGACAGCTCCATAGTCACTGTGCACCAACCCAGTGACCCCTCGGACCCGCTGCTGCCGAAACATCACCGTGGGGTTTTTAACACGCTCCCCCAAAGAGTGTGGGGCCAGGACCCAGGGGAAGCTGCTCCTTTTGGGGACAGGCAGGACTGAGGGCAGGTGGCCATGGGAACGCCCAGGGGCAGGCAGGACCACAGCCCGGCACACCCAGAGGGAGGATGGGGCGAGGTGGCAGGGCAGACCTGAGCCCAGGTCGGTCTCCACACTCCCTTTTTTGGGCTCTTTTAACCCAAAGGGGACCCTGTCCCTGCCGTCCCACTGGCGGGGACTGTACTCACACTTGGCGTGGCGGTCGCAGAGGGCAGAGGTGCGCATGTCACACAGCCGGATGGTGCCTTTGCTGCTGCTGTAGACGAAGGTGTTGCAGTGGTGCGGGTGGAACTCAGCGGCTGTGATCACCTCCGTCAGCTCCTCCATGTTGGCTGGCTTGATGTCCACGATGTCTGGCAGGGTGAGTCAAGGAGCCCCACATAGCCCAGCCCAGACCCCGCTCCTCCCGTGGGGTCTCCTCCTGCTGCCCCTCCTGCTGATGTCTCTGGGCACCTGCGCTTCCCCTCACCCAATGCAAACCAGGTGTTCCCGGGAGACCAGCACCATCCTGGGGCAGAACCGCAGTGCCGAGCCGGGACCAGCCAGCACCAGTGCAGGGGAAAGCCAACGTCTGTCATGTTTTCTGTTCAGCCGGGGACTGCAGCTCTGGTACCACGGCCTGGAGCCCCTCTGAGCGGCACAAGACCTGACTCTGCCCATTCGCCCTGGGCCAGAGTAAACGTCTTTTATTGCAGCGTCAGGGCACGGTGAGTAACCACACCGAAAACAACGGGGAGGAAACAAAACCCAGAGCATGACAACCGACAGAAAACCACCACAGCCCAGGGGTGGCTGCCCAGGGATGTGTAATTTCCAAAACATTTCACAGACTTGGGTTTGGTGAAATGCTGGGTTGAAAACCGAGCTGCAGACCCTGTCCCCAGGCCCCGCGGATGGTGCCAGCAAGGACCTGCACAGCCCCACAGAGCCGGTGCCACAGGGGATGGCTGACAAGCGTCCGTCCCGGCCTGACAACCAAGCCAGCGGTCACCGGTGGAAGCAGCTTCAGATCTTACAGTGCAATCCAGACACCCAGCATGGGACGATTTACCCATTGTGCAGAGGGGGAAAAAGAAACAGCACCTTTCCTCTCCCCCTGGACAGCAAATTAAGATCCTGCTGTTCCTGGCAAGACAGGAGTTAAAAAAAAATAAAGAAGAGGATACGAATTTCTCACCCATGTGGGGTGTTTTACAACAGCAAGTGTTCCCACAGAACAAGCCGCCGCAGTTCACAGCCACTGAGTGGTTTCACAGCCCGGCCGTGCTGTGGGTCCGCAGCAGAACCTGGATCCCAGTTCAAGCCAGACCTGAACCCAGCACACGGCCCTGCGGGACCGCGATCGCTCCCTCCCAAACTGCCGCCAAGTCTGGATGTATTGGTGTTTGTAAGGCATGCTGGCAGTCTGCAATGAGAAGCGGTACAGGACCACACTGTGTCACGACGACGCTGCACTCCCGATGGTTCTGTAGCGATCCTGCACTTCTGACCCGCCATAACCTCTCACAACAGCCCCGATGCTTTGCTCAGCAGAGGTTTCAAATCCCATCAAACCGTGCAGCGGCTGGGTGACATGCACAACACTGAGAAACTCCACTCCATAGCACTGCCTCTTCTCAACTCTCCATCAGGCAGGGACCAGGTTTGGGTTTTATCGACAAAAGTGAAAACTGGCAACGTGCTCCTCACCGCCCCGGGCAGGCAGGCGGTGCTGCCGCAGCTCTCCTCCTCGCCATGCCAGTGTCACCCAACGCCCCATCGGGTGCCCTGCAAAGAGCCTGGTGGGGCTGGTCCTGCGGCTCGGCCAAATGCAGCCAAACTGGGGACACCCTGGGAAGGGGCTCCAAGGCACCGGGCAGAGAGGTGATACCGACACACCGGCAAGCCGGTGGGATGGGACATCTGAGTGGACATCTCTCTGGTGGTGATGTTTCTCCATCAATTCTTAGTTTCTTGGGTGCTGCACTTGCACCTTGGCCAAACTCCCTCGGGCCACCTAAACTTCCTGAGGTTTTACCCGAATTTAGTATTCCTCACCTTCTTACCCGAAACACAACACACATTGCAGCCTTGCTCAACTGTACCCACTTTGAGCTCCTACCAGCCACGCACCTGTGACTGCTGAAATCCTCTCCAGCTGCCTAAATTTGCCACACGCCCTGGGGATTTCTCAGTAGGAAACACTATATAAATATCACCGATGATTAGTTATTATTTCTGATGCGGCTGTTACAAGGGTGGCTGGCACGACTTCATTTGTACGACTGTGACTGGTGGCCTGTCACCCTGCTGCAGGGTATAATGGAGACTGCACAATTAATATTTCCTCCCTCCGTCTTCCCCAAGGCATCTGTCTTCTCCATCATGCGCGGACCGCCCCCCCCTCCTGCCCGCCCCCTGCAGATCCTGCAGGCAAAATGAAAAAATGTGTCACCGACACCGGGAGGCAGCAGTCATGATGATGCCAGCTGAGCCCTGCGCCACGGAGGGAGCGGTTCGGTGTGACGGACGAATGTGCCCGCCGGAGGCAGCCCGGTGTCCCGCCAGCGGCACGGCTCAGCCCGGCAGCATGGGCAGAGATGAGAGGGAAGTGCCTTGGTAATGACTCTTGGGGAGTCGGGATTTCAGGTGTTCTGCAGTTGGATGCACAGGTAATGCACACATTACCTGGGGACGGGATTTCAGGTGTTCTGCAGTTGGATGCACAGCGGCCAGCACTATTTTGAACTCCTGAGCCCCTGCGAACCCTTGCCAGAGCGTGAAGCTCCTGTACCGAGGAACTGTGATTGGGGTGTGGGGATGGGGCCAGGCGAGACACTGCGCTACCTGCTTGGTCACCATCACAGCAGACATGGGCACGGCTCCGCTGCCTCCTGCGGAGCCGGACCTCGCAGGTCCCCCCTCTGCCGCTCACCTTCACCGGGGACCTGTCTCCCCGTCCAGCTTTCTCATTCTCCCACTGTCATTTGCACGTGTCTGGTCTCCCAGGGCTTTTACACCCCACTTGCCAGCCGAGGCACCTCACTTATTCCTGCTCTTGGCCAGGCTGGGACTGTCCCAGGGGCTGTGGGATGGCACGCACCAAAGGATACTAAAACTTTGATTTGTGATTTCAAAGTTCCACAGGTTTATCCTCAGGTCGTCCGCCGACATGTAGGTCTCGTAGTCGCTGTTGACGGAGATGGAGTTGATGTGGTAGGTATGCGCGTTGGCAAACACCCTCCGGGGGGTGGCCTCCACCATCAGGTCCATGGGCCGGAGCACGGGTACCTGTGGGACAGGAAGCAGAGCGTCAGCACCCAGGGACAGGGTCTGGATGGCCCACCCGACCCACACCAGCACCCAGCACAGGGGGGACGCCCCCACGGCCACGGCGGGCACCCACGCAGCTGCGGCTGGCAGCCCTCCATCCCACCCTCCACGCTCTTACCAAGGAAACTTAATGCCTTTCTAAGTGTATGAACAGAAGGACAAGCAGACACAAAAGCCTTTTATTTTTGAAAGGCACCAGTATGGTTAGATTGCAGTGAGGCAGCAAGAGCCCAGTAAACCAGGCTTGGATCTCTGCTGCAGCAACCGTTCCTTCTTTGGAAAAAAAAAACAAAAAACCAAAAAACAAACCACTTCTGCCTTGTTTTGTCACTGTTAACCGGAATCTGAAATTCCTGGAGCATTTCTAAAAGAAATATATTTCTTGAGAGAGCCAGGTCAGCACAGATTTTTCTTTTAAATTTTTTGCATTTGCTTCACAGTGAAGTGATGGAGGTAAGAGATGAGAAGAGACAGGGAAAGGGAATGCACAGGGCAGGGACAGATGGAGGGACCAGAAACAGAGCTACACACCTTTGCCTTTAGATTAATAAACATCATGTAAACATCAGGGGATGGAGAGATGCAGTAAGAACATTCTATGCAAGGAGTGGTGTTAAGTAATAACTTCAGACATAATACTCTTAAGGCAACTTAATACACTAGAAAGGTGTCAGTCTGTGCTCCTGTTTGCCAGTAAGCTATTCCCTCAAGCTACTTCATTACCGTGTATATTATCTGTGTGCTGCCCAAAGAGATTTCCCATGGCTGCAGAGGTGGGGATGGGAGTGTGACAGCCAGCTCGAGTGACACTAGAGCACAGGGACTGCCAGCGCAGAGCCTGAGTTTAATGTGACGAGCCTGCCTGCTAATTCAGCCTGACACAGTCAATGATGCATCGTTTGCCGCTGAAACACTCTGCTCAGCCATCTGGGGACGGAGGCTCGCGTTTTGCTCAGGGATTACAGGAACCGCCTGTCATTCAGACCGTCGGAAACATGACGGTTGTGCAAAGGGAAAGGGTTCAATGGTTACACCAGGCCTTGCTGGGCACAAAAATAAGTGCAGCAAAGGCTTTGGCAGAGGATTTCACTCAGCGAGATGATGCTGTGCAGCTCGACCGCACCTCGCGGTCAAACCCCAGGCCAGTCCCCGTCCCCGGCAGGAGCCCAGCAGCACACTGGGCAATGCAAAGCAACCAGGGCAATCCGGGTCTGAGCCAGAGCAGCATGGCCACCTGCAACTTCCAGCGCCCCAGCACAATTCCCTACCCGATTCTTACAAGGCAGCTACTCACAACCACAGAACTAAGATAAACTCTTCAGCCAAGAAAATTCTCCGCACCTTGCTTCAGAGCCAAATTTTGAGGAGTTTTTTGTGTCTGGAACTTGGTCCGTCACCAGGTAAAACCCCCTGAGAGGAACAAACCTGGTCATCCATGACTATTTTGTTAAGGCAGGATTTTTTATCATCTGCTCCAGTGGCAAGAATCTGCACTGGAATATGGAAAACAGCAAGTGTCCATGCCCCTTCTCACCACGTGCTGCAAGCTTTTGGTTAAGGGTATCAACAATAAGTATTTAAACCTGAAAGCACTGACATTTTGAGGCAGGAGCAGCCAGGAATGCGCTGGGAGCACACAAAGGCTTGGGGACCTTGTCCCACGACAGCAGAAATCTTGCAGTGGAAGGCAAACCCCTGTCTCAGGACGGCCAAGGGGAGCAGCTGCCCAGCGCAGGCTGGGCCCTGGCCTGGGTTTAATCTCTTCTCCACTTAAGTCTGCCCTGAAGCCGGCTGGAAACACCACCACCACGGGACGCCGTGCCAATGGCTCGACCCTGGTGCCGGCACTGACACGCGCCCTCGCCGACACACGAATCACAGGCAGAGAAGAGCCTTCTGCCTCCCTCTCCCCACTCATCCCCCTCACCACCACGGGACCGTTCTTGGCTGCGTCTTTCTTAGTGCCTGGTCTCCAGCAATGTTAATTCCAGGAGCCTGTTCCAGCGGCTGACAGACACCCGCATTACATTCCTGCTTAACGTACAATAAAGGAAAAGAAAGGGTGGTCTGAGGGAAGCCCCCGCAGACTGCTCCAGGTGCCGCAGCCACGCGGTCCCGAGCCCAGCTGGGCAGGCAGGGAGCGGCTCAGGGCTGCAGCGGTCAGTGACAGCGAAGAAAAAGTGCCCAGCAAATGGGGCAATGTGACAGCAACCAAAACTTGGTCTTTTTTTTTTTTTTGAAGCACACAGACTCCAAGCCAGTGTCTGCCTAAACCACCCGGCTCCTGCCAGCATTGCCATGGCAATCCTCAACAGCACAGAGATCTCCTCAGTGCATCCCTTCTTCAATTATGGAGCCAACCTGCAGGGCAGGCTCTGGTATTATATATACCCATTATTAAAGGGTAATTCAGTGTAACAAACCGCATCAAGTACATAGAAAGCCTGTCAAATAAAATAAACCACTAATAAATTAAATTACTTTCTGTTTTCAGGAAGGGGGGGGGAATGCCAGTCATTTTTCATTTAAAACAGAATATGTCTTAATTTTTCTTTCTGCCTTTAGCAGGCACCCCCTGCAAAAGAGTCGGTCCCACTCATTCAAAGCGCACATGACACTCGGTTCCTCTCTCCTTGTTTGGCGAAGGCTTCCCCTTTCCTGAGTTAATGAGGCACTAATCCTCCCTTGAGCTGTAAAATTCATTTTCTCCGTGGTTGGGGGTGGAGGGAGCCAGCACGCCCTGGCCCCTTCCCACCGCCGGTGCTGCATTTCCTCCTGCCACCTCCAGCTGCCGAGTGAAGGACCACGGTGCAGGTAACACGATGTCAGTAATTGCTGCCGCTTCACTACTTTGTCCCCTGTTCCCATCAGGTCCCCCCCTTTCATTGTCTGTCATGTCAACTGTCACCGAATACTCCCTGCTCCCGGGGGAAAAGTTTCATGTGGCAGAGCTTCTCCTCATCATTTACGGCGCTGCGATGGACGTGGCCTGGAGATATGCAGAGATTCGGTGTTTCTCAGGAAAACCTCGTCCTCTGTCCAGAGGTGCTATATTCCATGCAGTGTTTTCAAAACACAAGTCAATATACAGGGGAAAAAGATTAAGGCCTCAGCTCTGGGATGACATGGTCACATAACCTCTCACAAGCAAAAGTCCAGCGTGTGCTGGGTTTGAGCTGCCCGTCACTGGGCGTCAGACCAGTGACACGAAACCCCCAGCACAGCCCCGCAGCGAGATGGGACTCGGCCACCTACACACAAGGCGAAAGCGCTGCTGGAAATCCTTCTCATGGGACACGCTGGAGGCCAAAATTCCCTAAAGGGTGTGCATTTGACAGGGCTGGCTCATAAAGGGAAAGCCCAGTGCAGACAAGCAAAGCAGCGATATCGCCTCTGCCCCAGAAAGCTGCTGCTGCGCCCCAACATCGCGCTGGTGCGGGTCCTGCACCCGCCCCTGCAGAGTCTCCTGGCTACGGGCAGACAGGGGAGAGGGTGACTGCAGACTTGTCAGCGTTGGGACCATGCACCCATTTCTGTGTATTGGAGAAGGAGGCTTCGCTCTCAGTTACCTCCACGGAAATCCTCTTAGCACAATGGAGCCGCACTGGACTTACGCCGAGATACAAATCTGACCCAGAGTAGTAGCCATTAAAAAAAATAATCAATAAATAATCCATTTAGGTGTCTATCCGGTCCCCACCTTATCAGGGGTTACCAAGCCTCAGCACCAACTGCAGTCGAAGCTCTGCAATTAACTGCTATGTGCAGCGGGACCGGCAGCAGGTCAGCTCATCAGCGCAGCGGCTGTAATGGCGACTCCAGAGCAGCTCCCACTGCGGCCCGCTCGGCGTGTACAGCAGCGCTCGCATCTAACCGCGATGCTGTAAACCAGCGGCCAGGGAAGAGGTTTCCTCTCTCCTTTTGCATTTACAGCCGGACAAGCTCTGCCCTTTCTGGCACGAGCCGAGCGGCAGTGGCAGCACCAGGCCAGCACGGCCACCCAGGAGTAGCCCTGCTCCCACCAGCCCACCCCCCCCTGCTCTGCACAAGCGCTGCCTGGTGCAGAGTTTTCTCCGCAGCCTCGGCAACCTTGCAGGATTTGGCCAAGTGGGATTAGTCACAGCTGAAGCCCAGATTAACCCTATCCTTGGGTTTGCAAGAAGGAAAACGTAATCCAGTTCCTGGCAAATCAGAGAGCAGAGCTAGCTGCTCGGGGATAAATCCGGCAAGGTTCTTCACCTGCTCCAGCAGCTGAGCTCCTCTGAATGTGCTCCCCAATGTTTATTTCTTACCTACGAAAGGCATATTCTGTAACTGGCCAACGCTGCCTGCAGATTAATATTTTGCAGACAAAAAGTGCATCAAACTATTTTCATGGCAGATTGACAATTTCATGCTCTTCAGGATTTTGTCTTACTGGACCTTCCCCATGAAGTGTGGAAGGTACCTTCCTGTGGGAGGATAAACCCGCTATCTCATGACCGGTCCACGTAGCTGATAGAGCTTCTGGTTTCACCTGTTCTCCCTAGACATTTCCCTCCCTGCTAAGCATCCCACTAACACCGTTTCTTCTGTTGCCTGTTACTGAGCCTTTTTTCATACAATGAAATGCAGGCACAGACTTGCTGCCAACTGAAGATCCACCTTCACGTGTGCAGGTCCAAAAGGTGCAGGCTGCCCCAAAAGGCTCTGGGTCCCAGCTGGGGGGCCAGGAGTAGGGGGAGGACCACGGACACCAGGTCTGCAGGGAGGACGGTGCAGCCAGCGCTGCGGCGCCAGAGCGGGAGCGTGCGCTGCCCAGCAGACCTGCCAGTCGGAGCCATTTCCAGCTTCTCAATGAGCACTCCGCCACGGAGGAGGCTGTCAGCACACCGCAGGGTGCCAGCACCGGCAGGCGCTCAGCACACACCTGCAGCTGCAGGAATTGGAGCTGGAGGGGGAGAAGGTGTGACACCACACCTGGCTGCGTGCCGAGCCCCCGCCACACCGTAGGAGTGGGCAAGGGCCGCAGGGCTGCAGGAGCAGGCGGCAGGTCCCTGCACCGCCTGCCCCATGCCCCCTCCCAGAGCCCCCAGCCCTGCGGTAGGGCAGAATTGGGGCTATCGTCCTTCTGTCCCCACTTGGATGCCCCAGAAGAAGCCAACGAGAGCCATTTGTGGGCAGCGGGTCCTAGCCACAATGGGGGCCAAGTTGCAGGAGCATCTGCTGGGCTCTGCTCCATCGGCACCGAGGAGCCGAGTTCAAAGCCTGAAGTTAGTCCACGTGGGCCAACTGTTCGGGCCATCAACACAAATACCGCCCCCAAAAAACAGGGCCAGTTCACAAAGGGTTTTTAGTGCAAGGCTGAGCATTGGCTGCAAGTGTCGTTCCACATACAGCCCAAATCATCCCAGATTTCCCATTCTTTGTATATTTTTATAGCATGATAGGATTTTTTTTGTTTGTAACTGAGAATTTGTCCTAGTTCAGTTATTATACTCCAGGATTACTTTCACCATCTGTACCTAAATTCTGAAATAAGATTGCAGAAACCGCGAAGAACAAACAGAACATTTTTCTTATCCGAAGTTAAAAATCCTGAACTCTTCATGCTATTCTCATTAGAATTGCATTCCCTGTAAAGATGTGATTGTTTGAAAAGATATTTTTAAACTTATTTCTCCGACTGAAAAAGAGCCAGTGTCAGTAAAATCCCACCTAGCAGTTTACAATTTTCCTGCTTTTCCCGGGATAAGTGTGCAGAAGCACAGCCATATTACCAAACACAAATTCAAAGCAATCCAAACCCGTTTGATAATTCTGCTCAGCACATTGTTTTTACAGAACGTCTAGACACAGATACCGGCAGTGTAATTGCTGTGGAAAAAGAGATGAAAAAAAATATCTGACAGGTCAATTCTCATCATCAGCATTTCAAGGCAAGTTTACAAATATTAAAAGGATTAATAATGAGTTTTCACCAGAAAAGAAAGAGTTCAACTCATGACCTGGGATAAACAAAAGAATGAGAAAAACAGCGGCAAAAACGGGCTCCTTCATTTCTTTTCAAGTATCTGCAGAATGAAGCAGGCAGAGATGCAGGCAGTGCACGCTGGCCAGAGGGGAGTCCCGGCTCTGCAGACTCGCTGTGGCCGTGCCGCAAGCACCCTGTCCCCATGCCCAGCCAGGCCCTCCTGTGCCTTGCAGCCGTGGCACAAGGCGCCAGCGCTGCCCATCCCTGGGGGAACCACCGTTACCTCCACGGTGACTTCGGAGCCCGAGCCCTGCAGACTGGCCATGCCTCAGCGGGAGACCGAGCCAAGCCCTTCCTTCTTCATGTACGGTGCTGCTTCAAGAGCGACAAAAATCAAGCACCTCCAAGTCAGTAACCACACAGGTCCCCAGCACGTCCCAGACCAGCACGCTGGCTTCCCAGAGACAGCACTGCGTGGCGGCGAGCCCAGTGCTGCCCTGCTCGGGCAGAGGGGCCAGGCTACCTAAGGGAAGCTGAGCATGCAAGTATTACACATTGAGCTGCTTTAGAGCAATGTAAGTGACTAATGAAAGTGGGAGAATCCTTTTTTTTTAATTTCTGTGGCAATGGTTTGATGACGATCATTTGAAATTGATTAGTTCTGCCATGTGCATTTTATAACCAAAAAAGCCAAATGTTTCACATTACCTTGTAATTTAAATGATAATGCTTTGGAGAATGTATACAAGGGAAAGACAGACAAATCTCTTTGCTGGGGCAGAAATGCAGCAGCACAGCAGTCCTTCTCCGAAGCATCCCCCATCCCTTTCCCTCTCCTGTCACACGGCCCCGCTCTGGGGCTGCCCGTCAGGTGCACTGGATGCAGCGGGAACACAGCAGAGCCTCCCCAGGAAACTGTGCCCAGGGGCCAAGAAATCTGAGTGCTTTGGCAAAATGGGAGATATAAAACAGAATTTATGATGGATTTTGCTGGAACTGAGAGAGTGAAGTGGTAGCTCTTAATCAGAGAGAGATTTGTGACAGCTACAAACACCAAGAACTGGGCACATCAATGCACCTGCTCATCACATCCACATCGCACTTAGCCTGGGAGGGTCATTCCTCACCCAGGGAGGTGTCCAGTGGAGATCACAGAAAACCACCCTCTGTACCACAGCGATCTCCTCAGTCCTTAATAACCTGGGTGAGACACAACCCTGCTGCCCAGAGCAACTGGTCCCTGGGCTTGTTAGGTGCACACCAGCCAGCTTGCAGGGTGCTTCCTTACTTACCAACATCTTAAAGTGCTTGGGGCAGAGATCAGCTGCCCGTGGCAGGGAAAGTTGTTCCCAAATGGTATCTGAGCTCCCTTGGGTTTCCCTGGGACAGAGGAGGGGAGACAGCAGCAGCCCCTCCTGAGAGTTCCTGACCAGAGCCCCTGCCAGCCCTGGGGAGCCCCGGCTGCTCTCCCTGCTGCAGATGTAGCTCAGGAGCAGGGGACTCGGTGGAGTGAGAAATCCCAGCCTGGCTTGAGAACGCACAGTGGCCTGATACAAGAACATCCTTCAGCAGCAGCCTCCACCCAGCACATCGGGGAGGCAGAAGGCCGTCCCTGAGGCACTTGGAGCTCAGGCGATACGTGCCAAGGCAGCGCTGGAAGCACAGCCTGCTGCTGCTGCTTCTCTTTAAAGAAACAACGTAAAGATCAGACCCTCTCTATAGCAAAGGGAGGTCCACGAGCTGTCTCTCCCGGCCGGTTCCCCAAGTTGTGCTCATCACAGGCGCAGACGGCGTCTTGCCGCACACAGCACCCGGCTGCCCGCAGCCTCCTCCTCCTGCGGGGGGGACGGTACCGGTGGGAGGATACACACCAGTGTTTCACCGCAGTCTGACTTGCGCTGTGAGGGATCAAAGCAAACACATTCTCTATTTAAAAAGATTTAAACCCTGGATATTATTTGTGTTAATTATTTCCTGCACACATCCCACGGCATAGGTACGGCTGTACACCAAGCGGCACTCGAGAGCTCGCAGAAGCTGTTAAATGAGGCCGAAGGGCTGTAGCTATTAGACTGGGGGCTATCCAAATAAGCAGAGCTCTTTTAATGACAGCAAAAGCCTTACTTTATAGTCTGAGCAGAGTTAAATATTTCTTTTGCACTATGTGGGTTAGAAATTCCTCAGAGAACAATGCTCATCAAGTACATTTAAACCATTACAACGAATCGGTAAGAGATGATTGCAGCAAGGTGGTTTTAAAACGTTTTTTCCCTTGTCTGTGGTTGAAAATTAAACCGTGGATGAATGCGGATTTACTCCAAAGCACGAGCATCACAGGACAATTAAACGTTAAAGATACACCAAGCTGCAGCAGAATGGTTACAGCTATGTAAATACCTGTCTAAGTAAAATCATCAAAACATTAGATCAAACTGGGGCTGGCGGAAGACTCAATCTTCCGTCCTCAGGGACAGCAGGCGTTGCACAGGCAGATACTAATAACCATAATACTGAGCACTTACATCGTGTTTTACCTCTTCCCATTGCCGTGAAGCAGGAGCCGTATGTTCCCGCGGGGTTGCTCGCCAGAGAGCGGGGAATCGCAGCGCCTTATCTCATAGCGCAAGGGAAGACACTCAAGTAGCAAACTCCTCCAGCCATATGGCATCAAGTTGCTACCAGGCATAAATGGACTGAAAGTAAAACAAAAGCTGAAACTTTCAAGGCAAACAGTGGACTCCAATAAATAGTGTCCAGTTCTCTGATATTTCAGTATGACTTTCTACAGGGGAAAAAAAAAAAATCACAATTCCCTCCTTCCCTGACAAACTCCAGTGACCGCTGCTACCTCCATCCACCCTGGCAGTGCAGGGACGCTCCCGGCGTGAGCAGTGATGGGGCAGGTGGGTGCCCAGTGGGACGGACTGGCTGCCCTCACCCCAAACATGGCCCCCGTACGCTGCAGGGCTGACCCACGTCCTCGGGAAATCCCCAGCACCGCACTGCCCAGGGCTGGACCCGGCACCAACCATACTGGCAGCATCTCTGCATCCCTGCCCCTCCTTGGGGATGCCCCGCTGGGCGCCAGCAGTGATGGATGGACTGGATGGTGTAACTTCAGGTTGAGTGCTTGCTAAAACACCTGGGTTGATTTTTGGCTCCGCTTCAGCCCTGTGGTCGCCAATTCAAGTGCCAGGATGCGGTCAAATGCAATCAGCTCATGCCAACAATCAATAGCGAAGATAAGCACGACGATTATTTATTTATGTTCATAACCACATCGCCCGTGTGCCCTGCTGAGGCATCATTACCCTCATCGCGGGCTCCAATCGATCGACAGCCACTTCTTGCCGGCACAGCGGGAGCGGATGGGGGAGCGCAGAGGCAGGTCTGGGATGGGAGCCCGACCCGCCAGCTCGGCACTCCTGCATCCACCCTGCGCCCAACCCCAAGCAAACACACACAGGCTGCCTGTTCTTCCCACCCCGGTGTCTGTAACACAGGTAAGAAAAGGAGGAGGAGCAGCTAAACGATAGCATTAAGCCCCCGTGCACACACAGCACTGCAAAGCCAACGTGAGCGATGCCGCAGGGAGGGCGGCAGAGCCGGCACCATGCGCAGGAGAGGACGCAGTGCCACACGGCCAGGGCCACCCTCTGTGCTCCTCATGGCCTCCCCTCGCCCAGGCAAGGGGGAACCCACCAGCGGATCTGGGCAGACGGGGCTGCGGCACACGTCGCCCTGTGCTCCCCGTGCCTGCCAGCGCGGGTCTGACCGGCTGGGGGGGGGGGGGGGGGGGGGGGGCGGCAGCCACTGCAGGCGAACACAGATGTGTGACACCTACAGGGCTGATGATAGCCAGGTCAACCCAAAAGATAAAAATGCATTTTCAAAAGGTTAAAAAGTTTCATTTCAAAATGTCAAAACTCAGTGTTCCCATAAAGAAATATTTTGCTTAAGAGGTTACATTGATATTTTGGCAGTTATAATACAGTTTGTGTTGGAAAAGAAAAGAAATATGCATCACATTTATCCTGGACTCTTGAGTTGCTTCACTTCCCCCAGAAATTCAATGTTCTTAAAGAATACACTAAAAATAAAAATAAATCAATATTCAGAAATGGCTCCTTTGAGAACGCTGACCTTGCATTTGCTGTTTTGTGTGGTTTCCAGCAGTGTGTTAGGGTGTGCAGGCGGCCCCCGGGCACAGGACCGACACTGACAGCCACCCGCAGCAGAGCTCAGCACGGGCACCGAGACAGCAGACCTAGGTGAAACTGTGACCTGCGTTTCCCCAGTAAGCCCAGGGCTTTTTCCAGTGCATTTAGCCAGACAAGGAAGCACTAACTGGAGTAACACCCCTTAGCACTGCCGTCTTTTTAAAACCTGCTTCCCAGCCCTGCAGAGGGTTGACAACCCCAGCTCCGACATCCAGATCCCGAGCAAACTCTTCCAACGGGCTGTCGAGGTAACGCCATATTAGGCTGGAAATGCAGCCTGAAACATGACAGCAGATACATATATATAGGAAATAAACTGTTTTCTTGCTCAGTAAAGAAAAATGCCTGTCAGCCACCAGGAGCAACTCAGTACGGAGATGAGAATTAACTACCTGTCTGGGGTTCTCAATGGCTTCATCTGCAGTGGAACTGGAAGCCATAAAAGTGAGCCAAGGGTAATCATAGCAACAATTTTATATATATAAATATAAAACCCCCAAGTACTCAAAATGCAAATTCTGACAGGATGTTAATAAATTACAAGCTAGTCTGGTCTGATTAATGTCATGACAAAATTACTGCATACTTGGCATTTCTAGGCCTACGGGTTAAAGGAGTTATTGCCTGTTTCTGCTCTAATATCAAGCGGAGGGGAGCACAGCTTCTCTCCGTTTGCAGAGGGGCACCCTGCTCACTGCTGGGGGAGGCCAAGGGACCTGCTCCCGCATAGGGTGCTGGGCTGGAGCCCACACACTCGGGCTCTCCAGCGCCGCCTGTACCCATTGCCTGTACCCGCTGCCAGAGCTGCCGGAGCTCCCCGGGGTGCGGGGTGAGCTCTGATTGAACTAACAGGGCATGCACCGCCTCGGGCTGGAGCTGGCTCTTTATATGCAAATTAAAGATCATAAACAGTTATCCCAGAGCAGCACTGGGGGAAGAGCAAATTTGCCGGCACTGCTGGCCAGGTGCAGTCAGCTCCCAGGGCGGTAAAGCGATGCCAGCAGACAGCGCTGCCATGCCCGTGCGCCTCCCCTTGCCAGGCTTCCCCGCAGCGCTCCCGGGGACGGACACACTCCCGGGGCGGCTGCTTTAATGGGGTCTGTGCATCCATCCCCCTTGCAGTAAATGGAAAGTGTAGCCTTAGGTGTTTACACTTGATTCGGGAGGCCGGTTTTAATCTCCTTAGGCTGGGAGGAAAACTCATTTAGAGAAAGTACTTATGGTCCCAAAGCAGAAGTTGCGATTGCGAATGCACTAAGAAGGAAGAGCTCATTAACCGCCTCCTCGCCAGGACAGGCATGCAGGGCAGTGCAGCAGCAGCACCGTGGCACTGGGGTACCCGACATGAGAGGAAACATGACGCTTCACAGCACGCCTGCCCAGAGTCGACGCAGCCTGGGTACCACTCTGGCAGCAGCTCCCTCCTCCGTTCCTGTGCCCACACACCAGCCAAAGCACCAGCCTCTGAGACAAGGAGCACCCCCCCCTGCCCTCCAACATCGACCTACCGCATCACGAGAATATTACCAGTAACGTGGCACGCAGGTGACACCTGCAGCGATTTTCATCCGAGACCCTGAAGAGAAAGGCTCCTTCGCAGCCGTGGTCTCCCCGCACTTACCCGTAGCATGGTGATCATGGAGGGGTCTCGGAGACGGCCGTCCTCATCCTTAAGATTGTATCCCTCCGGTCTCTTGTCCCGCTCGCTGACCTTCCATAGCTTCACAGTCTTATCTGGGGGGCAGGAGAGAGGATAGCGTTACAGCTGGCTGCTCCCCCACTGACGGACACGCCAAGGCCATGCTGGCTGGTTTAACAGTGAAAAGTCTGCCGCGTCCCCACCTGCAACTTGCTGAAAGTGGTTACAGAAGGTGTACCTGTCACCACAGCACTTCATCCCCAGAGCCCTGGTTTTCCTGTTCCTGCCGGACAACTGCTGGTGTGTTTATTCCAGATGTAAGGAGATGGTTGAACAACAGAACAGAACTATTGGATTAATGGAGAAATAATAGGAGAAGTGATTTCCCAGGGTTCAGAGCCTCAGAGGTCATGCCCTGAATGTTGGCGTTCGATATATCGAGTGATGGGGCCGAGTTACTCCCAGAGGAGGTGACGAGGCGCTGGCACCAGGACAGGGCAGCTCGGGCAGCACAGGGAGGCTGAACCCGACGTCCCGGCAATGGGCCAGTGCCACACACAGCTGCTGTGCTCCTGCCGCCGACGTGTGCATTGCACGCTCCTGCACACACACGGACACACACCCCCCCTTCCCCACACCTGCACACCCACTGGAAAGCCAGCCGAGAGCAGGCTCCCACATAAGCTTTTTCCTCCTACGTTTCCTAGCTCATACGGCAGTTATCCAGGGGCCACCGGTTACTTTTTGAGAGTAATTTCCAAATTAATTTAGCTTCTAGTTATTGGAAATGTGTTAAATACGAAGGATGCAGCAGCTCTCCTAATTCTGTCCCCGCTAGCTGCTCTATTTCTCCTCCTCTTTGAGCCTCATGCTGCGAACACCCCCGGCTGTCCCTGCTGACCCCCAGCGCTGAGGCGCTGCCTTCCACGCCCCAGCCCCACGCTGGCCCTGCCGGCCCTTAGGAAACACGAAAGGAGGGATGGGGATGCCCAAGGGTGGCTCCAGCTGGGTGTTACCCTGCAGGTGTTGGGGTGCCGGGGAGGCAGCCGCAGCAGCGCCCATGCTGGCAGCAGGCGCTGGGAGCTCTGCACGGCTTTAAAGCTCATCAGGCACAGGGTGCCACAAGGTAAATAATTTTGCTTCCAGTGGAGTTCATGCAGAAATCCAGTGTGCAATGAGTAGAGCAGAGCAATGGGTGATTTGAGGCTCCAGCAAGCTGGCTGGTACAACGGCACTGCGAAGGAGCAAAGCACGTGTGGAGGTAAGCTGTCCCTGAAAGCTGCCCGAAGGAGGTGAAATGGTGCCTGTAAGTCACTCAGAAGTCATCCTGACCTTCCCCACCCAGAAACTGCACAGAGGCCAGCATTTATCACAGCCTGAAGGCAGCTCCGAACACCCCCCTGCAGCTCCCGGTCCCGTTCTGGAGTCCCACCCACCCTGTGCCATGAAGCCCCCAGGGGAAGGAGCCCCGGGAACATGTGGTTTTATTCTGAATAATGGTGTTTTCTTTCCTCTCTCCTGGCAGAGACTCTATCAGTAGTTTATCATCACTTCCACCAGGTTTCATACACAGCCATATCATCCATCTTCATTTTCTCCTTTACATGGCAATTCCAATAGAGTGCCATTAATTTTGTTTTTATTAACCTGTTTTACTTCAGGGGGGTTCTATATATAATGTTAGTTTAACAGTAAGAACAAAAAGAAACAGCATAACACGGGAGTATTTCTAAAAGAATCATTTTGATAACCTGCTAGCATGTGAAACACCATCCCGAATGGAAAGATAATATCCCTGTTAATCAAAAAACTATTTAAAAACTCAATTAACAGAACATTATGCTCTATAATTAATCTTCATTGCATTTCAATGATTCTCCCCCCAAATGAGTTTAATAAGTCTTTGAATTTTATTACAATGATCAATAGAGTCAATTCTACAATACAAAGTAAGTTGGTTATGGAAGATAATTAGACCCCTCCTTTTCCCCTGAAGTAATTAAGTCACATCCATCTTAAGGTTCCATTCATCCCAAGTAATATTCCTGGATCCTCCTGATATTTATCTGAACATAACATGGAACCGCTGAGCTGAACGCAGCTGCACATTGAAACAAATCGGCTGCAGTTCTCCTTTAAAAAAAAAAAAAGTAAAAAAAAAAGAGCTCCCAAGATAAAAATAAAAAAAAAGTTGTCAGCAGGGGGAAAAGACTCCCTCCCTCGCAGGGAACGGATGCTGTGAAATAAGGACAAAACCTCGTGCATGGGAATCGAGCTCTGCCAGACAGGTCTGGCCAGGTTCCTGCTCCCCTGTGACACCCGTGTTACCCTAAAGGGAGTCAACTTTTTTTTTAACATATTTTTCCTGAAGAAACACTTTAGAGTAGGCCCTGTCTGGCTGTCGGGGCCCAGGGATCCGAGGCAGTGGGACAGCAGCGCTGGTGCTTGCCCAGCCGGCCTGGGCTGCCTGCGGCCGCGGCCACGTACCGTTGGTGGAGAGCAGGAAATAGGCTGCGTTTTGCTGCGGGAGCCATCGTATCTTATTGATCTTCTCCTCTATCTCCAAACTCTTCAAGTAATCGAACTCCGGCTCGTGGCTCTGGAAGGTGCTGTAGACATTGTACTCTCCCCTGCGATGGGGCTGGTTTTTGCTCTGCAGGAAGGGGAACAGAGAGGAGTTTGAGGCACAGAGAGCGAGAGAACATTTTCTGTTGACTCATTAGTTCTCTAAGGTTTGTTAAGTGACGGAGAGCGCCTGGTCACGGTGACGCAGTGCAGGTCTGAAAGCCAAGGCTCTCTCCCAGCGCGGCGGCTCCCACACGCTGGTGTGCTCGGTGGGAACGGAGCAGGAATGGAGCGGGAAAGGAGCCTGCCACGCTGGCCGTCCCTGGTGAACGGCTGGGACCGAGCGCCAGCTCGTGCTGGGCGCCGAAACCAGCCCCAGAGGAACCGCTGGCACCACGCCACCTGCGCAGGATGAGCAGTGTTTGCCCCATAGGTGCACAAATATAAAGCAAGAATAAAGCACCCAAGAAAAAGACACGATCTCTGCAGGAATTGACACTGCGTGCCATGGCTCAGACTCGTAAGGTATCATGTGTCTGCAAATCCCATGTGGTGAATCACCCAGCACCAGGCTCTGAATGGAGCTGAGGTAATTAAATGAAAACTATTGTGGAGATGAACCTCCCGCATGCAAACAATGCATTTGGGCCGGTGAAGTCCCACTTGTCCCCTGCAGCGCTGTCCTGCTCCAAAGTAGGAGCTGAACGGAATACACCCGGTATGACGTTAGGAAGCTTGAAGTTCAAGAAAAACAGTAGAATAATAAAATGAGAGAGAAATGAGAAATGAAATACTGCTGGAAAGGTTGATGAAGCATCTATGAGTGTAACCTTTAACCGATCGGTTCTCTCCGGCATATATAGAAATAATTTTGAGGCTGTAACTTTGAGAAAAATTTAAAACTGTCATCGACCGTGACATTTTTCATGGCCAGGCCTGACTCATCCCTTCCACCACCAGCAAACACACCCACAGGGGAGGAGGGCTTCCACCAGCTCAGCCCGTGCACTGCCGCATGCACCATGCCAGACCAGCTAACCGGGACGGCTTCGGAAAGGGGGAATCTCCCGGGCGGCGGGGGCCTGTGCAGCTCCCCCTGGCCGGGCCGGCTTTGTGCACGCCAGCGCAGGTGCCTGTGCTGAAGGCCAAGCACTCGCCACTCCTGCAGAAGGCTGGGCAGACTGCGACCTCGAAAAGAGTTTGTTAAAATCTCCTGGGGCAAAGTGCTTCGGAAGGGAAACATGGTTGTTTCATCCATCTACACTTTCCGGACATTTTGGCGTGTGAGAGGGTTTTTGGGGGTGGTGTTAGCTATGAGACAGACACCCGCGGCACGCTCAAATGCACCAGCCTGATCCAAGTTACACCCGGCTGCAGAGAGCTGCAACCAAAGCAAAAGGATGCAGGAAATGCAATGTGGTTTTGGAGGGTTGTTTTACAAGATGAAATCTGGTCCTGCTTATGTTAATACTCGCTTTTCAGTTTGGAGTCTGCCAGGAGAGACCTGAGGTTAGGAGTGACACATACGGATTAGGAAACAGCAGGAAGCTTCTCTTAAAAGGATAAAATGGGCATTTTGCATTCACTGGCACTTACCTCCTGCTCACGCTGAAATATTACAACACGGCCCCCCTTGTCCCCTGTTGCTAGTAATTCTCCAGTGTGGTTGAATTCTACTGTAGAGATGATGTCAGCTGGAAAGAAGAAGACAAAGACAATTTAAGTAACTGCAGATTGGCTTTCACAGACATCTAGAAAGCACCATTCCCCATACAGCTACAAACCTTGTCAGTGCTTTGTCCCCTGTGGGATCTCCATAAATCTCCATTTTTCCATTGTCTGTAATAATGGCCATAGCATTTTGGAACTTTGCTGTCATGAACCAAGACCTGCTCAGCACTCCTGCCTCCTTGCCCCTGGTCTGTGCCCCAACGGCTGAATTCAGGGGTATTTCCATCTCCACGCTGTACCTGTGCCGAATGCAGCCTGGGGACCGCTGCCGGCACGGCACGGCACGCTCCCCTCGCACCCTAGGGAGCTGCCCCCACCACTTTGGGTGATGCGATCGATTCCTGGGACCCAGGGAAGGCTCAGCGCCACCCGGCACCCCAGCTGTCCTCGCCCTGGCACCTGCCAACGGCGCTCATGCAAGGGGCAGGCTTCGCTCTCGCCCGGCTCTTCTGTTCCCTTGCTCCCCTCCGACACCTGGGGAGGTGGTTTGCCTTCACCCTTGGAGGAGAGGGAGCAAATGGGTGAAGACACCTTTGTATTCTCCACCCAAACCCACCAGGCAGAGCAGCCTGGGTGACCACATCAACTGTGCCAGTCTTCTCTGCCCGTTGCTGAATCTCCCATCGTCTATCAAGGTAAACTAAAGTGATGCCTTTCAGCCCTCTGTCACCCCAAAAGCCACCATGCTTGCACTGCTCCCCTTCCCCACAAATCAAGTGCCGTCACCAGGAGGAGGCAAAACCCCTGAGCAGGGACTGGTGCTTGCCTGCAGTAACAGGGAGAAGCAAAGAAACGCTCATGGACGTGTAACTTGTAAACGCTTTAATCTGCAGTGTTTACCCTTGAGGCAAAGCAAGCAGGAGAGCTGCTAATGATTGGATTTATTTGGCCTATTTTTAGAAGAATGTCAGAGGTTAATTCCACAGCAATTACTGCCCAACTGGTGTTCACCCACTGCCTGGAGTGCAGCTCTCCGCCAGCACAAAGCTGGGGAAGGGGAAGAACGAATGCAGCCTTGGAGACCCAGTGCTGGGTGCAAGATTGATTTTGCAATGAACAGCACTTAGCTATGATAACAGCCAGCTCATTCCTGCCACAACGGCTGACAGGATTTGCATTTCTTTTCCCTCTCATTTCTGCAGTCCAGCAGTACTAACAGGGTTGCACAGCCCACGGCTGCAGCCTCCGCAGCCCTGGGAAGGGGCAGACCCCCTGAGCCAGCTGCAGCTGCAAACACCAGCTGTGCACACAGGCCACTGGCACCGCCCGGACCACGGGCACTGGCACCCTCGGAGTCCTCCGAGCACCACGATGATTTCTTTTGCCCATTAGGTCTGTCATGTGCCAACAGAGAAAGCATCTGAACCACATAATCTGAATTGTCCCTTCTCCCTCCTATGATTTTTATCCATCTCAGATATGTACTAGAAAGTTACCACAGCAGATTAGAAAAGACAAGGAAGAAAAGGCCATCAACCCAAATTCAGAGACTGGCACAGACTTCTGCAGCTGCTGGGAACACTTCTGATGGTCTGTCTTCCAGGACGTCAGCTGAGATAGCACCCACCAAACGCACGCCCTGTGCCGCGGTGTCTCCCAGATGAGGCATCTCAGAGGCCCTTCCATGGCCATGGGCTCCCCCGAAACAACACACCTCTGCCCCGGGATGGTGTCTCAGCCGAGTGAGTGACTCCAGGTGGGTTTGGGAGTCAGAACAGCCACCCGCAGCAGGCAGCGCCCGGGCAGCCACCCCATCCCGGCGGTGTGGGGCACTCACCAGCACACACCGCTGCTCACCATCACACACCGCTGCTCACCGGCACACACCGCTGCCCTCAGCCTGCCCGCAGCAGCACCCGGACCTCAGGCACACCCAATTAGGCAGACGGCTGCCGAGCCTCAGTTCACACAGGCTTCACCTCTTCTGCTGCTCATGTGGGTGGGTTGTGTCTTCTGAGCCCTGCCAGTGGGGAACCAGCTCTCCAGCACAGAGAAACCGGGGACACAAGATGATCCCCAATGTATTCATGCTGTCCACCGCTCTATGTCTTCAAGGGGACTTCCCTGCTCACTCTCTGGATCTTCTCTGTCCCCGATAGCATGCAAGGAGCCCACCACATCTGCTGAGCTGTGAAAATCCAGATGGCTGCAGGCAGGTGAGTGATGAACTCTGGGCTGCTCCTATTAATATTCGTGCATCTTCCCCATATTGTCCCACCTCTCCAGCATGAAGCACATTTGTAGTGACATGCAAATGCATTCTGAAGTTCATCTTAATTCATTTACAACACTTGCTTGCTGTGAATAGATTTAGGGAGACAATTTCACCGCAGATGGAGATGGCGCTGCAGAAGCAAAACCCAAGAGGCTAACTGTAACACCCTCATCCTGCCGAGCAAGCAGAAAGGCGTGTGTGTGCCGGGGGCTGGACTGGCTGGCACTGAGCTGGAAAGCTCTAAGGCGAAGCACTTTATTCCCTCGCATGGAGCCCTTCTGCCTCAGACTGCCTCTGTGGGCAGCAGAGTCTGCCAGAAAGGTTTTAGCCATCTGCTACTAACGTTAATAAAAAGGCTGAAAAGCGATGCTGAAGGACCGAGCTCTGCTCTTGCTTACACCAGTGAAGAGCCAGGCTAACTGTGGCGGAGCTGGCTGCAGTGCTGGGCACAGGCAGCATCTGTTAGGGATTTCAGTCTTTTGGGGTTAAAGTCACTGAATGGATCTTGAACTTCTTCAGATCACCTTTTCTTCCGCTCTTGGCTGGGTTTGAACTATTGGTTAAATATTGTTCCCATTTAGTGACTGGGAAAACAGGTCATGGAAGGTTTTCATGTTGGTTTTTTTTTCTGGTTTCCCTTAGGCAATGTAATCTACACATTCTTCTTGGTTGCGTCTGCTGTTCTTGCACACTCTTTAAAACCTCTTTTAACAGATTGCCTCTCTGCCAATAGGTTTACAATCCGTTAATGCATCAGATAACGTGATGCACAGCCTCTGACCTCTAGATCACCATTTCGCATCCAACAGGGAGTGGAGGCAACCAGGCACTGTCTGGTGCACCCATGACTTCCCCGCGCTGTGTGCAAGGTGCTTCTCTCCTCTGCATGGCTCCTGAACTAAGCCAAAATACACAGCTAGGTTATGTAGTTTTGGCAGAACGGAAAAGGAGATCAACAACCTGTTCCCACAGTACAGACACGTTTTTGATGCTGCTGTTAAACAAGCATCTACTATGAAAAACAAATCTCTCCCGTACCCACCCAGTTCTTTAACCTGGGATTTGCTCGACCGATGGGCCAGAATAGCAAGGACCCACGAAGTCCCTTGCATGAGGGAAACCTTTGCAAAATGCCTGCACTGAAGCTAGAAACTCAGAAATTAAATTAGCAAAATGTCAGTGAACAAAACATCCACCTGATATAGTTCTCTTTCCTACAATCACCACATTCAGCGAATGCCTCCCAAAGGGCAGGAGAGGTATTCTGAAACATCTGTTAAAGGTTGGCAAAGAACACCTAGACAGGGCAAATCCCACCCACGCTCCTGCGAACCTGCCACACTTGCTACAGCATTTGAGGATCCTGCAGAATCAGAAACCAATTTGCAATTTCAAGGAAAGGACGTTGGATCTAACAAATATAAGAAGAAACATATCCCTGAAAAGTTAAGCCAAAAGCCATCTCCCATTCTCACAGCTAATTGCATCCACAGTTGCAGACAGATGCCACAGCCAAAATCAAACATGCTCAAGCACTGAGAAACTTTGTGTTTGGAACCACATCTGGCTCAGCAGCTTCAACTAAGCCCCAGTTCAAGCAGAGGTTTTCATTCCTGTAGCAGGTGACCTCCACCCTGGTGAGCATTGCTGCGATGTCCTCAGCCAAGCCTGGCATCAGCAGAGGTGTCACGCGGAGAACGCACCAGGGACGGACTTGGAACAGAAGCTGCAGCAGCAGCCGAGGAACTGCAGAGGCCATGGCCATGCAGTGTTAATGTGCACCTCGCACTAAGCAGTATTTTTTCCTTCTAAAATTACTCGGTTGAAAATGTATCTGGTTTGCACTATTTAATCTTCTCCATCACCAGCTGCTGGTTTTAGGTCATTCACTTTTCAATGAACTAAAAATAACTTTCTGTGCTGCAGTGAGACATTTTTCAGACGGCGCCTGCTACCTAATGCATCACCTTGTCAGCAGAGCTATCTGAAACAGCAGGGCTGGGCACCACGAGGATCCTCCAGCCAACCCGGCCCCATCACCCATTTATTCTGCACCTGCAGGGAAGTGGGATGCAGGTCCGCAGAACCTCCCGGACCTCCTGGACCAACCGTTTGCTCATGCCCGCCATCAGGATTTCAGACAAGGATAACAACAGAGCCTGGCTAACAACACACTTTCATACCTTAAAAAAACCTAGCAATTAAAAAAAAACCTCTCTGAGCAGAAGTATTCAACACAACCCCAAACCCACCACCGTTGACAGGAGCATCACCCCCAGGCACCCGTGGGCTGGGCTCTGGCTCTTCTCCCAGACGTCTCTGGGTAGTAACAACAGTCTGGCGTTGCACAGGAAAACATCCCTGAGGGGTAAAATGGAGGAGGTTACAATTCAGGAGCACAGTGCAGCATCAGAACCTTTTCAAAGATGTCTCTTAACAAACTTGGGCCCCTCCAGCGCAGGCTGGTCGGTCATGGGCTGCTGCCTGCTCATCCCCAGCCACCACACTTGAGAGTCACGACAGGGTGATTATTAATTAAAATTCACATGTATTCACATTGAAATGATCAATAATTTATGCCCGTTTCTCCTAAGGTTCCTATAGCAGTTTTGTGACAACAGAAAGGAAAAACGCTTCTCTTTTTTTTTTTTCACCTCCTACACGCTCAGTGCCCCGAATGCGGGAATTTAAAGAAAACGGTTTCCATGGAGACTCTCCCCTCCAACAGCACCCACCCGTCCTCCCTTCCCTCAGCATCAGTGCTCCTTCACGCTTTCATGCTAAAAATATCGAAGACAGGATTTGATTTCCGCCGTAGCGATACAGTTTTATCAGGAAAATAGGAAATTTATAATACACACACACACACCCCTCCCCATCTCCCGGTGTGGAGGGAAGGCGTGCTCTCTGCGAGGAATGGGAAAATGAATCTGTTATTAAAAAGAAAGACGACAAAACCAGGAGAGCTGCAGTCGGTGCTGAGACCTGCATCCCCGGAGCAGCATGACCCACAGCGGGGAGCTGCTCACACTGCCGCCCCTCTCCTCTTGCCCACCAATGCAGGGGCCTGGGTGCCCCGTCCCCACTCCTGGCACATCCCAGGCACCTTGTCCCTGCTCCTGGCGCATCCCGCCTGCCCCAGCATCAGCAGCAGTTCCATGCAGAAGGGCCCTGATACTGCCTGTCCCGGTGGGAAGGCCATAGGGACACCACACGTGTCCCACCACACGTGCCAGGAGCACATGCCCTCGATTCGCACAGGATGACACCCATGGTCCAGCCTGTGAGGTCCAGGGCACAGCAGGACAGCCATTAGCCTGGTGGCAGGGGCATCCCTGGGCTCAAACTCGCAGGGCAGAGGAGTGTCCCCCAGCCCCCCCAGGGGCTCTGCCCACTGCTGTGTGCCCCCATGTCACGTCAGCCAGCGTGGCTGGTGCAGGGCAGCGGCTCACGCCTGGCAGTCTGGGACAGCCCATGCCTCCCCCTGACTGGCATCGTTTTCCAGGGCCCGCCTTGCACAGAAGTGCTGAGTTTTTGCCCTTTCTTCCAAAGTCAACCACTTTCCAGCGGGGCAGAACAATTTCAGCTGGGGCAGGATGGTGCAACCCACTGCATGTTGCCAGATCGCATTGCAGGACTGATCCAACGGGCCAAAAGGGCTGTGAAGGAGTGCTCTGCATTGCTTTCACAGCGCAGCAAGCCAGAAAGAGGTTCAAAGTAGGGAAAGCCAGGGAAAAATCCATCTGCAGGTAACAATACCCTTTCCAGCTGAGGTACGTGTGTTACAGCAACCTTTAACATCAGAGCTTTACTGGATCACACACAATTTTTAATTAGCTTTTCAGAAATGTACTTGCACTGTGCTTACGACTACCAAACGTGTTGGGTGATGTGGCTGGACAGGCAGGCAGGTACCGGTTGCGAAGTGCTGCCCGGCGTGGTGGCACGGGCACTCCCATGTGCTGCCTGCGAGACCGAGCTGCTGCCCAGACCAGCTCCACTGCCAATGCTGGGAGGGATGTCAGCAGAGGCTCATTTCAAGGGCTTGCAGCGCGTCACTGGCACTGGCCTCATGCTAGCTGCCAGAAGGTGTGCTGGAACGCTGTCAGCTTAAAGCAGGGGACGCGTGAGTCACTGCATGACAGCATCTTCCCTGGTTGCCTCTGCTCCCATGCCTCCTGCACCCTCAAGAGTCACGCCGCCCTCCTGCGCACCATCTCCTCCATCTGCAGGGCAGGACCATGACATACTCACAAGTATTTCTGCAAAGCTTCGCTCTCTGCGAGCCCCAGAGAAAACCCTTTAGGGGCAGATAGAGTATTACTGTAAGCATCATTATGATAAATCCGCTACAGTGGGAAGATCACAAACAGCAAACTTTGTGTCTGAGGTCCACAAATGAGTCAGCCATACAGCTGCAAAATTAGCAATTTCCAACCCAACAAGACCCAGAGCTGACAGCTCCATGCTGCTATGCATGGTTTCACCCTAAAGCTCGTCTGTTCCTATAAACATCTTGTACAGCCTGCTCATTTGCCCCAGGCACTGGTATTGGAGAGCCGGTGCGTTTGCCAGGTCCTGGTGCTCAGTCACCGTTACTCAGCCCCTCATGCATAAAACGACCCTAGATTTTCACTCCCCCAAAACAAGTGACAAGTAGGTGCTCTTGCTGCTACTTTGTACGACAGACACCAAGCTGGTGGAGCCCTGCTGAAGTCAAGATGAGTCTATTTACGCTCATGGAAGATGCATGACAAGAGCATTATGTAGCAAGAATCAGGAGAGTAAAAAGCAGAAAATAAACCTGCAATATTTTCAATGATTTTTAGGACTGCTCTTGTTCCTGCCAAAACATTGACAAAAATACAACAAAACCCCCAAATTTTGACCAGCTCCAGTTCCAAGCAACTGACCCCTGCCTCCCCACTCCTTGGAGGTGGTCACAGCCGCGGTCCATCCCACAGGGACACTTAGGGGCGACCCAGAAGGGATTTGCCTTTAAACTAGCACTGGCAATCCGGCTCCTTCCAGCTATGCAGAGCTTTGTTCTCGTTTCTCTCTCTTTACTTTTTTATGTACCTACTGAAAACTGGCCCTTCCCCAGGATGAAAACATCAGCTTTTCTTGGGGCAAGCCCTATGACAGAGTGACCGAGAGGCTCCCCTCAGCCCTGACGCCTGGGGCAGAGCAGAGGGGAACACTTCAGCCCTCGCAGCTCTGCTCTGGACCTCAGACCTGATGGTCCCCAAGACCTGCACTTTTTCTGTAATTGGGGGCAATCCGCAAAGGCTGGGAGTCCAAGAAGGAAGAGCAACAAGGACCTGAATCTTGTCGCTTATTCCTGCATCTCCTTCCCCTCTGGCTGCCTTCCCAGTGGGACAGGTCTCTTTTGGGCTGGGAAGTGGGCAGGCCCATGACCCAGCACCCACACACAGGCCCCGGAGTTGTGCAGATGACACCATCAGGCCAATTCCTTCCCTAATTCCTCAAGGGTGGAGCTCTGCCTTTCTTAGGCAGCTCCTGAGCTGTTAACTACACCAGACTGTCCCCAGCTCGCTGGCGTGCTCCTGCCTGCTCAGCCCTGCCAGACGGGGCCTGGCGCCGTGTGCCCCGGGAAGGCTGCGGAGGGGACTCGTGACCGCAGCTCGGCTCCGGATGACCCATTCTTTTTATTATTTGTATAAATCACTTGGCGGATGGCACTGCACACAAAGCCTCCGACTCTGCAGATGATAATAAATTGGGAAGCACCATAAATAACAGCAAACCAGGCTGCCAAATGAAGAAGGATTTAGATCATTCAAATCCCAGGCTATGAGTTGTCAAATCCAGTTTAATGCTGATAAGTGTGGGATAATAACTCATCGCAAACACATCTCTCCTCCCCCACCCCCCCCAGGTCAGTCCCTTGAACAGAGCGAGGGCAGAGGGGGATTTGCCGAGCGGACGGGGTTGCTGCCCCCGATCAGGAATGTAACGAGCTGTTGCACGACGATCCCCCCCGCCCAACCTGCTGCTCAGCTGCGATGGAGAAAGCAAATGGGACGCTGACGGGTCCTGTTAACTGGAGAACAAAATATACATCTGAAACCATTCAGGTGGATGAAGAAAGCAGGAGGAGGTCATGAAAAATTAAAGGGCTTAGGGAGGGAAATGAAAGACACGGCCATGTCTGGTAATGGGAGAGCCAGACCACAAGCCCACCCATGGGCCCTCTGCGGGGGTCTCGATGTGGGCGAAGCACCATCTCCGCATCCCACCACTCCGTGGCAGGAGGTGGACCCCGAGCTCAGAAAGGGGTTTCAAGGAGGACACAAAACTTCAAGTTCCCACTGAATAATGCAGCGCAATCCTCAGCCTCCTGAGGGGGACTCCTGGCTCCAAACCTCAGTGACAGCCTGTGGGTCTTATCTTGCTCAGGAAATTGTGAGACTCTTTGCATTTCACTGTTTAAAAGAGATCCCTTTGGTTTCCCTTTCTGTCCGCCTCTCTTAAAAAAAAGAGAGAGATAGCAGGGGTTTTTTTTAGTAACTCTGAAACGCACACACTGTCAGCAATGAGGAATTCACACTGCATGTCGGAGCTTTAAATGCAGACTTGCAGAGTTTTGATGGAGAGTTGTGAAAATACCAACGTGCAGGCTTGAACACTGCAAGGCATTTTAAAAGGAACCATGACCTGCTCTCACTTTTGTTTAAGTTCAGATTTACAAAAGAAAAAACCCAAACCAACCAACCAAACAAACACCAGTCCCAAATACAAACAGGCCAACTGTGCCTTTCTGTCATGGGTGCCGACTGTCCGACAAATGGAGAATGCTTCTGGGGCCAATCCCTCCTGATCCGTACACAACGGGGACCTCTGCGTCAGGAAGGCAGCTGAGGCGTCATCCTGGCCACTTCAGGGACTTTGAAGCTTTACAGGTTCACCTCTTCTGGGGATGGCCAGGGCACCTTGGAAACACTTCCCATGAAATGAAGCAGAGCATCCCAGCAGCTCGAAGAGCAGCACTGGCAGCGCCGGTTGCAGGAGCGGGACCCAGCCCCGTGTCCCCCCCAGCGCAGCTGGCAGCCTGCGGCAGAAGCAGAGCTCCCAGTCTCCACTCCAGCGGGCAGAGCAAAAAGCTCACCCAAAGACCTGAATGCAGCTTTCTTCCCTACCTGTGAACAAGTGTTAGTGAGGAACCAAAATGAAGAGGACTTCAGGGCCCCTCAGCTACCCAAAAGACAGGCTACAGAGGAAAGCCCAGGCAACGCCTCGGGTACTGGAAGGGTACAGGGAAGCACCACCCAAGTCCCACCAGAATGGACAAAGTGCGATTCGTAGGGTCATGCAGGGCTGAGCCCAGGCCATCAATCCTCCCCCAAACTGTGTGGTCCACGGCGGGGGGGAGCGGGCGGGAAGGGAAGAGGACAGCAGAGGTTAAACTGGGATCTAATGGCATGCAAAATCACATGTGATTGATCTGCATTGATTTTTCCCTGCTGAGGTGAATGATAGCCTGGCAAACAGAAATCAATTCCACTGCATTAAGCCCAGTAAGGATCTGGTATCATCAGCAAAATGCCCTGAAACACCATTGCTCGCCGACACCGCGAAGCGAAGCGAAGCGCAGCGCAGCACAGCACGGCACCTGTGCCTGCCCAACCCCTCCGTCCCAGACGGGCCAGGGCTGTGGCGAAGGAGGGAGGCCAGGCTTTGCGGAAAAACACCATGCCTGAGCATCTCCAAACCCTGGGGAAAGCCCAGGCCCGCTCCTCTGCCCCATTGCAAGTCCTGTTTTCTGCAGAGGTCGGGCAGGAGTCACAGCTCAGAGTCGGACCTCCCAGCAGCTTCGGGGAGGACTGGACGTGCTGCTGAGCTCTGCCACCTGGGTATGGCTTCTCGTCGCGACGACGCGATGCTGCAGAGCTAGCAGCAGCTGCTATTCTTCCCCAAAATGGAATAACTCTCCTAGATTTAAGTGCTAAAAATACTGGCACATTCAAATTTTCTCTGCCCTTGTTACACCGAAGAATAATTTAGTGCTACCGACCTAGACGAAAGAAACTTCCATCTGGTAGCTTCCCCAGTGCATCTCTGCAGCACCCGCCAGTGCAGCGCCTCTTTCAGAGTGCCTAAATGGAAGAATGTGGATTTACTCCTTTCCCATCGTCCTCGCAAGGTTTAATTCACTGTAACTGCTGGAAATAAGAGTTCAGGAGGAAATAATGCCATGGAAGTGTTTAGCATGAAGGTGCACAGAGAGCAGCAGCTCTCGCGGTCCCAGGTGCCCCAGTGCGCAGGGCAGCACTCTGTCCCCGTCATGTGGCAGCCGCGATCGAATGCTCCTCCGGAGCTGAATGCAATCAGCAGAAACCACGCAGCTTCGAAATGTAATGGGTCGGTTCATTAACTGAAGCAGAATAATAAAATAGAAAAGAAAGCCAACAACAGCTTTCAGACAGAACCATAACTTAGTACAGCACTTGACAGAGATACTTCTTTTTCACCCTGACACGTCTTGACTTCAGAGGGTCCCATCGCAGCCGATTGTAACAGGCACGTGCATCGAAGCAAAGGGCTGGAGCCTCCATCTCAAGGGAGCTCCGTGACCTCTCCCAGCACGGAGCAGAAATGCGCTCGCTCTCATCCTCCCTATCAAATGTGAGACCCAGGAGATGTAAGGCTCCAGCCCCTCCTGCCCGGCCAGGCAGCGTGGCCATTACCCTGCATCCAGGAGTGACAAATTGCACCTTCTGCCTTGCGGTAGCAGACGACTCCCCAGGAAGCACAGGGAGAGGAGGGAAGAGCTACGACTGGAAGATGAAGGTACGTCCTGGGGCTCAGCTGTCCCTTGCCCTCCCAGCTGTGCGGGGACGAGCAAGGAGCACAGCAGAGAGGGAAGAGAGGAGGTGAAATGGAGAGGTGCAGAGGGATCGGTCTATGTGACAAACCTCCTACCCCTACCAGGATACTCAAGTGCCACAGGGGTGAGAAAGACCTCCCGTGCTCTGGGCAGGAACACCCAGATCCTTACAAGCCCAGGGAAAACCCATCCTGCGGGCCTCCGGCCGCCGAGGAGCCGCTCACAGCTTTGGTGCTGCACCAGAGCAGACTGCGAACATCGTGCTGCAGCAGCCACGGGCCATGTCCTACATGGTGTGCAGTAGTCATTGCTCTCAGGGCAGAAAAGCTTGCTTCAGAAAATGCTGGTGGTTTTAGATGGTAGCTATGGGCAAGAAGTAGAAAAGGCAGAGGCCAAGGGCTGAAAGCAGCAAGGTGAAGGCTGGCGTACACAGTGAAACCCCCTGCGCTGGGCCCTTGCATCCCGCTTCTCCCGGCCAGACGCAAGTCCCTTCATTAACCGGGCACACTCGCTGCAAGCAGATGAGGCGGTTAACAGAGCAGGGGGCAAAGCTACAGGGCTGGTTTCAATCAGGCTGCCCCCGTCCCCCCGTCCCCGGCAGCGCCCACGGAGGGGCAGCCCAGCCAGCCCTGAAACGCCTGCGTGTGCTCTACGAACTCTCACTGGTTGTGGATTTGCACATGCAACGCAAAACTCCTCTTTCGGCATTAAGATGCGCAACTCGTTAGCTCTTGGATTAATGACAATTTTTAATTGGTCAGGCTATGAAAACCTTATAGAGCTGTTATACATTACACCTGTGATGGCGGAACAGCATGTTAATCAAGACAATTAGCGTGGGACCCAGAGAATCTCTCTACCAGCGCAAATAATCCTTCTCGCTTTGAGAGGAAAATTAACAGCTGCTTTACGGTGTCCCAGAGCACCTCGCTTTGCAGGAGACCTGGATCAGCCCTCCGCCAGCTGAGTGGGTGCTCCCTGGCCAGGATGGCACAGCCTCGGCTGCAGGGACCGGCTCTCGCCCCCACAGAGACCACCCGGCCCCCGGCCAAGCAGCAGGATGGGCCGTGCCCCACGCGAGTGCCCACGGCCCCTCCTGGCACCTGGAAATAGCGAGAGCCGTTTCTGGGGCCTGTCTGCCTGGCACCAGGCTAGCACCGTCATCCCCCGAGATACGAAGTTAATACACGCATAAGTAGCGGAGGAGGCTGCATTGCCCACTCGTGGAAAGCAAATCTGCACACAGCTCTATGCGTGATGGAAAAGATTTAAAGATGCCGCCTTAGTAATCCTCATCATGGTGGGACAGACACACTGTAAGTATGCTTAAGATAATGACAAAACATGCTCTACAGAGTGTGGTAATTTCCAAGCAAACAAAACCTGTCATGAATTGTGCAATTGCTAAAATCCATCATTTCCTGTATTAGCTTTCTTCTCTTTTTACTGTTCTTTTCTACATTATTCCTCTTGAATGCACACACACACACACGTAAGTACAGCCTTCCATTACATGCTGACATTTCTACTGCTAAAGGGGATCAGAAGACCAGTGCCTGGGAAGTGATACGGTCTGACAGCAGTTTGTCCACACCCACCGCCGCTCCCCGGTGCCAGCACCTCCCGGCAGACCGTGCATCTCCCTCCCCAGCCCCTGCGCTCCCGGCTGGACACGGCGACGACTGCCTGTGGTGTGCTGCTGAGCAGGCTCACGCCGCCAGAAGCATCCCCAGACGACTCATCCAACTGTACTCTGTGCCTTGGCTCGCTGCAGAATTTACGGTGCCATCCTTTTGCCAAGAGACTTAAGAGGCACACCAGACAGAAAACCTCCTCAAAATGGCTGATTTGGGCTTAGGAATAGTAATAGAAAATCCAAGTCCGCCTGCAAAAATATACTCTTAAAATAAATTAGACTTTGTAAAAAGCCCCTGAGCATTGATCAAGTCCTCCACCCTTGCCACACTAACACCTTTAAAAACCCTAAGGATTTCTACGAACCTCGGGCTCTCTACCAGGTCTGCCTCGAGACCGTCTGGGCACTTCTCATTCATGGGCATAAAGGAATAAGCAGCCCAGAAAGTGGTCTGGTTTCCAAATACCTTCCGAAAACCTGTAGTTTCCAGTGACATCACTGGTTGCTGAAACCTGAACAGCTGACATAGGAAACACCAATTCACAGGTATTAACAATACCTAGCTCTTTGTATTTAAAAGATCCTTATCCTCAGCAGGAATACAAAGACTGCTTTTCTAGCAAGATCAACATTGTGCCGACCATTACAGCAACTGGCTCTGACCGTCAGTACATACATGTATTCGTTGCCTTGCAAACCCAGGAAACCCTAATACATGTATACCACTATTAAATTATTATTACAGCAAAAGGGTCGGTGTACAGACACCAAGATGGATGTTCTGCCAAAGCGCTCAGTGTGCCATGCATTCTGTCTTTCTGGTCATCTTGCTGAAGCCATCTGTTAGCTTATCAGCAAAACCTATTGATTTTTAAAAAATTTTAATTAGTAAGTACCCAAATGTCAGCTAAGCGAGTAAAATTTGGAAGCAGCAAGCTTTCCTCTCATGTATAGCAGCTGTTTTCAGCTTATGACCAAAATTTGTTATCATCTTACACTGATGTCATTCTCTGTCTCATTGTTCCAGTTTGGTGCCCCTGGAACAAGCACCTAGGCTGAACGCAGGCGGTACAACACGGAGCAACCACTACAGAGATGTCCTCCTGCAAGTGGAGTTTCTAACAGGACACTGATACTGAGCGTCCAATAACGAGCACCACTGATAGAGACTTATTCCATGAAGGATCACAAAATACTTTACAAACATGGAGACTCACAGTAATGATTTTACCAGTGGGCAAACCCGAGCATGGGATGACTGAATGAGCTGCCTGAATCCCCTAAGCCATACCCACTGTCTGGGCGACTCGGCTCAGAATTTCCCTCATCAGAGAATTTTTCTGTTTTCTCCTCCTTCCCAGTTTTCTGACACCTGAGTAAAGTTGAGAGCCTGCAGCCAGGAGCGGGGCAGCTTGCGTGAGGTTTCTCATGGGGTCCTCCCTGGCCAGCCAAGGACCCTGCCTGCCCACAGCTCCCCTCGAAGTCTGCCAGAACGGGGCTCCCCTGGCCGTAAGGTCCAAAGACCTAGCCAGTCAGCTCTTCTAGTGCTTCAAGCTCTACAGACAGTTTCTGTAATACCGGTCACAGGCATCAGGCAGTGAGGTGCCAGACACGGCACAGCCCTCGAGTGCGTGCACAGGCACATTTCAGATCTCAAGACCCCCAAGTTAGGCACTTACAGGACGGACATCACAACTGTTCGCTTTCTCTCCAGCTCTGAGGTGAGATACTTCACTTTCATCTCCTCTGAAGCTCCTGTGATCAGACATCTCCTCACCAAAATACCACTGCTGGCCAGACACGCATGCTTGCTTTTCAGCAGCGCTTCAGCTACAAACCAGAGACCGTAGCCCTCGTGGCCCACGTAGAGTACGGCCCCAGGATACTCCCTCTCTAAAGCTGAAAAGCCATAATGAGGGTGACACAGCTTAGACTATGCTTTAGAAAGCTAATACAGCAAACAACAAAATGGGAAAAGGATAGTCTATTGCAAAGGGGTACCTTGTGTAAACAGGGTGGACCCACTGCAGAATTTTCATGACGCCTGAAAACAAGAGCATCTCTTGGGCTGCCTGCGTGTGGGGGCAGCCGGGGAGGCAGCACAGAGGGAGAAACACCAGTGGATCAGCAGTGAGATGCGGGTGGGCCAGGCATCACACTGGGGAATGGGAGGAAGCAAACAGGGAACGCAGCCAACAGAAGATAAAGACCTTCTGCAGGGAGCAGCTGAGCCTTCTCAGCCATAATCTACCTTTAAAAAAAGCATACATGGAAGCCACAGTCTTCAGAGAGTGCCGATATTTGAAAGAATGTGCTTAATATCCCAATTCTATATTTAGGGGAAAGCAAACACACTAAAGCTATGTACAGACAGTCCCTGGCATTTGTTGCACAGATTTGAATTTAATCAGCTGAAGATGGCTTAATCCGACATCTGGGGCTGTACCAAGTAGGAAGGCATCACAAAAGGATTTCTTTCACGTTGGGCTCAAGCAGCTGCAGCCCAGCAGTGCCAGGTGATGCTACCCAAAGTACAGGACTGTACCTACTGCATCGGAGCCACCCCATGTCCAAGCAAACAGGGCACTTCAATTTGACATCGGCCACCACAGTGCTCCACCCAGAGCATTTCTCCTGCATCTGTCCCAGTCAAGTCCCATCACCTGTAGGTCCTTGTGCTCGTCCTCCAGCCCATGGTCCCTTCCCTAGGAGGCAGCGTGGCCCGTTGGCACCCACCTCCGCCCTCCGCGGTGCCTTCGGGGACCGGTGCCGCCCAGGGTCCTCCCTCTGGGACGCGCCCCGTTCCCGCAGGCATGCAAAGGCGCTGCACCTGTGGCAGGTGGCCGCCATCGGGCTGCTCGGGCATTGCCACCGCACGGAGCTCGACAAGGACACCCGCCCACCGCTCCTCGCCCGGGGGCACAAACCCCTCACGAAGCTGTGCAAAACCCCATGTTAACCCAGGAAAAGCCTGACAGAGCCCCTGCACGGGGCCAGTCCACAACACACGTTTTGTCTGCTCGGTTTAAAACTCATCATAAACTAGATTTTCTGCCTACTTTAACACTTCTTCTGACGGAAGCTGGATGTCTGTGCCATCACTTTCAGTCTGCCCCTGGAAGAACTTGTCTCAAGACACTTTCCATTCAGTATTTTAATTAAACTTTCTTTCTTTCAATTTAGTGTTAGGTTCATTAAGTGATCTTCTGAGCCACTGAAATGAATTGCTTAAAAGTAATTTGTGCAGCAGCTGAAGGAGGAGATTATAGCTATAAATGAGTCCATCTTTTGAACTTTGCAGTTTTTGCTGCTATCAGTTCACAGGGTGTGTATGTACATTTCTGCACCTAGTAGGATTCAGCAGCATTTGATGTAATGGTTCAGAAAATCTAACAGGCACCAGCCTCTGCAGAGTCCTGCCCAATTTCAACGCGAAGCAGGCAGCAGCTGACCAAACAAGGAACCTGCCTTCGTGGTGCTCACCAGCCGCAGCATCACATGGCAAAACCTGAAGCCACGCTGCCTGGGGAGCAGAAAGCACTCAAGTGTTGCATGCACTGCCTTCACCCTGGAGATGGCCTATGATCTGTCTGAGTAAGAAAGCATTCTGTCTCTTGCTAAGTAACAGAGAGTAAAAAATACTTGGTTTATAAATTGCAAGTGTAAATAAAAAATATTTCTTTTTGAAACTGATCAGGAATTTCACCTACACACCTGGTTGTACTGCTCTTCTCCTGACTTAGATAAGGATCTAGTACACTGCTGGAATACCTCCTCCCGTCTGCCCAAAAAAGAAATAACCTTGCTTATTTCCCTGAGTGATAAATCACTGCTCAATCTATATCTGAAATTAAGAGGTCACGGTCATGCTATTTTTGGGATCTGCTAGGTTGTGATAACAAGAATTCATCTTTAACATGGGAGAACTAGTATCTTTAAGCTTAAAGATGTCCACAGTTGGATCCTAGCTAGGCTACTAATCATCATCATCATCTGCAAGAAATATACATAGCAGAACACTGAAGGACTCTTCAATAATACAAGAGGTACCTGCTGATCACTCTCCGGCAAAGCCTTTTCATTAGCACAAACCAGTCTGTTAATTTTTACTATCAGTTAAGTGTGCAAACGACCAGGATTTCAGAGACCTGAAAGAGTAAAGATCCTCTGGAGCAGTTTGGAGAGCTCAGAAAGATCCCCCGCTTTTCTGCTGATGTGCATCACGAGAACTTATCTCAGGGTTATGGTCAGGGTAGGTGCTGTGTGAACGCTATCACCCCTGCACAGGGACCTGAACTCCCACCACCCTCGGTGGCTGAGCTCCTACCCCAGGAGACTGTCCCCAAAGCACCCAACCGGCCCATTGGCTCGATGTGCATTTGAGGACGTCCCAGCACAAACATGCTCATGTCCATTCTCCAGGTAACCAGTTCAGATCGACTCCTCCACGCAGAGTAAACACGCTGCAAGGCATCTTGCCACGCCAGCACCCCAGCCCACTGGTCTGCCCACCGCCAGCCTGGGGTAGCCATCCAGCTGTGTCTTGCACGCCCGCAAATTCAACTACAGTCCCCTTGCTTTTCATTTTTAATTAAACATTCTACCATGGATTTTTTCCTCTTGGAAGGCAAATTTATTTGGATTTATTTTAATCTATCTTTAGCGGAAACAGGCAGACAAACCTTGCTTGTTATCAGGGAATAAACTCCAGGATGTAATACACTTCCAAATGGAAGCACGGACATTCATTAGATCAAATGAAAACCCTCTCCCAGTCAGATGGGATTTAATTAAGTTGATTCTGACAGGGAATTAAAGGTCTTTGCTGGGAGCTCTGTTTCTGGTGTTGGGGCTGTATCATTGAAGCTAGACATAGTACTTCCTGAGGCAGTATTAGTACAAAATATTTTGGACAAAATTGTTAGAGTGAGATAATCTTGATATTGTTCATTGACCACAGTGCAGGAACCAGAGTCGCAGCTGAACCTGGTTGTTCCTAGTAAGGTCTTATCGTTAACACAGTAACACAGCAAAATTAATTAGAGTGCACAGAAAACTGATTTGTTTATTCTAAAACTAGTGACAAATGCAGAGACAAATACAGAAAATGGTCCTGCAACACGACAGGGCCAAGCAGTGGCAGAAAGCTATCGCTCGTCTAGACACGGCAACTGCTATTTCAGAAGATCCACGTGCAATCGAACAGCTTTTAGTAAAACATCCCATTCTCAGGTCCACCGATTTTCTATCAAACTATGAGTAATTCTGCCTAAACAGACTGCCCACCCAGTCTTGCCATGCGGGTCTATGGGGAATGGGGGCTCTTGGCTCCTGAGCCAGGAGCACAGCAGCTCCCAGGAGGCCACAGATGAGAGGCTGGGCTGGGGGCACAGCCATCACAGGAAAGCACCAGAGCCGACAGCTCTGGATGAGGCCAAGGATGGCTGAAGCTGGTGCAGGGAACGGGCCCGTCCTGCCCCAGCGAACCGCCGAGAGCATCACCTTGGCAGAGGGACATGGTGGCCTGCAGTTGCTGGGGCGGGTGAGATGGGGGTGTCGGCACCAGCCAGAAGATGGGGGAATTCCCCCCCAAACATCACGTCTCAGCCCCACGCCAGGCGTGGGGGGTCTCTCCCGACTCTCAGCTGACTCCCTCCTGAATCGCTCCGTGGGGACCCCACTACACAGCAGAATGTAGTGTCCTCCTCCACCATTTATGGGCTGCCACATGGGGCCAGGGTCGGCAGCACTGCCGGGCACCTCTTCCCCGCAGGCAGCAGCCTCACCCGCCACCCACCTCTGCCCCCCTCACCCACCCTCTGCGCCCCTCACCCACCACCGCCCCCCTCACCCACCACCGCCTTGGCCCAGCGTCAGGGCAGATCACAGCAGCCCCCCCAGGTAAGCACTGGTTACTGCTGTCCGATGGGCTGCTCAGGTCTGCAGGGTCACACCGGTGGTGTTCAGGCAGGCAGAAGGTAAGATTTAATTAATAATTTCCAGGGAGGCCAGAGGCTATTACGAGTATGTCCCTTGCTGTTCCCCATGGTGACCTACGGCTCAGGGACGTTTCAGACCTTGGCCAGTCACAGGCTCACACCAATCTCTGATTTATGGTGCAGGCTGCAAGGCAAAATCACCTGGATTTAAAGTCTTTCGCAGCACCGCCATTGAAAACATTGGGCTTTACGTAAGTCTTTTTCTTTTTTTTTTTTTTTTTTTACAACTGTGATTTCCCAAGAGTTAGGGCCTCGTCACAAAAGAAGGTGGAGAACTATTTTTCTTCTATTGTCCACACTTTGTTTGAGCAAAGCTCTGGTTAGTGGTGAAGAGCGTGACTCCACAGCATGTATATAATAGGTGAACGGTGTGGCACCACGAGCATAAAGATCTTGAACACAAGCCAGCTACCAACACGAGAGGAGCGGGGTGAGTGTGAAAAATGGCCCTGAAACAGCAGAAGGGTTATCGAGTGTGTCTCAAGCAACCATGGACAACACCAAAGAGACATAATTATACAACATCCAACAATTTCCACTGAAAACCCGCAGTGATAAACAATATGTTCTCTTACAGACCACCTTCTAGATATTATTTCAAGGCTTTGCAAATATTAATCATCACCACACCTCTGTGAGATAAGAGCTAGGTACCCTGTCTCTATTCGTCCTTGTGTTGTCAATGAGAAGGCAGGTTACCAGATGTTACCAGATGTTACCAGATGTTAGGCAATGCTGCTTTTATATGCCATCCATGGTCTGCCCAATGCTTATCCGAAGACAAGGCACTGGGCTTCCCTCTCCTCACACTGCTGCCCGCTGAGGTTCACCAAGTGAATTACATTTTTTGAGTAAGGCCATATAGCATGTAGAACAGATTTAAACCCTGCTTGAAGTCTGAGTCACAGCCAGCTTTAGTTCAGAGCTCCCCACCCAAACACTGCAGCGGCACCCACCTCCGGTGACTCCGAGCACCGCTGCCAGCCCAGTCAAGTCTTTTCAAGTCTGGCGGTGCCCTGTAACTCTAATGAATTTGGGGCAATCTCTGCTACAAAGAGGGATCGGTACCATGAAAGCTCGCACACACCTGCCTTGGGTGGGATGATGCAGCGTCCAAACACGGCACTCGACATGCCAGGTTCATGCCAGGAAGGAGGAACAGCAGTTTCTAGTGACAGATGACATGCTGTCAGTGCAACATCCTCCTTACACGGGTTTGTTGCCCACCTGGTACAGCCTGCATCAGACTTAATTGTTTGTGTAGGCTTCCACTGTGGCAGTGACGGGAGAGCTGGGGAATCAACAAATGTTTTAATATTCTGGAGCAATGCTCTGGGCAGATCAGCAGGCTGCCGCTGCAGCTGTCTGCATGCGAGGTGAGACAGTGCTTCATCCTGGGGACGGGGGACACTGTCAAGGGGGGAACAAGGAGTAGCACCACTCCCCCAAAATGGCCATCGCAGCAGAAGAGACTGCAGGACACCCAATGGCTGATGTGGTCCCTTCCAATACGCCCAGGTGCAAGCCGAGGGTAATGATGTGGATTTTAGCAATTGTGCTGGGAAGCTGCTCCCCACTCTAATGAAAATCTCGGGATTACTTAATTCAAAACGGAAAATGCAAACTGCGCTGTGGATTGTGAGCACATGTTTGGGCTTCTTTCAGAAGGGGAAAAAGTGAAAATACTAATTAACCTCAGTTATTGGAAGAACGCCTTGCAGAAACGTGACTCAGAATGGGTCACAAATCATAAAATAATAATAATGAAAAAGCCACAATGCTCTGGGGACATTAAGCGATTACAGAGAGTTGTTATTTGGCTGATTTTCACACTTCATTAACATATGCATAATTTAACAAGTGAACGTGCTGAGGGCTGGCAAGACATAAGAGCCACTTTCTTGAAACACGAACTGTAAACTGGGACAGCCACAGTTAGATTTTTTTTTTTTTAAAATCATGATGAAAAAGCAACAGACATCAATTCTAGGCCTTCAACAGAAGCAACTGATTTTCAGGGACCAAGGACCAAGTAGAGAGCTGCTATGGAAAGGCAGCCTCTCCTTTGGAGGGAGGCTGTAACATGGCCCAGAGCACCCAATTTTACATGGCTGGGAGCTACTTTAAAGCAGTTTAACGTAGAATTAGATAAATCTAGGTGAAAACAACACAGTGAAGCTGTGACTTTCTACCAAAAAAGGTGTACACATTCTGCCAGTTAACAAGGGATTTAGTGTTCAAGGGCTGTGCCAAACGAGCCTGTGTCAGAGGGTCTGGTTGCTCTAATGCACAGCTCCTCGTTTTTGCAACAGCAAAATGGACTGCGACACCGACTGTCCAGGCTTCCCCCATGGATTAATTGCTACTAGTCACTAATGGCCTGCCAGTCCCCGGGAGCGCTTCCACCATGCACACAGGCAGAGAGGAGATCCGTCTGACGTGACACCGACTGTCCAGGCTTCCCCCATGGCTTAATTGCTACTAGTCATTAATGGCCTGTCAGTCCCCGGGAGCGCTTCCACCATACACACAGGCAGAGAGGAGATCCGTCTGACACCTTGGGCCTCAGACCTGCAAGCTGGTCCACAAAACACTGTGAAACCTGGGAGGCCCTTTGGGAAAGCTGGAGCTCCCCCCACCGCTGCTGGCACCCCCTCCCAGCGCTCCCCGCTGCACAGCATCGCCCTTCCAGTGGGCCAGGCGGTGGAGACTCTCCAAAACGTCGTTTAATTTTAAGGGTGTGAAAAGATGCGGTGCAGGTAACAGAGGAAGTGCCACCCCCAAGCAGCTCCTTTTTGGAAGGGTGGAAAGGCTACGGCTTACGCACTGCAGCCAGGTCGGGGCGAGCCCTCTGCACGGGGCACCCCTGGGTGCTGCTGCCAGCGCTGCTGAGCACGAACTGCAGGGACAAGGGGGCTCAGGACGAGGAAGCTCTCCAGTCACCCTCAAGCATTTTCTTTTCCTTTTCCACTTTCTGGCTGAACAGCCCAGCCCTGGTTTATTAACACCTATTTTTAATCCTCTCCAGACTCCTCTGCTTTACCAAACCCTTTCTTTGGGGCTTGGTTTCTCTGCCTTTGATCTGCTAATTGGCTTTCACCCTCTCTGATTCCTTTTATGCTGCTTCCACATGCAAATTCACTCCTCCACTGCCTGATTTGCCCCACCTTTCTAGCAGGGCTGCCAGTTCTCCTGCCAGGGTCCCACCTCGCCCCGCTCACCCCAGCCCACCCGCACCCAGCCACGGGAGAGCACCCGGGTGCCGGCACCGCGCTGCCACTGGCGCTCCACGGCTCGCCATGGGCGAGAGCATCCCAGGCACAAACTGGGGCTCCCACCTCTAGTCCGGAAAGGGCAGGAGGAGGGAAGGGGTTTGCACGAAGCTTATGGCCGGTCAGGGAACCTGCCAGCAGCCCCAGCCCTGGGGAGCGGGGTCTCTGCAGCCGCCCGTGCTGGGGGAGAGCGGCTCCCACTGTCCCACCAGCAGCGGCCGCTCCTGCTCACCCAGTGTTCACCTCAGGAGCAGTGGGGACGGCACTTAAGCAGAGGGCGGACAGTCTTTTGGGAGTTACCGTCAGAGCAGGCAACCTTCCAGCAGACATATTCCCCTTTCCAGTGGGGGAGAAACGAGGGCAGGAAACAAAGACGGTTCATCTGTACCAAGACCGCCACATTTACATGGAAGGGGCAATGCCAAGACGTACCAGACCGCGCGGGGCCCTGGGCCGCTGCCAGCCCTCGTTCACGTTGCGGTGGCAGGGAGCCCGCAGGCAGCCTGCTCCATCAGCTGTGATGCTGGGGGAGCGACATCGCACCGATGGTCACACAGCCATCGGCCGCATACAATGGCACCCTGGATAAGCAGCCCAGGGCACGCGCTGCCCATCGCAGGGGTGCCCGAGCAAGCGCGGACCCCACGGGGTCCCTGCCCCAGCGGCGTGGGCTCTGCGGGGCCCGGGGGCTCCTGCGACACCCGAGCAGGGCTGTGCAGGCACGGCGAGAAAGGGAGACTCAGCATAAGGAGACCTGTAAGCTAAAGCAAAAAGGACAGTTCAAATGGTGGAGAGACGAGCCTTTTGGAAAAAAAAAAAATCTCGCTCCTTTTCCCCCACCATCTGCAGCAGCCACATTTCCAACAACCATTCCAGACTGTAATTTCTCCATATTTTAACAGATGTTCTGTTTATGAAACTGCAAGAGGATTTAGGACTTATGAATAATGCCATGAGGTCTGGGAGATGTTTCTTCATATGATTAACTGACCACAGGCCATTTGTTTTACAACAAAGGTGCTCAATGATCCATGCACACTGATTTATTCAGACCCTGTCTATCGTAATGGTTGACGTCTCTCTGGTACCCTTCATTAGCATCCACACAATGATGGGAGGGATGCAGATCATGAAACCAAGTCCCCATTGCTCTCCATGAGTACATTAGTACATTAGCTAGGGCAGAATCGATCAGCAGGAAACCCAAGATCATGATGAGGGGAACCTAACAACTGGCAAACCAGATTTCACAAGTAAAGCAGGTTTGGTGAAGTCCCACTTTCAGGGCATCCTTAGCACTCTGCTTACTGGGGCATTTTTGCATGTTTCACCTACATTTCTGATTTTAGATATAATAATATTCGCTGCAAAGATAACAGGGCAATCTCTCTACTACCCCACCGCTTGCTCAATGGGACCACTCCCAATTCCGCTGCCAGCACGGCTCGTCCCGTGCAGTGGGAGCCCGTCACCGCTGCCCACTACCCAACACGCCCAGCAGCAGCTTTGTCTTTGCTAATGAGCTGCAGGAGCAACGAAGATCCCAGAGCGACAGGCAGTCTCCCAAATATAAAGCAAGGCAAGAGGTGACCCTTTTAGCCATGAGACAAATGTTAGTGGCTGCTGGAAAGGTTATTTTTATTCTGACTTTGGCTCTTAGCAAATGAACAAGAAATTTTATGACTACGAAAGAACTTTGAGTTTCTCCATCAAATGAAACACAGCAATGCTTGGATGGCACTTAGTGTTGTTTTGTTTTGCTGCACATAAATAATTACGAGTCAGGATGCAGTACTTTGAAGTTGAACTTACGAGTATGAGCAAAGCTACAGTGAGAGTAATAAATTATGCAAAACTATTTGTGCTTGGAATGTCAATGTTTCAAGATGATGCAAATAGGCACTTTTTGAACCTCTTCTAAAAACCCAAAGAAGCCTTGGGACCAAACCATATGGTTCAAGTCAGCTACCCATAGCAAGCTTAATGCTTCCACCAGCCAGCAAGGATTTGGTCAATTAGTTTATTAATGTGTTTATGCAAACACAGAGAAAAAAAGTTGGGGAAAGTCTCCTCGATTTCTCTCTACCACACTGATTGAGCACCACAGGGCTGAGAAAATGTTAATCTAAAAAAATTTAAACAACAACAAAACCCCCGCATCAGTCCCAAGCACCCTGACAGGCAGAGCTGATGACCCCATCCGATGGACGGGGCTTGAGCAGAGCTGTGTCTTACCAGAGGTCAAAGTGAACAGGCAAAACGGTCCCTTCCAACCTTGAAAATCTACGAAAGCTTTAGCAGAAAGCTGCCATATCAGTTACAGTTCATTATTATATATCCTTGGCTCAGGACGAGGAATATCTAATTATACTAATTGCTTCTGGTTTGGGAACAGACCCTCTATACTTGGATAAAGGTGCCTATAAACAACAGCGTTTCTGCCTGCTCAGGCTGCGGGTCAGGTTTTACATGCTCTGAGAAGATTAACTTTATTCCTAGTGAAGAATTTAATTACAGGAAGTGATTAGCCAAGTGCTCCCAGTCAATACAGCTGCAGTAGGAGCCTCTCAGGAGTGTGCGCGTTTTCTATTACATGGGAAGCCCAAGAATGGAGAAATTGTAGCAAAGCTGTTTGGGTTTTAAGTGATACCAGCAAGACCTGGATCTCCACAGGCCAATTACAACATGCTGACTCAGGCAACATTCACCAGGGCTGGAAAGGGGGGAAACCAATAAAAAGACAGCAGGAGACTGAAACTCCATTTTAAAATACAGGAATAACATAATTTTACAGGCTTCTTGTTTTCTAATTGCAACGCTGCAAAAATCAGTGACTTTTGGAAAGTAAAAGAAATGCACACAGTAAACTGCTTGCAAACCCTGCTAGCCAGAAAACTATGCTTGCTGATAAATATAAATACTGCTTTCCCCATCTTTTGGAGGGGGATGGAACAAAAGAATGCCTTGAATATTTCCCATCTGCTTTAACATTTTTCACTACAGGTTACTAATCGTACCAGCAGCTATTTGCTAAGCAAGAAAAAACTGTAATTAAATATACCTAAAATAGCCTTCCAGCCTCCAAATAGCACTGCCAAGAGCGTAACAAAAGCTAAATCTGACAATCTAGCCAAGCTGTCTATTAGCATTCTCACACTGGAGGTAACCGAGTGCAATGGTTAAAACAAGCTTCTATTTTAATGTACTGTTATGCAGAGAGACTATTTAAACCGCACCAGGAAAATGCAGCCCCTGTTTCTATTGAAAGGGCCTGGAGAAGGAGCTGCCTCTGCAGCTCCTCACCGGGCTGGGCTGTCCGGGGCTGGGGGACCCACAGCCCCAGGTGCCCATAGAGCGACCGGGCATTTCAGCCCTGGCTGGCAGAAAGGCATCTCTGCAAGGACAACTGCAGGCAAGAGAACAGCCAAGAACAAATGCCACCTAAAACCAAACATTAACTTTGTAGAACTGAAGTCTTTCCAAGCACCCTGCCAAGACAGGATTTTTCCAAACAAACTATTCCCAAAAGCTTCATCTGGATGAGCTAGTATCATCATCCATTGGGATTGTCTTCCCATTTAATGCATCTGACCATATTGGTATTCTCTCACGCTAACCTCACTGAAGAAGTCAAGTCCATCAGTGGATGGCAAAGCATTTGCAGAGTCCACGTTAGTGCTAACTCCCACAGGTGTATCTGCGTTACCATCCCTGAACGCTGCCATGACTCCTGCCCGTACCACCTACCACGACACAAAGCTTCTGGACACCAGGCTGATATAAAACAGATGCATCTTGAGACTGACTTTGTAAAACAGCACTGAAAATTAGTCCTCTTTCCAGGTGATAAAATTGCTGCAGGTTTATCCTAACCAGGCAGAAGGGACAGGGTTTGGTGAGCAGTATCCAGCACCCGATGGAGGAGAACTTGCAAGGACAATACCACAGTGGATGCAGGAGAACTTGCAAGGACAATACCACAGTGTATTTTTCTTGTGCTAATTATCACCCGCATCTCTTCCGAGGCCTGCACGCGCACTGAGAAGGTACCGCTGGACGCACAGGCCACAAGACCACCAGCCCAGCATTCACTGCCTGCAGCCACCACTCTGAACCCGGTACACTGCGCATCAGTGCACAGGTTTTACAGGGGGGATGGTTTCATTTGAAGGCCTGAGACTGCATATGAAGAGGAAAAAAGCCTTCTTTTTCTGGCAAATCCTAGTCCACCAGATTTCATCACCTTGTCAATAACTTCGCACATTGTCAGAAACAGATTGCAAGGAAAGAAAGAGGTTTGGTGAGGCAGTAGCTCTCAAAAGATAGAGAACAAAGTGCCACAAAAGTCAGGAATTCAGCTGTACAGTGGTACTTCAAACCAGGGCACATCTCCTGTCTGGAGTCGTGACGATCATTTCTAGCCAGCAAAGTGAACAGCTACATATTCTTCCGCCTAGCTGCATTATTACCTTGCAAACGTAAAAGGCACGAAGCTGAGCAGGCAGCTGCGGTGCCCCTGTTCGGAGAGGAACACTGGCACTGGCCATATTCACTGCAGTAAGCGCTCCCTGTGGCCAAGCCACGGTATGTAAACACACCATAGACTCTGGGCAGGATGCTTTGCCCCCCTCCAGCAAGTACAGAGATGGGGCAGGACCACTGGCCCAATGGGGATGGATGCCTCCTGTGCAAGGGGACACGAGCATCCCTAAGGAGACACCTCCCCCAAAAAAGTGCAAGGAGAGGTAAAATTAATATAAAAACAACCTCGCAGTTTTAACAGCAGGTTTCTCTCTTAAGAGAAAGCAGAGCTCTCTCTTAATTAAAGAAACAAAGCCTTTAAGAATAAAACTCCAAAGCCTCACTGGTTCCCAGGGCTGCGTGGGTCCCTGGCAAGGGGAAGCACACCAGACGTGAGCACAATTTGGAGCAATTTCTGGCAGTTTCTCTCTAAATACAGCTCTGTGCAGAGTCCCTCCTCCTGCCTCTGCAGGAGGTCTCTGTCTCACCCCACACTGCTCTCCTGCTGCTCCGTCATCGGCAGGTCCATCACTGGATGCGCCCACCATGCGAGGAGCTGGAGAGCTGGGAAAGGGCAGGTTTGAATGAAGAAAAAGGGCAAGAGTAAGGTTTGGTGCAGAAGCCCCCAGCAACAGAAACTGCCCCCACCTTTCTGCCAGAGACAGGACTTGGCCCCTCAGAGAAAGTCAGATACGTAAACTGGGAGGACGCAGCCTGATCTCAGCAAGCCTGGAGATCTTGCTTTAAACACCGCTCCAGCCACAGGGGCCGGCATCTGCCTCCCCGCAGGACGGACGGGCTCTCGGCCGGAGGAAAGGCACAGCCAGCACCGCCACGCTCCCGCGGGGCTGGAGCCTGGCCCAGCTGCCGCCGCCCTACCATGCCGGCCAGCACACACATGACACCGATACCCCACAATTTGGGTGCGTGGTGAAGCTCTGCCGGCGAGGCGCAATCACACCTCCCGCCTCCTCTGTAACCCGTGTAATCCCCGCTCCCATCTGCCGCCTCTCCCCACGGCCATCAGGCAGGGGCTGAGGGACACAGAGCCAGCACCCCACGTGCCCCCACGGTTCAGGCCCTGCTGCCGGGCTCCCCTGGTCCTCGCCATGCCGTCCGCACAGCCGGCACCACGGGGTCACCGCAGGTGCCAGCTCTCACACCAGCAGGCATGGCCACAACGGCAAAGGCAGGGGCTTGCGCTGGTGGACGAGAGGTGAGGGCCAGCGGTGGGACAGAGCCCGCCATGCTTGAGCTCCGAGTGCCCAAACCACGGCCTTGTCCAGGCTGCCGGTGCCCCTGAGGCCCCGAGGATCCACACAAACACGGAGGCTTCACACGAGCTCCGTGCTGGGAGGTTTTACCGAATCAAACGCAGGCGATGGGCTCAGCCAGCCCTCTGCGATTCATTTCAAAACAAAACTCATTTTGGTTTATATTGTTCCCATATCTACAGAAGATTTTATTCTAACACATGGCAGAAGATAAATTGCTGTTTTGGTTGGGAAAGTAGTAAAATATACAGGTTGCCATTTGAGAAGACAGAGCAGAAATTTTAGCAAAATTCTCAGTTCTCAGTCTGGGATTAGACACATCAAACCCCGAGGGACAGCTGCCCAAACCACAAATTGACTTTATTTCTTCTGCCCAGATCACATTTGTGTTTTTAGCTATTTCTGTTTGCAATTAATATTACACCACAGAAACTCTGTGAAGCTCACAGGGCCAGTAGGTGAAATCCTGTTGAAATATGCATTATCAGCTACTTTGCAAAGTTTCCAACCCCCCTTCAGGAAGGATTTCCATAGGTTTCATAGATTTTTCCATGTTTTCATAGAATAACTTTAAGGAACACGTTCATGAGAGCCCCACCTCTCCTGCTTTTGCAACTCAGGACTGTTGTACTGGAACCTTGAACTTGTTATACGCTAGGCAGGGAAACACCGTTTCTTCTGTTTTGCAAACTAACAAAGGAGGAGGACGGTTGGGGTTCTGCCTGGCAGTTGATGTGAGGACAGGTCCTAGCCATAGACACTGAGGACAGAGTCTCATCATTGCTCCACTTGACGGTGCTACGGAGGCAAGTGGCCTAATCCTGCCATCAGGTCAGTTGAGATGTTCACCGCTGCCTTGGGTGGGCCAGAGCCCCCTGAGAAGAAACAGTGATGGAGGTGCCTTTGTGCGTGTGGGGCGAGGATGTTCTCCAGGCTCCTGAGCAGCTCAGGGAGGTGTGAAATTCAAGCGACGGATCTGTGAATGATCTATAGAATAATGTCACGGGTTTGTAACTTTAGCAGCAGATTGACACAGTTATGGAAAGACGAGGCAAAATGCAATTTGGGGAATAAAATCAACTAGAGTTCCCAAGACTCCAAGCAGAGCAAAGATCAATGCAGAAGTCCACAGCTTTGAATTCGTCACATGACCAGCCACTGGCGTTTGGCATGGACACGGCGCTGCTGTCCCGCCGTGCCCTCCGCGTGCCCCTCGCGAGGCCGCCCAGCGCTGCCTGCGGCTGCGCACCCAACCGCGAGACAGTCTCCTGCCACGGCAGTTCTACCTGCTTCACCTAACCTGTCCTAAGTACACTTAACACAGCACATCCACCCCATGCACCCTCCCAACTGCTCCCAGGTCAAGGTGGTTTGTCTTTTCTCTCCCTTTTTGCTCCTATTAAGTGCCAAGCCCAGCAAGCAGGAGAAGGTTTACTAGTGGTAATGACAAGCACGTGTGTGTACGGTCAAGCACATGGGTACGCAAGGTGGCAAGTGAAGACACAACCAACCGCCTTTAGCTGTGCAGGCTGTTGGATTCGCAGCTGCTTGTCCCTTGAGTAAGGGGGGCCCAGAAATGCTTGTGAATATTCCTCTGCCATTCTGCCTCCTCGCGCAGGTAAAATACCTCCATCAGAAAGGGAGAGATGGCTTCTACCTGCCGCATAGAAAACCCTCGTACAAAGAGGGCAACTTGCACTTTGACTGGTTTTAGCTGTTCAAGGAGATGGTAGGAAAGGCAACAAGTCAAAGCCCTCAACAGCCAGCATCCTCGAGCAACACAGGCAAGCTGTAGAGCAACAGTTCTCCTGTCCCGGAGCTGTAAACCACATGGGACATCAGGATTGCACAGCCAGAGGCGTTGGGACCAGGATCTCTCATCTGTATTTAACAGACAGACAGTGCCGGTGACGAAGCACTGTGGCTGCATCCGTATTGTCAGCTACATGAGTGACGAGGGGATGTGCTGGTCGGGATCTGCGGGCCAGGACACTAATGGGCAACCTTCACACAGAAACTGAGGGCGGCATTTGGCCCCGAGAACCTAACTTACAGCAAGCCTAACTGTATTAAGGACCACACAGCGTATTGCTTTATTTATAATGAGTTTTAGGCTTCAGAAGCTGAGAATCCCATCTGCAAGAGCAGACTGTTGCAGGATTCAGCTATTAATAGCCACTGGTACACACTTACTTCCAGCCGAGGGACACGAGGGGGGAGGAGACAACCAGATGGAGATAATGCATTAGGGTGACACAAAGCCAAAAAAAGGATGATCCACTTCCCCACATCCTCTCACACATCTCAGGCTTGCAGCAGGGAGCAAACAAAGTGTCACACGTGATTAACTCATAAACATCCTAATTACAAAGTTCTTATGTTAGATCAAATGTCCAAACATGACAAGACTTCACTGTCTCCTCCTAAGAGCCCCATACAGACAAGGTAACACTGCAGACTTCAGCTCTAGCTTCAAAGCAGCATCGCCAAGATCAGTGCCCAGCCTGGAAGTGCACTAATGGGTAAGAATCAGTAAATACATCTGTAAAATATGAGCAAGAAGCCTCATCTCGTTTATGAAGTGCTTTGAGACCTACTAGTGAAGGAGTGCTGGATGAGAACCAGGAGCCGCTATTCTCTCATCAACTTTACAGCCAGATGTGGATTCCCGAGTGCCTGACTCGGGCTGGATCCCCGTACCAGTCTCCCAGCAGGGAGTACTGCCACCCGACGGGCACCGCACCGATGGTGAACACTGAACTCCGATCATCTCGAGACCTGCGGGGAGAAATGGATCTGGCTCCACTGACACCGGGGACAGCCCTGGCTATGAGGTGATCTCTGCGTGGCATTGTGAACACAATCTTGGGTGAACTAAACCAGTTAGTGCCACAAGTATTCACCTTTGACTTTATTTTTATGCCCGATGACTAATAAAGGATGCTTCTTCATTACTTCCATTGCTGAAAAAAGCTTAATAACCTGTTATTAGCTGGAGGCGCTTCATCAGTAACACCAAGCTGCTATATTTTGCAGGACTCATAATGAAAATATTACATCAAGGTGTCAAACAACAGTATGAAAAAGGATCCATAACCAAAATGCTCTGGCTGCAGGGAAACTCAGTCCTAGCTGACACCGGGGGAGAGGGGCTTCCAGCTGCACTTTGCTGGATGTGACAAACCAGCAGATACCTTCAGGGTGCCAGCAGCGTGACAGCCTGCCCGGCGTTGGGCCAGGCTGGCTGAGAGGTGGCTTCTCTCTGGCTTTCTCGCTTACACACAGCCTAACACACTTGCTAGCAACAGTCCAGAGACTCCTCACAGCAATTGTGCCTCCAACTCTCTCCCACCGCCCAGCCCCCAGGCTGCTTTCTACTCCGACACAAAATGCACAGCAGATGCAAAAACCACAGGCTCAGAGCATCGTTCAGTGTGTTTTCCAGCCTAGCAAAACTCCTGGGACTCACAGGCATTGCCAGGGGCGGTCAGGACCCCATCGCTGCACGACTCCAGCAATGCTCCGCACGTGGCCATGTCTCAGTAGACTGAAATCATGCTGGTCTGGTGGCTGCACGAACCCAAAGCCCAGAGATCACAACTAAGGCTGGGGTGGAGGGACACCTTCTCCAGAACTTGGCCAAAATTCAGCAGTACGTCACTGTTTGGACATGTGCAGATCCCTGTTCACTCCAGTGTCTTCTAACACAACAACTTTTTGCAGAAGGTAATTGCTGCAGAGACGCTTGCAAAGATTTTGATGGGCCTATGCAATGGGACTCTGGCTTCTGCCAAGAAACCAGGCAAACAAACCAACCCACCCCTGGATACCTGCATTATTTGTATCCTCCAGCTGAGAGTGATACCCCCGAAATGATCTTCACAACCAGAGGCAATCACAAGCAGACATCTGGCATACCACTCCTGCTAGCCAGAAATTTTCAGTGGGGAACCAGTTACAAAGCAACACTGCTCATGCTGTTATTATAATTAAGGGTCTGGCAGCCTACTGCAACCAAGGCCAAGTTTATTTAGGGATTGTGAGGGACGGCTCTCAGAAACCACCTCTCTAATTCTCCCTCTTCCATTCCCCCGATCCCACACAGACGCACGTGTCCACGGACAGCTTGCCAGCAGAGGTCGGAACAGCTTCCACCTCTGCCGACATCTAACCTCCAGCAGCAGACCGCATCTCCTGCTCCGAAACAACAAGTGCAAGGGTCCTGAGTCAGGAGTCATGAAATAATCTGCTCATAACGGAGGCTTCCTCTTCCTGCCAGACAGGTGGAAATCGGTTAATACACATACGTTTGGAAAAGAATTAATCATCTTATATGTATCTACCTATAAGTGTTCAGAAAATTCAGATTAAAAGTGTGAAATGTTTAGCTCCCATTTGTTACATCTCATGTGAATTATGCACCCCACTAAAACACTCTGCTTAAGATCATCTCCTGCTGCAGGTGGTTGGTTGGACGACAACCTTCCCCCTTCCCTGGACAACCCTGTTGTCTCAGTGGAACAAAGACCAACAACGGTCACGAGAGCCATTTTACTCGCTCAGGAAACATCAAGTGTGCCTCATTTTCTCAGTGCAGGGCTCTCACCCTGACATTCGGAGAGCTCATCGGAGCTGTACAGCCCAGTTATCTGCACCTAGGACCCACCACAGTATTTTACGACAGAACATCATGAAGCACTTCCCTTAAAATGAAGTGGCTAAAGAGAAAGAAATTCTCTGAGCCCCATACAAGGGAGCTGGGGACATGCATGAAGGGCTGAAGGGGCATCTGGGTTGTTCACTGCTCTATCACAGTTTTATTCCAACTTCTAAACCAGAGAAATAGCCAAAGCTGGACACCAGCAGTGCGACCTCTCAACAGACTCCTAAGCACCCAGAAAAGAGGATGGTGACAAAACCAGGTAAAGAGGGAGCTGGGCTCTCCGGGTAGCGCCTCCAGCCATTATAGAGGTTTCCCATGAGACTGGGAGCAGCAGACACATGCCCCATCTGGAGGCAGGTGTATGGTGGGAGAGCTGTGACTGGTGCTCCCCTCCTGCCTCGAGGGTCACGCCACGCACCCGACTTTGAGGACACTACATCAGGCAGCAACGAAGCAGGGGCCCCAAGGAAGCAAAGCTCATGTTCTTGCAGGCAGTTTCATGCTGGCTGAACAGCCCCACACCAGCACACCGTAGCTCTCGAGGCATTTTCCGTAGGGCTGCCATGCCCCAGAAATGCTGCGCTTAGAGATGGGCACTTTTCCTGGCAGTAGGTTTTTGCGGGAGCTGCACCATGAATGCGGGAGTACAAGCACTTAGTGTTCTGCACCGTGCATCTGAGCAAGTTTAATGGGTAGGAGCCAGGTGTTAAACAAGCTACAGCCTCCCCCCCCAACACCGGTCGGCATCTGGCACCCATCAGTCAGCTCTGCAGTGAGACAGATTCATCAGTGTGCACTGTAAACAACGCAAGGTGGAAGGACTGGCTCCGCTGCACTCCCCTGACCTCACTCCCCTTCTCACTTGGTAAAATTTACTCAGCCTGCAAGTGAAGCAATCTGTCATCCCAGCTAATGTTGCTCATCAGCTGCTAACTGCTACGAGACTGGCGGCAGAAATGAATTGTCAATAGCTACTACTCAACGTTTGGTCAAATGCCTGTGTTCGTCAGACAGGTTGCTTTTCATCAGAGTCAGATTGCTTCTCCTTTACTCACAGAGCTAACAAAGGGAACGCAAGGAAATGCCTAATGACTCACCACCAAGGCTGCACTGCTCATTTCGGGACTGCCTGGTGACACAGCAGCACCGGGCAGGAACCTGAATGCTGCCCTCGGCTCGGCCAAGGCTGGCAAGGCAGGCAGCACCAAGGCGGTAAGGGACACCCGGAGCATCCGGCACTGGGCACGGGGCATCGCTCCATCCCCGAGGGAGGAGAGAGTGCCAGGGCTGGGCGAGGGCAGGGCTTTACCCAAAGAGGCACTGACTGCAGGGCCACACTGGCTCAGGTCATGCATTAAATAACAACTGAAATACATTTATCTTGCTATCAATGTGTATGTCACTGAGGACTTTTATATCAAGAATGAAAACACCAAGATGAAGCTTAAAAAAACCAGTGGTCTTCCAAAGTCTACAAAACCTTGGAAAAGAGCATATTCGGGAAACCACGTGTGGGGCTGGGCTGGGCTCACTGAAGCTGCAGCCGAAACAGTGGCTGTTTCAGGATCTGGGGCTTCTCCCACTGCTGTACTTCTTGAGTAGCTTGTTATCAGCATTTTGGATAGTTTCCACTTTGATACCCCTGCACTAAAATGAGTTGCAGATCAAACAAGGCAGCCAACAGAATTTTTAGATTAAACTACAAAATTATTGAAAATCCCCTTTGAGGATGTTATCACAGGGTTAACACCCACTCTGGCTTCCGATAATATAGCCGCAATAAATGGTAATGTGCACTATGAAACATAATTTATTTTTGCTGAGCAGGCTTGGCATCTATAAATCTCAGCACTTTTAACATTTAAAGTTGTTATTCCAATGACAAAATAGACATGAGGGAGAGGATAGTCTTTATCTCCATTAACGTTTTATTGTTATTCAGAGTATATGGATACGGACTGATCCAAGGGCAGGAAAATCATAGCAATTTGTTGCATACTCGGGAAGCTGAGATAATGGTCGTGTTTTATGACTGCACTAGGAAATCAACTGAAATGCAGGACAGAGGAGATCGAAATGGGAGATTAGTTGTCTATTTGGGTTTCTGGTTTCTATTTCGATTACCTTTCCATTCACAGGATCTGCTTTAGCACAGCATTAGGAGAGACAGTCCATCGCGCGCTGTTGAACAGCTGACTCGCTGCACACGAGCAAGCAAGGAAACAGTTTTTAAAGGAAACAAAAAGGCTGCAGAACAATTCTGTGCAATGCAGACAAACAGCATTGCAACGGCGGCAGGATCTTTCTGGATACACCAGCCGCCTGGAAACAACTCTCAGCTCTCTCCCCCAGCCCTGCTGCCTAGACTCCTGTGATTCCTGCAGCCCCCCATGAGGTTGCAATAAAAAGCTCTGAACCTGTTTGGCATTTTTCTTTCTTCCCAAGGCACACATCGCACCTCAAAGTACTGACCCCGAAACAAAGTGAGCTGAAGCTGCGGTGAGAGCTTGATTGCAGGAGGCTTAGGCAGTTAAAGACTGAAAACCAAAACAAAACAGGAAAACCACACAAATCGCACAGCCACCTGCCTGGTCCTGGGACCTGCTGTGCCAAGGAGGGCTACACTTCCCACTCCCAAGCATTGCCTCCCACGCAGAAACAGCCTGGGGGTCACAGCCCCGTCGATTCCTCCTGGCAATTGTCACTTGTGTTCGCTGCACACTAAAAGGCAACAGAAGTATTGTGGGCCGCTCCGCAGCAGGCAGCTGTATTCCCGCTCGAGGGCTGCTCCACCTCCAAACTCCCCGGGCTCAGAACTTCTCGGGAGCTCTCACGCTGACCCGGAGCGGGTGCGACACCGAGGAGGGGCGGCCACTTTGGGGTTTCCTTCACATGTGCCTGGCTGGGCTCTGGGCAGGGACCAAGCGGCTCCTCTCACGAATTCAGCAGAGCCTCCATCCCCGAGATGAGGCACGGGCAACTTCCCGGGGCATCCTCCAGTGTGAGCAGGGACAGGCAGCACGCTCCTCCGCCAGCCAGCACAAGCACTCACAACAAAAACCCGGGTCTGACACGGGCCAGCCCTGCCTGGGCAACACCGCACCACCGGATGGATTCAGAGGACCAAAGACCCACCAGCTTGTCCTAAGACAAGCTTGAACTTGACACAGGGAAGGCGTAAAGTCTGCATTGCTCATGGAAAACACCCAGGTTATAGAAAAGCCTCAACAAAAAGGCAAAGCTATCATGAAGGGTGGTACCGTAGATTGTTTCACCCGCCTGTCACCTTATTCTGCTCACCCACGCTGTGCCTAGCAGGCAGAGGGGCTGCAGCTCGTTCAGGTCAGGAGCCATCTGCTGTAGTCAATTGTTGAGGGCAAAGCAAAGAATCATACCAACTCAGTTAACTGCTGGATGCAACTGCAAACCTGATGGGGAACGACACAAGGATGTCAAGGATGATAACAGCACCCAGGACTCCTTTCACTCACTGCCACACTGAGCAAGGTCCCACTAATTTGTGCCTGCGCTTCCAGAGCAATTCAAAGGCCAGCGGCACAGTGCAAGAGGAGCAGTACCATTCCCCACTCCATCCGTGACTGCAGCTGCTACGGGAGAACAAAACTGCTCAATCAAAGACCCTTCAAATGTTTCCCCTCAAGAAATCAGGCTCAGAATGCATCAGGAAAAAAATAACAACCGGTGCTGGAACAACTGCTCTGAATGGAGACATTGACTCTAACAGCTCAATTACGCCTTTATTGGGGAGGGCGGCAGGGACGTGCGTTTCTGACAACATACGAACAACTTGTGGAATGTCTCCACATCTAGGCTCTGGTGCTCAGGCGCTGGGGCAGGATGGCCATGGTTGCACCTCACCCTTGCCAGGAATGCTAGGGCCAGGTGCAGCGTGCCCAGGCCGGTCCCTGGTTTGCTCTGTCCCAGCTCCCCAGCTCCAGGGCACAGCAGCCGCCAGTCCCCTAACTCACAGGGACTTTTTTTGGGAGGGCCACGAGGAGCTCAGGTGCTACTGCACAGGGCTGCCGGGTATCCGGGAGTCACAGCAGCACTATGCAGAGATGCCAAGATGAGAAGTCAGTGGGTGTTTTGGTATTTACCCACCAGCTCCAGACAGATCTGCTGTGCAGCAGCTCTGCTGTCACTGGGTGCCCCGGATCGCTGCTCCAGCCCCGCGGCAGCGGGCGCCTGCGCGGCACTGCCCAGCACGCTCCCTGCGGTACCCAAGCTCTGCACTGGCCCTGACTGCAGCTGGGGCTTTGTGCCTGCTCAGCACATCGGCGTAAGCACTTCCAGCTCCTGGTCGCAGCCACACAGCCGAGATCAGGAGGAGCAGGGAGGAAGCAGCTGCTATTTTTAACCTGCCTGATCAGCATCCTGCCATGTCAACACGCCTCAGCTCTGCTACGTGTGCACGGCTCTGCAGGTCTCACCTCTGCGCGAGCCAGCACACACTTCGCACGGCAGTTATGGGAGTCACCAGCCCACACCAGTGGCATTTCCAGCAACCCCAGCACCTGGGACTTACACTTTCAAAGGATCTCTTCCACGAACCTTTATTCCCACAGCCGACCACCACCAAACCCCCTGGCAGGGGTACGCCTCTGCTCTAACTCCCAGAGTTTAGGGTAGCTGATGATTACCTGATCTGCCACAGCATTTGCCATTAAGCCCTACCACCTACTGACACAGGATCTTGCCCGCTCTTTTGGGGAGGAGGCGTTAGGGGTTTGGCAGAGCCCTGCAGACTCTTGTTCACACAAGCGACCACAAGAACCTTGCCCAGGAGCAAGGCCATACTGCGTCAAATCAAAAGTACATCCAGCCCAGTATCCTGTCTCCAGCAGACAACAGGAGATGCACACAAACAGGGCAACCACATAACGTGTTTCCACTAATATTCTCCCACTCTAACAATGTTCAGCTCAAGGGCCTCCTGAGCCAGAGGTGGTCCCTCTGTGTTTAGTAAACCTTGACACCTTTCATGACCTTGTCCAGTCTCTTCTTGCAGACGTTAAAAGATCACAAGGGTTGACTATCCCGTGGGAAAGTTTCCCAAGTCTGCTCCCCTTCACGTGATTGCTGCTCCACCGGACCTTCAGAAGTTTCCCCACCGGAGCTCCCTGTGCTTCTGCCCTGCATGGCCTAAGGGAGACCCCTGCCACGACACGCAGCCCCACACACACACTGATGGCTGCAGGACAGAGCAGGAGCGTAAAATGCTTCGCATCACCTGCCAGTCTCCTCGCAGCTGGCAGCACAAGCACAACAAGGTTGCTCTGACCCAGAAAGATCACCCCAAGCACCCAACAAGCCCTCTGATGAGACACCAGCGGTCTACAGAGACTACGCATCACCGCAGGAACTGGCTGAGGAGCAAGCACGTCCAAGGGGAGGCACAAAACAGAGGTAGGCACAGAGGGGACGGGACGGGAGGGGCATGGGGAAAGCCACTGTTACCCCTGGGGGCCTCCACCACCACTTCACCAAGTCCCACAATCCCATTTGGAAACCTGAGGATTGGGCTGTCCTGTGCTGGCACCCCGAGGCTCACCCTGCGAGTACCCACAGCGTGTCCCAGGGCCCTGGGCTCGAGGGAAAGACTGGTGTTGGGTTTTGACCTGATGCAGCTGGTCCCCAGAGCAGACGGACCCCTACAGCAACAGGGACTGGGACAACGCTGGGTTCTAAGGCCAGGCCACTCCACGCTGCTGTTGGTGCCTGCTGGGAGTGACACAGCTTTCCCCAGCATCAGAGTGGGAGCAGGTCCCAACCTTGTCCTCGCACGGAGATGGGGAGGGGGAGATGCTGAGCCCCGTCCCCTGCAGACGGGTATGAGTCCCGCAGATGCCATCAGCAGTGACCAGGCGCTCTCATGGCCCATATGCAGTGGATTGGAGTCGCATCATTACCTGCTCCTGGTCCTCTCAGTAATCCCTAGATTACAGAGTCCCCAGGCACATCTATTCTCTCATTAATCCCTGGATTAAAGTATCCCCAAGTTGGCTTTGACGCAGTGCACTACAAATGGCTGAGTTACACTGCTCTCCTCGCAGTGATCCCTGGATTAGACAGAAGGAGATGTGCCCGAGGGTCCTTCTGACCCGGCTGGAGCACAGGCTTGGGGAGAGGAAGGGAAGACTAAGCATAGTACATGTATATAAATAAAAAGCATAAAGGATGGGACTGTGTTTCATAATCAAAGTACTTATCTGATAAAACAACACCTTCAAGGAGGTTTCTGGATTAATTAAATCCCAATACAGATGATCCCCAAACAGCAACTCACATCATTCGCAACAACAAAAATACCCAACAGCTCTCACCCTGAACCCAGTGCTGGGGAAAAACACCTCACTTCATGCTTTTCTGTGGACTACACATAGATTTTAAAAAAATCACTGTCACCGCCACAGAGAGCTCTTAGCAAACTGACCCGGAAAGTGAAAAAGCTTTTAGGGACCCAGAACAGCACAACCTAAGCTGTGAGTTATGTGCAGCCCCAGGTTTTTTCTGAAACTCTGCCCGTGTAAGGACAAGGCAGGAACGTGCTCCCCCAGAAGACCTGGAAGGGCTGCACAGCCACTCAGCCCAGCCCCAACCCCCAGGGCAGGCGGAGGGAGGGATGGGAAAGCCCCCGGGCAGCGGACACACAGCCAGCTACCCGAGGAAATTGGTGACCAATAGGTCAGGTTTTAATCGCATGGATTGCTTCTCTCTCCCCAAAACAGAACAAAAGAGCCTGTACTTGTCCTCTGCCATACGCGGAGGCTGCTTACGCATCTGACGGCGCCCAGGTACCCAAAGGCCTTGTCGAGGTGCTGGCGGAGGGACTCGCACGGCTATGTCCCCGGTGTCGGGGCGGAGGGGGACCGGCATCAGTGCTCCTTCCCGCAGCACGACAGCAGGGCAGGGATAAAGGCGGGATGGGAATGACTGAGAGGCAAGGGGGTTACAGCTGGAAGTAACAAGATTAAACTAGGAAAAGGAAATGAAGGCTTAATGATAGAATTCTCAACAGCAAAATCTATTCAGTTTGGGAAACACTCCTCGAGGAGATTAAAGACTCGCTGGGGCATCAGCCAGCTCCCCAGGAAAAGGCACACATGGGGAGCAGCCGAGCAGTGGCCGGGGAGTGGCTGCAGGGCACCATGGCCTCCCCGTCCAGCAGCAGCCAGCGCATCCCCAAGGCCACACAGCCCCAGCAGGGTCAGCCCTGCACCCCGTGGGGGAGACGCGCCCTTGGCAGAGCTGGAGGGAGACGGGGACACCCCGCTGGGGGAGGCCAGGATGGCCCTGGGACACGGCTGGCCCCACAGTGGGCCCACGCCATGGCCGTGGGACAAGGGTCCTCCCAAGGGTCCTCCTCCAACAGCACAACCACCTGGCCATGGGTCACCTCCCCCAGGTGGCCACAAGTGAGGCCACCGCTCCTCCTCCAAGTGCTTTGCTGGGAATCATGGGTGGCAGGGAAGCACCCACGCCTGTATCGCCTACAGCCATCGCTGGGCCTGGGGGCATTTGCGCTATGACATTTACAGCCGAAGTGCACACCCCAAAACGCACACCCCACCCAGAAACTCCTCCTGGTGCCTGCTGCAGGGTGGGAGCAGCCCTCCCCGGAGCAGCTCTGCGGCACCTGGGACGCAGGGCACCCATCACGCTCCATGAGATTTTCCTGTCCATTGTACCAAACCGGTGGGAAGGGATATGTCTCCGTGCAAAAGGGTCACCCAACCATGGCTACTGCAGGGCCAAGCTCTGCAGGCTCTCTGCGTGGAGCTCAGGACATCCTGCAGCATTAGAAGGGGGTAAGGACAGAGCTGGAGAGGAGAATCTCATCCCTGTCAAGTGGGGACGTGCACAGCGGCTGGGCTCCCGGCCAAGCCCACAGGCGTTGGACGGGCGGCGCCAGCCTGGCCCTGGTGCCAAGCCAGCCCTGTCACCATACCCACCTCCCCCAGGAGGGACCCACCTTCCCCAGGGCTAACACGGCACTCAGTATCCCTCCTCTCTCGAAGACCCTGCCCTGCAATGGAGCAGGTGTCTACCGACATGAAACGCCCTCGTTCGTTAGGTGTTGTCCCGCTGGGCTGAGCCATGACGGCCACCACTTCTGTCCCACCTGAACCCGCTGAGCACACGGGCTCGGTCATGACTGTCACTCGTCAGGGCAGGAAGCGTAGAAAGGGGCGTTCATGCCATTCCTCCTTTGTTTGGAGGTATTTACCCAACCATAAGCCACCAAGAGGACTCAGAGACTTGCCAGGTGGACAGCAATGCTACACAAAAAAGGTCACACCCACAGCTTGAAGACTTCAGGAGATGGGTGTTTTGGGGCAAGCTGCTGGAAATGGGCCAACTTTGGGGGGGATGAAGGGCCCTTCAACATCTCTAGCAAGCACGTCTAAAAGTAGATGCTACTCAAACAGTTTGTTTGTATTCAAATAGTCAATTTGTCCTACTTTTGACTGGGCGCTCAGCAGAATTGTGAATAAAGATGGATTTATGCAGCAGAACAAACCAAGCATATTTTCTGAACATTTTTCACGTGAGACCTGCCATTCTGGGGCAGTGCGGTGAGGTCTGAGCCAGTGAACAACCTCGCTGGCATCGCCCTGGAACCAGCTCACCCGGCTCCTTGCGCTGGGGTGAACTCTGCGGCACCACCCCCGGGGATGTGCACTGCATCTCAGCAACTTAATATTCCCTGGCAACTAAAGTCGAATTAGCACAATGGCTGCATTTCCTTCATTAGCAGTACTTCTGAGCACCACACAAGAACCAGGCACTCAAGTGTGTGCTTTTGAAATACCATCCTCACCCTGCATTTGCATAAAAATACCAGACCTATTTAAGTGACAACAACAATTCACTAAACCACATTACATAACCCCATTTGTTCCCTCAGTTGACACACCAGAGACACCTTCATTTCCAAAGCAAGTCTTCACCTTCTGAACAGGCTTTGGAATGATTTTTGTTTTTAAACAGAAGACAGGTTACCAACCACATCATTTTAGGCATATGCTGCTTTCACATGTAGAAAAAAAACCCTTGAATTATGTTCCTTAATTTTTTTCCACACCAGCAAGATCTACCATTTCAAAGTACATTCAGCTTTCCTCTAGCAGAACAACTGCACGGAGAATCAGAAGTCCTAAACAGCACTAGGTGAAGAGAAACTCCCAGCTGATACGCAGCCATTAAACACTCTCAGGTACCTCCTCCAGCCCCACCACAGCAAGGAGGATCACCCTGGCTTAGTCGGTTACCTACTGCACAAACACTTCTGGCTATTTCATTTCTATGGAAAGGTTTGCTGTAGTTTTCTAGTAAGACGCACAAGGCTCTTCTGAAAAAGCCAGCTTACAGCTTGGGGAAATTCACCACAGATTACTAGACAGACTGGATCGTATCACTGAAACCTCAGGCTAGAAAATCCCCAGACCTCCCAGTGTCACCGGCTGAAATCACTGCAGGCTCATCTCAGCCCTCCATCCTTCCCGACCAGGAAAACCGAGTTCTCAGCAGGTCACAACAGGGCAGCTACCTTCTCATTTTTTATTTGCTGGCTGCTGCAGCTGCCTTTATAATGCAGCAATGGCAAACTCATCCTTCCATGGACCACAGCACAAGGCAATGCGAGCCAGGCAGCTGGGAAGTACAGGAGCTCAGCCCCATCCTGGCTGCACCACCCTCCGGGAAGCACCTCACACCATCCCTCCCAGCAGAAACGTCTCTCCACCCCTCTGCTGGCAAACTGGCTGTGAAGAAGCCAGCGTGGCCTCCGCATGTCCACCTGCCACCCAGCCCCCACGGCATGAGACACACTGAAGGGAGCAGCAGAGCCAGGGACAGGGACAGGGACAGGGGCATCACCTCCCCTGCCTCTGGGGGTTCGGGAGCAGCAGAGCCAGGGATGCACCGGGGCATCACCTCCCCTGCCTCTGGGGGTTGTCAACACCGAGCACTTACATTTCAGCTACACACAAGCAACACAAACTTGCATATGATCATTTTCTGTGGCTCACCAGGTATCCAAAGCTTTCCATTACTATATTAAGCCGAAGATTTTCCCGCTAGATAAACCCTCCTTTAGCTATGTGCTGGAGTCATAAAATTCCCAAACTCTGGTCCTATGTTGGCTTCCTCTAGAGCCTTAGGAGAATGAAACAGTAAAGGAAAGCCTCTTCAGCTACTAATTAAGCTCTTCATAAGCCTGTTCAGACTCTCTGGTGTGGAGTCTGTTTTTTGAAGTTTCATTCAAGGGGTCAGTGCTACCGGGAGGGATGGGGGGGATTCGGTTTTGCTTTACAGCAGCTGCATTTTCCTCCTGAGATAGGGGAGCAAAAGGAGGTTGTGACAGAGCTGATGTGAAGTCAACAGCTCTTCGGCTGTCAGGAAGGACAGCAGAGGCAGCCGCTGCTCTGTCCCTGTCCCTTCTTCACCACCTCTGCTGGTGGTGCCTGCCTCTTTGTGGCAGGCTGCAGCGTCATGTGCAGTCTGCAGCTCACTTTCCGATGCCTGAACTGAACATGGCCACACTGTCTCCTCCGCTCCCTGAGCCATTACGGGAAATCATGTTCAAACGCACCCATAAGCTTAGCCGGGGCTATGACATTATGCATGTCTAACCGTTTCGGCATCTCCTTGCCTCTGCAACACACAAGTCAGACTATGTATTTCTTCCTGCAGAGGCTTGTAGGAAAAATAGCCCTGAGACAACTATTTCATTTCTGTAACAAGAATCGCACTAGTATTTGCCGTATTTCCAAAGCTCACAAACACAGCTACAGTCACAGGCTACCTGCGGAAGCCACTAATGCAGTCAGTCATAACCTAATGAAGCGTATTTTGAAATCGCGGCCGCCCGCATCCCTCAGCTCCCAGTGAGCCCAGCAGCCACCAGCAGCGCTCGGCCCTGACTGGGCAGCGGCAGCGGCCCCGCTGGCTCCGCTCCGGCGGGGAATGGGCGGCGGACGGGCCTGGGCTCTCCCCGCTCCCGCCGGCCGCCCCAGGCGTCG
>NW_008796044.1:19616355-19638785 GCF_000699145.1 Aptenodytes forsteri
GCGGAGCGCCGCGCCTCCCCTGCCCCTGCCCCTGCCCCGGGGATGCTCCTGCCCGGGGGATGCTCCTGCTTGGAGATGCTCCTGCCTGGGGATGCTTCTGCTCCCGGGAGACGCCGCCCCTGCCCGGATGCTCCTGCCCGTGGACGCCCCTGCCTCTGGGGGACACCCCTGCCCCCGGGGAAGCTCCTGCCTGAAGGAGCGCTGCTCCCTGACCTGCCCACCCCAAACACAAGAACACAGCCGGGGTCTGACACCAGGCCCTTTTTTGGCAGAAAAAGAGCCACAGCGTGCAAACGCCGGGTGTCCTGGGACAGAGGATGCAGCACAGGCCATGGGGGTAGCCGTGCCAGCAGTGATGGCAGCAGGAGGTATGTGCCCGTGGGTGCCTCGCCCAGGCTTGCCCCGTCTCAGCTGTGGAAGGGGGTAAGGATGCTTGATGGCTTATGGCTGTGAAGGTCGGCGCAGGTAGGGGGATCAGTGACATCCACGGAAGAGCACGAGCACAGGGGCTATGGGGGGAAGGGAGGGCTCTCCTTTTCAGGGCACATCTCTAAAAGGACAGGCTGTATTCTGGACGTGTCATCTGGTGCACGCCGAAGGGAAACAATTACTCTTTGGTAGGGTTTTGTGTCTTGATACAGTCCAGGAAGAAGTAAGCCTTGGCACTGACTGAGCCACTGGCAGACACAGCAAAGAAACTCATGGGGGTCAAGTTCCCCCAACTCCACTTCTGTTAGCTCTTGCACCTGAAGTCGGAGGTAAAACCCAACTCTAGTGTCAGGACACAAGACATCCCCAGCCAGGCAGTGATGTGCACCCTGGGCAGCAGTGGGGGGTGGGACGGGCACAACTCCATGCTCTCATGCCAGTACCACTGCCGACCCACAGTGTCCCCTCTGCCCCCTGCCCTCCTCCGCCCAGATGGCTGCTGAAGGGAAACGTGCACGGACACAGGCTGGGGTCCGACCTGGGCCTGCACCCCACGGCGCTCCCCTGCCCTGCCATCCATACCCACCTTGGCAGCACCCTCGGTAGCAGCAGAGCCCTCGCTCTGTCCAGGATCATCATTGGTGCTGGGCACTGGCTGGGTGCGGCAGGGGAGCCGGGCACACATGGGCACAGGCCGCACGACCCCGCTGTGCTGCGTGCCCACCTGCCAGCACAGTGAGCCCCGTGACCCCCCAAGCCCCGCGTGGCACAGGGCTGGGGTCAGCCGCAGGAACCGTGGAGTTCAACAGGAGCTGTCTTGACAGCCCAGTGCCACATCAGCAGGGAGCGTTATTGTTACTGGGACCAGAGGGGAAATGAGGGGTGCAGAGGGAATGGACAAAGATGCTGGATAACATTGTAAATACAGTGGTGTGCTGCAGCTCGATTTCCTCTCCTAACTGTAGTATCATAATTAAAATCTCATTGGCAAGGTGCAAGATTTTACAGCCTATGTTATTATTCTGCTGAGATAGCACTGGCTCCTTGGGAGCTGCTTATTTCAGGGGAAGCACGGGATAGCATCTCTGAGCAAGAAGGCTCAAGGACTCCAGTACATCCAGTATGCACGTCTTGTGGACAGGGCACTCCACGCCACCGCAGCACCACAGCACCGCCGCACCGCTGCACGCCTTTTGGAGAAGTGTGTGGATCCTCTCAGGCGAGAGGCAAGAGAGAGGGAAAGCTCTTTCTGCCCTGTGTCATGACCTTGTGAGGAAAGGTGAATTCCCAGGCTCTCAGCTGCCTGCCTTCCCAGGACGTTTTCTGACACGCTGTCACATGGAGGTTGATATAAGGCATTGTAAAACTGCACCTTGGAGAACTCTGGCACTTACTCATATGCATATATAACTTCAAGGGTTTGTCAGTCAACCACATCACATCACAGGCCATTCATTAATACAGGGATTACTGATGTGACAAGCCAGAAGCATTCATCAGACAGACATGAGCCTGAAGTCTCCATGCCCAAAGCCTTCACTGAATTATTCTGGAATGTGAGTTCCTTGCTATAATCACCAGGCACATGTTTAAGTTAAGCAAACACATTGTATTTGTGGCTGACGCTGCTCTCAGTTGCAGTGGGCGAGATTCACGGGTTAGTCTGAATTCACTCACTGTGACAAGGCACAAGACCTGGCCATGGTTTCATGGCGAAGTGCAGAGATGTATTTACCGACGCTCTCTTGCAGGCCAGAAAGAGTCACAGCAGTAACATCATGCTTTAAAAATAACTTTTGTGTTGCTGGTAGCTCCTTGTACATGCTACAGTGCAGGGAACTGGACCCAAACATGGCACAGCAGGACTCAGAACTGCTGTTGGCTCTGGGCAAGTCAACTGACACCTCTGTGCTTGTAGGCTCCTGTCTCCAAAGGGAAGGGAACGGTACGGACCTCCCACAGGAAAAGAGAGAAGGAAAAGAAAGGTTAAAACCAAACCAAAACACTACACCCAGGAATCCGATTACCTCTGCCTACGATGTGCGTTTACCTGCAGGTGTGCACTTGTGTACGCCATGTAAGACACAGGATCAATCTAGCTTAAACAATCCCAACTCCAGAAAAGAAAAATAAAGACAGACTTAATAAGCAAACGTTACCATATCACACCCTCCCTTAAGATCTCAGGTGGCAAGCTAAGTCAAAAGACAATGCCCAGCTGAATAACAAGCCCCTGCAATGCTTATGAATATTATTTAAGAAACATAAACACAAATCAGCAACCTCCTTCCCTCTCTTTTCAGCAGGCTCACTCTGTCTTCAGTGTATTTCCATTTTTACAAGTGCCAAGTCCTTTCTCCTTTATTAACTAGAAAAATTATTCTCCCCATTGTGCAAGAATTATAATTATGTATTCATAAGTCCTGCAAAGTTTTTCAATACACCATATCATTTAAATACATCCACAAGCCACCTGTTTGTTATGCAACGTGCATAGGAGCTGCATCATGAAATCCATTTATTCTCAGCTTTTTAAAATCCAGGAACGAGCCTTTACAATAACTAAAAGCATTAGCTGTCCTAAGCAGGAATCCATTTGCAGATTAAATTCGCCAAAGGTCAGCTTGTAGCTGTCACTGTTTTCCAAACCCCCAGGTGTCTACCATGTTATATACTTTGACATCTTTTGAAAAGCCAGGACACTTTCCACTCCGTTGATTTATGCTTCAATTAGAATAGGTTTAAGAGCCCTGTGCACAGGTTTCTGTGGGACCTAAGCAGCGTGTTAGTAATAACTGAATCAAACCTCCGATTTTATGCTCAGCACAAAACTTCCTTCACCTCATTTATTCTACCTTCGCATCCATGAGCACGAGATCTATTTTCCTAATTGCTGGTCTGGGTTAGAACACTAGCCTCATTCTTTTTAACTGTTAAATATATTACTAGATGACAACATTTCTTTTAAACTTGTAAGAATGACTTCTATTGATTAACTGATCGTTAGTGCAGTGCCATCACTGACACGCTGACTTGCTGGATGATGCTGGGAGGTCAGCCTGTGCGGAGAAGGTCTGGTGACAGCACGTGCACACAGCTCCGCTGCTCCAATTCAGGGGACAGGGCTGGCAGCGGGTGGCCCCATGGCCCCTCTGCTCTGCCCCAGCCACAGGGCGTGTGGGCAGCACGGCTGCCTGAGGCCACGGGCAGATGCTGCTGCCCCTGCTCTGTCCCTTCACATGGGTGGAACATCCCCCTGCTCCAGGGCAGGACAGGGAAACACTCCCCGGGAGCAGGATGAGCTCCCGCCCTGCAGCATCTTCAACTGCTGCTGCCATGTGGAGGAAGACAGCTCTTGGATGACTGAGTTGCTGTGCAGCCTCCCCGCATGCCGTGATCTGTGTTTTATGGAAACGGACGTTATCAGAGGGCACAGCGAGATGGGCTGTTTCTCCACACAGCTCTTGGTGAGCACTGGAGCTGACACCGCTTTGGAGCGTTGCAGACGCCTCCCCGAGGAACCCGGCATGTGGTGGGAGCAGGGGTGCTTGGAAGAGGCACTAACTGTGCCTAGAGGAGATCACAATGGGGATAAATATTTATTTGCATATGTTTGAAAGAGAAATACCATCTTTCTTGACAGTGCACTTTAATGCATATGTAAATTAATTAGAATTCATGACATTTGTTGTGCCAATCATTACTTCATAAAGTGATGCAATCTCTTAGACTAGTACTGGCTTTTGAAAGGCCGTCACTCTGAAAACACAGCTGACCCCACATTGTTGTTTTCTTATGTGGGAAAGAAGTTTTCTCCCAAGGAGCGCTTGTAGACTTATCAAACTAAGGACACAACACAATCGGTGGCCACCGCTATCTGCACTAACCAGGTTTGCATAACTTCAGTGTATGAGAGCATGCCTCAACTGAAAGCCCATCTCTGTCAGGAAGGGAAACCAGTGCTAGCATGACACCACTCTGCAGCTCGCACCAAAGTCAGCACCCGATTTTTGATCTGGGTGAAGGTCATGTCATAAAATTAATATTCTTAGACGGAGAGCACTTAAAGCTCTTGTACAATTTCTCTCATCATGTCCAGTTCCCAATGCATTTATAAACGTGCCCCGAGTCCTTCGGCTCACAGATTCCAGTAGACAGAGCACTTCATATCTGAGAAACTAATTAAGCAGCAAAAATGGGGTAATTACACTCCTACTATCCCACATGTAATTGGTGTCAGCCAATCGGGTTGGTGGCTGGCTGGCCTGTATTTAAGGGATGACCCCAAAGGGAAAGGGGCCGTCCCAGGGCAGAGACCCTCGTGCTGCACACACTGGAAGAGCCACATTACAGGAACCTGGAGCTTCTCGTGATCCCCAGTGCTGAACACACCCGATGCCATAGGCGAGGTATCCCTGGGATGGCCACGGCTGGTGGGATGCCCCATCGCTGCTGCAGGGAGCAGTCTGTCTAAGTGACCACTGCAGACATTCAGGGGACCCCCTCCTGCTGAAACCCGGGATCTGGGTGCTAGTGGCTCCCTCCTTTCAGCCAGAGCTGAGCTGCAAGCCAGGCTTCCCTCCGGAGGTGCAAATATGGGACTGCCTGGGGTGTCCAGCGCGGGACTAGCAGGATTCATTGCCCAGCAGTGTGTTGGGAAGAACTGACTGTGCATGGTCCTGCCTTCAGGCACAGCCCTTAACCCGTGGGCATCACTGACCCCTCAGTCCTTGCACTTGCCACGCATGCCCAGCTGAAGGGCTCGGGCAGCACGTACCCCCTGTACGAAAACACACTGTTTCCAGCAATGCAAGAGGAACATAACCTGGTAGGGCAAGTCCTTGTCTCGGTCACCAGTGGGAAAACAAGAGTGAATCAGGAATCAAGGCCTTTTGATGCAAGTGCATCACCATCAGTAACTGGACAATTACACCAGTCACCCTGCAGCCGAGCACACTGCACGGCCTCTGGAGAAACAGCCTCCTTCAGCAGCCTTTGGGGGCTTTATCACTCGCTCAGCGCCTCTGACCCCTGCTCCCAAGCACAGGGGCTTGGAGCCCCATGCTTGTCCCCGCCACACCAGCAGCCACACTGCCCAACGCCCCCAAAGCCTTCTCAAAGCAGCACCCGGTCCAGTACGACGATGGTTCAATCCAGAACCAGAGACACAGACACCAAGTCAGGGACCTTTCCTTCCAGAGGACCACGGACACCCAAGCACTTCACAGCGGGTGGGTAAGTATTATCCCCGCCATACAACTGAGTAGCCAGAGAGACCGACACTGCTTGTTTACAGCCCAGAGAGCCTGGGGAAGGCTTGGGAAGGGCGCCAGCTTGCACTGGCCACCAAAGACCATTTCCATCCAGCCATCAAGGAAAACGCAGTGCGGGTGAACATGCTCTGAATGAACATCCTCCCAGTGAATGCCTTGTGCGAGGCCATCCTCTTCACCTGCAGACAGAGGGCTGTGCTGCTGCACAGTCACCAGAAAACATCTGCAAATCCCATCACATGTTAACAGGCCCACTGAGCCCCCTGTGTATCCCCCAGCTCGTGCTCTGGAACCGTGCCGCTGTGTTTGTCCTGTAGCACACCAAAAGAGTCAACTGTGATTTCACTATACTAAGTCAGTTTGTTTCTCACATTTTCAACTGTAAGTCACGCAAGAAAGCTGGGAAAGCTGCAACCCATATCCGGCATGAAGTCCCAATCATATGAACCTTGATTAGCATGACTTCAGGAAGACCAATAGTTTACTGGACTAAACCAAGATCAAGAAAATTGGGAAGTCAGGTCACACGCAGAGGGCGAGCTGCAGCCCTCTCCTTCACGAACGACGGAGAACAAGGGTCAGGACCTCAGGGCAGAAAAGGGAAGAATCAGTTCATTGAATGCAAAGTAGGCGAAGACTTCTGCCTCCCAAAGGTTGTATGATAAATTGATCTACTTGGCCTTCACCCCTGCTACGCGCTGTTACTGGTACTGGTACAAGCTGTACATGATTAACAGCACACCAGTAACGAGCACTGCCACACACCCAGCCCGGCTCAGGGACGTGCCTTCTCTCCTACCTCTCCAAGTGCTTTCTCTCCTATCTTCAATTAGACAGACCAGCTTCTGCGGCATTTTAGCAGGCCCTTCTTCAGTTTCACTCTTTCCCTACAAAGCATTTTATGCTAGGTCTGAAAACAGCCTCCCTTTGCCTATTTACTGCTTTTGCTCTTTTTTCAAGCAGCCCCATCCAGTGCCCATTGCCACTGCTTCTCGCTCATTTTCTTCTGAGCCAAAACTTTGCTCTCCCTTTGTACGTTCCCAAATAGCTACAACTGAGCTAGTGGGACACGTTTTTTCAGTGCAAAGCTACACAGATTTTGCTCAGGTAGTGTCAGATTTTGCATGTGTAAGTGTCTGTGTGACTGTGCACACACTGCATGTGCGGTACGGAAAGGTTGTGTCAGCACAGAGCTCTCAATGCACCAAACAGGGCCAGGCACTTCCACATCATCAAGTGCAACCATCAAATCTCAGCATCTTTGATCGCAGCAGAACCATTTGGAAGAAGAAACATTTTTGTGCTAAATGATCAAGGTTTCACAATTTGTTCTCTGCTCTTCTGAGAGCAGTGATAACTGATGACCATTGCAATTACCAGGGCTAATAATCAGTAGGAACTCTTCCTGCAAGTTCAGACTGCAATATATATATATATCAGATAAGAAATAACTTTTCTCAACCATGTTTTCAGGTATTTCCTTTGTATTATCTCATCGTGTACTTTGGATATACTGTTTACTGGTACTTTTATATATATAAGAACGTCTATATATATACGAAAATACATCTTTATCATATGGATTGCAAAGGTGACATGACAAATCAGGGAGAAATAACAGACTACATTGAAATTAGAAAGAGAAGAGTCATATTTCTATGTCTCTTAAGCAGTACACCTGGATTATGTACTGGCTATTCCTCAGCAAGTTGACTTATTTTTCTGCAGTTCATCGCCCTGCCGTTCTCCCGAGAGCAGGGTAATGCCGCCGAGCACCGCAGTAACCCCACCGTCAGCGCCGCGGCTTCTCGGGGCTCCAGCTGGATTCGCAGGCGCCTCAGACGCAGCGACCTGCTCCAAGCCCAGCGCACGGCTGGCGGCCTCAGCAACCCGACTGCTCGGCAGCACACGCGCACCCACCTTCGCTCCCCCAGCCAGGGTTTGTGAGGGCAGGGATGAACCCACCGCTAAGTAGCCCCATCCAGTGCCCATTGCCACTGCTATCACTAAGATATCACTTAGAATCACTAAGAAAGTGATTTTTTCAGTGTGATCGCCCATCCAGGCGGACACCACTCTGTAGTCAGAGCCACTCGGGGTACCAGCATCCATCCAGTTCCCTGTACACAAACCTTCCCCTTACCAGTGTTTTGACTTTGACCAAAACCAGTACGGAGTAAGGGGCCTGGCTCTGATCTCGCCTATGTCTGTGAAAGCCTGCAGAAGTGCTCCCGAAGCCAAGCGTCTGCGGGAATCAGGCATCCCGCTCCCTGTGGTCATACTTCAACCGCAGGATCCTTGCCCCAGCACTGAACAGAACTGAAAAGCAAGGTGACGGGGCAGCCTTTCGTGCGGGAGGCTGAGGGCCCAGCACCACACAAAGCTCCCACCATGCCCGCGAAGCCTCAGGGGACGCATCGATGCCTCACAAAGAGCCAGCTGGGCTTTTGCCTCCTGTGCCGGCAGGGCATCCCCGCTGATGGCTCGGCTGGCTTGGGCTGCGCCGCTGCAGCCGGAGGCAGCTCGCAACCACCGCTGGTGCCGGCCCGCGCCACCCTCCCTGCCGCAGGAATGGGCCCTGCTGCCACCGGGCCGATCCCCCGTGGCTGCTGATTGCTCCTCTGCGGACATGAGCCTTCTCATCTCCCGGCGTCTCTGCAGCTACTGCAAAGCCTGTTTAGACCTTCATACAGCAGTCTCACCTGAGAAACAATATTGTTCTTATTTAAGGTATCGGCACAGGAGTTTGATTTCAAATGCAGCTCTTCTAAAGCCAAAACATCTTTCTGTTTACCAAATCACTCCTATAATGCAACAGATACCGTAACTGTGCAACTGCAACGCAAACACAGTGTTTCCAGGAAAAACTTGTTATGAATTATTTCTTCCCTTACTCTACAGACTATCTAGCCATAACATACTCATTTTCTCTATATTATTACTAAATTATATTATTGCTGAATACACTGCAGAACACATACGATACCCCAAAAATGGAAGGAGGCACAGAATATTTCATGAGGGTCCGAGACTTCCATGTCCTTTAAAGGATACAGTGTGAACTGTTTGTCACATGTTCCTCACATCAGAGATATAATTAGCTTAAATACTTACACAGTAAATACGATTTGCCATTTCTGAAGATTAAGGCCACATGTTACAGCATCAGTGCATCTGAACCAGTTGAGCACAGTCTATGCTAAGGAATAAGTTTTTGCTTGAAAACAGCTACTCTGAGCAGTGGTGCAACTGAGGTCTTCCGTCGGTGTTGGGGTTTTGTTTGCTCCCTTGGTTTTGGTTTTTAACTGGAGTAACAAACTCCACCGCACACGACAGTGGAAAGCCAAAACCTGACTGGTTTTGGTTGGGCATCCAGGTCTGAAACACCATCATGAGACACCAATGCAGAAGGTCTCCTGGGGACTTGGAACACTATATATAGAGCACACAGCCGATGTACACGGCGCTGTGTAATACATAAACACTGGCTCCTTGCCCCAAAGGGCTTACAGTCTGCTGCAGTGAAATGTGATACAAGGGATAAAGAGAATGCAAGATGACACTGGAACATTGTTCATGAGATAGCCATTATAGGAAGTCTAAGGCTGAACAACTAAATCTAGTGAGCACAGAATGGAAAAATAAAGGCAATATTTTGTTTCTTGGATTTTCCTGTTGATTTGTTTTCAGTTGATGAAGAAAATCACCATGTTAATTCCACTATTTCATACAGAGATACAACTCCCAAAATGTTTTATATTAGGTTAGGTCACCATATAGCAGGGGAACATGTGAACTCGCATGTGTGTTTGAGTGGAACAGGTAGTGTAAAATTATACTGAAGGTCATCTGCTTATCTTCAGCTGGCTGCACACCTCAGCCGTGCGCACCCCTTTTCATCTGCTGTTCACGAAATGTAACGTACACAGGCTGGGCTCTTCACAGCAGCTTCAGGGACCGGCTGCTGCTGGCGTGTACGTGTGTGTGAACTGGCTTCCAAAACCCATTTCTCATTCATCACTCTCCGGCTCAAAAAATTTCAGTCATCAAGCCAAAGGCAAAAAACAATTCCACGGAGCAAAGATGACAATCACACACTGCAGTAATAAAAAAAAAACCCAAACCAAAAAAACCTGGAAAGCTATCAAATGACCAATAGTCTGTAAACTGTTTATCCATCAGCTGCATGATCAGAAGAAGCAACAAAAGGAGAAATTGGGATCAGTTTGAGTGCAGAAAAAAGCTAAGTTTGTCCTGTAATGTATTTATACTGAGCACTCAGATGCTTCCCCACGTATCCTGAGATGAGATATTATTTGTGAGAATGACTATTTAGCATTTATTTCTGTTAAATTAGCATTAAACATGCAAAATTTTGTATGGCTCCAAAGGTGGATTTTATTTGAAAGGATGTATGCCAATATGAGACACCAACACATCTAGGTCATTTTGAATTGTATATCCTAAACTGCAATTACTCCACTGCCTTCATTTAATTTGGACATGGACTACATCAAAAAGTAATGAAATCATGGTATAAATTAAACTAGGGCTGCCCACATCTTGTAACACAAGCACAGTAAGTTTTACTTACTTACTTACAGCGAACTTGGCGCTGGGATTATTACTTTGTAAAAATAATTCTGCTTGTCCTCAAATGTCATCTAGCAGCAGAAGAGAGGAGAACACCCAGATGCGGCTTGGCCATCCTTGTAAAATGGAAAGCACAAAGGCTAATCAGTCAGAAAGGATTAATTCCCCAAAGAAAAGGAAACTGCATGTCTGGCAGAGCAGCAATCTTGACCTGTATCGGGATTAGTTGAAGTTTTGCCACCATCAGAAGAATGGATGGGGTCTCAAAACCAGGCTGGTGGATAACGCAAAACTGGGTAAGGCAAAATACAGCAGTTGTTGGCTGCAATACTGAAAGCCGGACAACCAAGAAAGCCTGTAAGTAGTGATCTACTTGCCGACTGTTTCAACATTCACAGGAGTTTGTAAATTTTTAGTGATACTTCACAAAGAGACAACCAACGCAGGCAAAGGGCCTGCCCACTGATAACCGTGTTTCTCCCCCAGCTGCCCTGACAGAAGGATACAGCCTGTTAGCAGTGCATTGCAATAAACTAAGTCTGAAATTCAGCCGAGTGCTGGAAAGCCAGCCCAGCCTCATGCATGCTTTGGTTAATGTAGAACGTATTTTAAGCACAAAACTATTTCGGTATGGGAAAAATCACAAGAATTCATCACAACACGCTCTGATTCACCCGCCTCTTTGGTATTGTATGGCCACACGTCCCACAAGCACGGCTGAGCTGCCACAAGAGATGGCAGCCGTGGCACTGAGGGTGCAAGTGAGCCTCCTGCCGAAACCCAGGTGAGTCCAGAGACCAGAACGGGAGCGCGTGGAGGCAGGCGGCTGCATACCCCGGGGCTGCATGCCAGGGGGGTGACGCTGCACCTCGTTCACGTCACGCCTGCATTTGCATACTGTCATTATATGATGGTATGATATGTTATACTATATCATCCTATAAAACAAAGCCCTTTAGAAGGGAACCCTTCAGCTTAAATTGTGTTCAAAGCATCTAAGCATTAACGGAGGGTCAGGGAGTGTTACGCTTTTCCTGTTCAACGTTTCTTACGTGCACGTGGTCCCAAATTCAGTCGCTAATGCTGCTTCTCCATGACTCAGAGCCACAAACAGGGAGCGGCAAATGACAGCAAATGGAGCGTCTGCGGCTCCAGCCCTGTGGGCAGGCACTGCCCTCGGTACAGCCCTTCCCTCCCATGTCATTCCCATTTCATTCATTCTCTGTGAACACCTGAAATTCAACATTCAAATTTGACTGATCACTCCTGGGGCTATGCCTCCTCCTCCTCCTCCAAAGGACCTCCAGGTGCCTCTGATAAAAATGGCAGCATTGGGACTGGCTGGGGTCCCCATCCCTTGTGTGTGCCCTGGCACCTGGCTGGCCCCCGCCTGGGTAACAGAAGGGGCTGCTCTGCCACAAAACAAAAAAAACGCCCCTGTTTTCGGAGTCCCAGCATGAGGGCTGGGCGTGACTGAGGTCTCACCCGTGAAAATGAACCCTGCGGTGCCCTGCCCTGCCCCGCCAGCCTCTCACTATTTCCCAGGACAACAGAGCTCGTTATCCATTCTTCTCTTCAATCGTTGTACAGCTATTACTGTATTGTACAGCTCCCAGAAACGGCTGCATCCAGTGGTGGGAGAAGTTTTCTCTCCTGTGTGGTACGCAGTCTTCATACTCATTTACACCAATTTCCACTTTTGGAAATCTCCGGGAAGAAAGATGGGATGTGAGTATCACACAAGGATATAAATGGGATGGAAGAACACCACATAGGCAGGATAAATATAGAGAATGGCTTAGGACATTGGCCAGGTCTATGCCCTCCTTACACTAAGGAGAGACGAACTTTAACAAAACATAAAACCAGTTGTGATACTAGAGAATAATTACGAAGTAAAGCTTAGGGGAGGAAAAAAAAAAGACACCATGGGGAGCCTTAAAAGTTTGCACAACTTCTCAAAATGCTAACGTTGTAAAACTAATATTTGTATGTCACTAATATTTACAGATAATCTACCTCATGTCATTTGGAAAAACAAACCTGGAAAACTGTTAACTAATAAAAGATATCATGTCTTATTAACGTTCATATAGCAATTACGAAAACCACAGATCCATCTGTTAAGTAGTCAGCAAACAAGACAAACGACTGTGTTATGTTAAACAGATTATAAAATACCTGAGGGAAGGAAATCTAATAGCCCCGACCAAATCATGAATCAAGCAGCAGCCCAGTCTAGCACATGGGTTACACACGAACATAAACATGTGCATGTGCTCACACATGTACCTGCCTTTCCCAAAGCCTTTTCCTGAATTACATACAATAACAATATAAGCAATGAGGTCAGTATTACATTATGTATAAGTCTACATTGAAACGTGATTATGTGGTCATTAAGAACTTACTGTCCTTTAAAAAAAAATTACTTCCTAAAACAGACAACTATCCCCACCAAGATGAGACTGGAACAACATGCAAAGTAACATTAAATCCAATTGCCCCTGTCCATATGGGAATCCAGTTACTTTAATCCAATTTAATAAACAAAACTGATTTCATTCTTGTCATGTTTTTGAATGATTTCTGAACATTTAAAGGAAGAAACATTCGCACATGGAGAGTAATTGAATCATTAGCATGAGCATCATCAATCCATCAGTATGTTCTCTGGACATTCAGAGTAGTACTGAGGCATTAAACACTGAACACCCATTCTTCATGCAATATATATGCAAAACTGGATGCCAACTTGTATGCAGTCTTACCATGATTACTCACCTAAAACAAGTAATTGTGCTAATTAAAAAAAGGCATTTGAATAGTATATTTCACATGATTATCCTGAGTTCACGTGTATTAGCAACTCACTCCACCTACTCTGCAGCGATACACACCCGTACTGCTGCAGAAGGATGTCCTGGGATAAGAGACTGCACACCCAATCCCTCCCGAAATGAACCGCAGACATTTAGCACCTGCAGCTCTTGGTCCCCACCAGCTTGTCCCAAGCAATTCCCACACTTCATCTCTTTTAGCCCTTCCACTCCAACTTGCCACATCCGACCAGAGAGTCAGTTATAATCCTGCTGACTGCAGAGTCTGTTTTAGAGCTATCCACACACCATTGCACGTAACTTCTGCCAACAGACTATGGCAAAGAGGTTGCAGTGCTCCATTTTCCCGAGACCCAAATTTATGGGAACAAAATGTCAAGGGTGTAATAGCAACGTTCCGCTCACTCCTGCCCTCAAATAATCTGTGTCAGAAAAATATGGCCATGACATTTTATCAAAAACATTCCTCGTGGTCTTCCCAGTCTTACACACATGAAATTTCATCAGTGTGAATTTTATGGCTTTTAAGTTTAGACAACACGGAGAGTGATGTCAAGCACAGCAAACCTGCAATGCCTTTCCTCTCAAGGACAACTACCCTTGAAAAATTACAAAGTCAGCACAAACAGGAGAAGATAAAGATTTGAGGGCAGCCCGAGCAGCGGAGGATTGTAAATGGACTCATCTGCAGGCAATTTGTTTGCCGTGTAGTTGTGTGTGCGTTCATGTTCAGGATACAGCACCCCCAGAAGAAGACGGGGAGCTGTTCGTCTCCCCGGAAAGAGGAGGATGGGGAAGGCATGGGAACCCCCTGGGGCCACACAGTAGGTCCGGGCAGCCCCTGCTCACCCCCACTCAGGGCCAAGCCTCGCTCCTTGCTCTGCACCAGGCATCCTCGGGTCTGGACCTGCTCGTGCACCAGGAGTTGTCACTGCGGTCCTGCATTTCTCCTGAAAATGAGCATCTCTCAGTGACTCTTGACCCTCTCCCCCTGCAAGCTACGGGGCCCCCAGACCCTCGGACTGGGAGCCCCCCTGGAGCACCTCCAGGGCCCTGTCCTGGGGATGCGGGCTGCCCCAGCCACAGGAAGCGATGGCCCATGGTGGTGCCCGTGCCCACGGGGACACTACAGACAAGAACCATACAGGGAACCCAACTGCCTCGTTTCCCCAAGCAACAAACACTTTTGCCTCTTGCTCTTAGGCTGCTCCTGTTTTTAATCAATTGGATTATTTGTTTTCTTCTCCAATTATTCTGTCGCCTAAGACTTCAGATTAACAGTGTGGATGGAGAGAAGCCTAAGCTGCTATTAGGTTAAACAGTCAAGCCAATTAGCCTCTTTCAACGGAGTAACATCTAACTTTGTGGCAGCGGGTCAAAAAACGCACCTTGATGGTTTTTCTTCATGGGCTAGCATGGTGGGTTTGTTGCCATCTGCTTGTGAGTTGCTTACTCTTTCATTTCAGCTGAGGAATGTCGAATTTAAAGGCAGAATCAAGGCAAAAATAAAAGGGAAGCCTTCTCATCAGCTCCTGCTTTTGAATGCATTGGTTTTGTTGTGAAATTTCCACTTCAGGAGGGTTACTAAGAAACCAGATTAAAGGGAAATAACACCAGTGTGCAAGCCTGTATTGACAGGCTCTGCACATGTGAGTCTGCCTGTGTGCGTGGATGTGCGTGTGCACGGATATCCCACAGCTCTGAGAAGGAGCATCCAATGAAAGAAAACTGTAAGGTGAGCTCTGCCTGCGACAAACACGGACATCTCTCTTGGACCACACGCTTCTTGACTTGCTCCTTCCTGATGCAGAGAACGCTGCTGTGCAGATAGGCAGAGCATATTCTACCCTCCCGGGGGCTCACACGCAGGCAGCTGCGGTGGTGAGACCCTGCCCAGCCCCACGCGTGGTCTGTGCCCGCCCTGGCACTGCCACTGCTCCAGCCCTGGGGATCCGCGCTGTGACAGCTGCCGGGGGGAGAAGGCGACACAAACGGCCCCAGATTTAGAGCCGGCTGTGATCTGATCCAGCCCAGACTAACGGATGAAATCCCTAGGAATACCAATCGCAATAAATCTTTCTTCAATGGACAGTTCAGGTGCTTAAAGCCAGACTCCTAATGCCAGTGGAGCACCAAGGTCCTCGTGATTTCACAGCCTCAGGAGCTGGCAGCCTGTTGGTCTCTGAGCAAGAGGTGAACTCAAGTGCAGAAGGGAGAGATTGTTAAAGGTGTTTTTACAGGCAAGAACTGAACTTTATTCAGGGTTTATATTATGTGGCTGCCCTACAAGGTGACCAATATCCCTACAAACCTCTTCCAGAGGAGAGCCCAGCCCCACAGGGCCGGGATCTCCTACTGAAGCATCCAGAGGACACAACCTGCCAGCTGTGCCTTTTGCACAGGTCAAGCCCAGCTGTGATGCTAAACAAAAACCAGTGAGTGATGAAGCGAAGGGCATTAACGCTGCTGTGAGCTGCCATGGGAGTCGGCTCTGCCAGCTTCTGCCCGGACATTGTCCCCGGGCCCCGCACAACGGCGCGGCCCCGACCCGCTTTGCTGGTGCGGACCCAGCTGAGAGGCGCAGCTTCGCCCGGCCAAAGACGAGCCCATCCCCTCACCCACGGGGCCCGGCATGCTCCGGAGGTCACATTGCCCAGCGGGCTCTGGGGACCTGAATCCCCAGGGAAATCCGGGTCACCCCGTCCCCGCCATGCCAGCCCCAGCCCTGCACACAGGACCAGAGGCATCCAGGCGGGTCCCCTCTCTCCCACACACGCCCCCAGACTGAAGGAGGAAAACGAGGGAACCGTGTGGGGTCATTCCATCTGTCAGTGGGCAGTGGGCACCCGGCCCCAAGAGCCAAGAGCATGCGATGCACCGACCTCCCCCCCACCGCCCAGCGCTCGTGAGAAATACACGCAAGCCCTGCACACAGGACCAGAGGCATCCAGGCGGGTCCCCTCTCTCCCACACACGCCCCCAGACTGAAGGAGGAAAACGAGGGAACCGTGTGGGGTCACGCCGCTTTCCATCTGTCAGTGTGCAGCCGGCCCTCGGGGCCAAGAGCATGCGATGCACCGGGATCTCACCTCCCCTCCAGCGCTCGTGAGAAATACACGCAGTAAGAGGCCTGAGAAATAAGAACACTCCAGCAAGCAGCCTGGGACCACTTCAGAGCCCTCATTGAGGAACACTGCCCCGCCACGCGTGGGTCCCACCTTCCATGTTCAACATGTGGCACGGCCCAGGCCCCCGGTGGGGACGGTGGGGACCCCTGTGTATCTGGGTGACGACACCGCTCATTTTTAAGGTGTGGTATTACTTCAAGGTACGTGTGCTATTACCAGAATGAGAGCTAAGACTAAGGGAATTTCCAGGTGCTTTGTGTAAAGCATGAGGGAGAAACAGAATTTAGAGGTTTTCCTACAATAAGAGTTAATGGTGAAGAGCGAACAGAGCAGGGACTGAGCACCCACATCCCCAGGGGCGGTTCAGTACCGGTCTCTCACTTGCCCAAAGTCATAACTTAGTGCTTGCTATGATTACATTGCTACCTCTGCAAAAAAGAAGATATCCCCCCAGTTATAGTGGAAACAAGAAGATCAATGAAGACAAGAAATCAAGAAATGCAAATCCTATGCATGACTCTACCATGGAATTTTTTTTTTTTTTAATAACCTTGATCAAGTTCCTTGACCTTTCAGACCTAGAGACTTTATGCCTAGAACATGAGTGAGCCGTAACAGAGTGCTCGGTCCATCTCTGTGACAAGCTCCAATATTCGCCGTCCCAGGATGGCCAAGTCCCCCTGTTCACCGCACTTCACAAGTGATGGAGGGCCCACACATTTACAGTGCCACTTAAGTACCCCATGTTATTTTAAATTACTTCACGAATGTTACAGAAAGAGAAGACAAAGCATTTCACAAAAAATGTACTGTTCATTTAACAAAATCGAGCACCACGCTTTTCCGCTCGCTCTGGCTTAGTGACCCGGATCACACCCGATGCCGGCAGACACGGTGCCGGTGCTGACAGCAGCCATCTCCGCTCGGGCAGGGAGGCACAAAACACGGCCACGAGCTGCGAAGGTGGGCGCTCACCCTCAGCCTCTGCCAGACCTCAGCACAGCCACACTGCCTGTGGTGCATCCTCAGTGCTCAGCACGCCCAAACCTCCTTTGGGGTCGATGCATTTCGCATTGCCGCTGTGTGCTGCCATTAATCAGTGCTCAATGACAGCCCAAAGTCATTTCAGTTTTCATAGCTCCCAATAAAAACAAACTGCAGTTCAAACCTTACAGTATAAACCTTGCTCAGAGAGTCACTAGTTTAACAGGATCATGGTATTGACTGGTTTCTACTTATATACAAAAAGCAAGATGCTTCAGCAGCTAAATCATGGCAGCCCAGACCCACAGACCAGGTATCCAGGTAACCAAGGCAGTGGGATCCCCAAGCAGAAGAAAGAAGAAGAAAATAGGCCAATTTCATTAATTGTTAGAAGAATTCAGGAGAGAATTTGCAGCTAGCCAAAAGAAGAAAAGTATTTAAAATCAAGAAACTCCTCAGAAACCCAAGACTGCCTCTTAACACTTAAAGGATGGACAGCCTGACTAAGAGTAATTCCCTCATCCATCACACCTTCTCCTGGAGCACGCAAAGCCCAGCACTGCTTTGCTCCCACGCCAGCTCCTTACTGCACTTCTCTTAGACAGCTGATCTGTCATCCTCGTGCGCATAGGAAACACGTACCAGTACACTCGCTGAGGGCCAGGCGATAGAGGTTTCCTTCCCCCAGATGAACAGTTCATGCCCAGCACAGCAGGAGATAAGATGTTATTTTCATCTTGTGGCACTCCTGGGAGGTGGGTTTTGTGGGTTTTCATTGGGTTTCTAATGGGGAGCCACTCACCACACAAAAAACATCCACTGTAGTATCTGCACTAGACAGCGATGCTTTGCCAAGGATGGCCTAGGTCATATCTACTGTGCTTCTTTTTCAGTCACCTGAATGATTCCTCCAGCTGTGCTCCAAGCCAGCTGTATAATTTGACGATTACACTCAGCAGACTAATCACTGCAACGCCGTCCAGCACATGCTTAACTTCCTCCCCAAACCGTACGCTGCGGTTGCACGTCACTCTGGGTTAAGGGATGAGAGTCGCCCTTGGTACACACCACGGGAGCCGCTCGGATGCATGCAGGGTGGCAGTTCTCAGACCAGGGCACAGGGTGCCGGCTGTGACCTCCGCTGTGCTGCCGCGGATGTGGAGCAACGGCTCCAAACCAGTGGGAAGCCACATCTGGCGTTGTCATGCTGCCAAACAAGTGATGGTGAACTACTGCTCTACCATCCTCTTGACTGTTCCTGTGGCTTTCTCACCGTTTCCACCAATTTCTAGGGAAAAGCAGAGGCAACTGGATGTATCCATTACTAAATGTTTTTAAATAAATGATCCCAACAGCCAAATATGTTCCTCTGTGAAAAACTGGGATATAAGCATCATGGTTTTATGCTGACTCCTGCCTCTCTGTATGCAGCACTTCCTGGGATTGCAGCTGCCAGAAAGCATCTCCCACTGTGCCCAAGGGAGAGCAAGGAGAGATGTCTGGCTAATCATCATGCACCAGGCTCCCCAAGGGAATGAGGGCTCCACAGCAAGGGCCATCTTCAGCCTCCTCCCCCTCTCCTCCTGCTCATGCATATGTTGCCAATACAGCAGCAAGCATTAGACACCAGATGGTAGGGTACACACGGCACACGAGCTCCAGGAACAGCAGAGGGCACGACCCAGCAGGTTGGCCTGGGCAGGTCTTGGGGATCCTGTTTTTCTATTGCAGGATCCTGTTGTGGGGAACACACTTCCCAAGAGCTATGAAGTCCACTTGAGGCTCCACTGCCCAAGAAGCAGCCTACCAGCACTGGGAGATGCACGTACGAAAGGGCACGAGATTGCATGAGAGTAAACACACATACACAGACGTGGGACTGATCTGTTTTGCTTGCATATGCAGTCATGGAAGTTTTCAGGTATCTGTGCTTCACAGAAATACCTAAAAATGCAGGTCCCTGAACCACTGCCAGCCTCCCATTTCAGCTGTGGATGGCAATCCAGTGTGCTGTGTCTCAGGGCAGAAGGTGTGTTAAGAGACAGAATAAGGAGCTTTTGAGCCAAATAAAGAGTCTCACCCAGTTACAAATCAGAGGAGTAAGTTTGCATTCTCTGGTTAGTGACAGCAGACATGAAGAACTGATAAGCCCCTTGCTTATGTTTTAGAGAGCCGGGATTTTATAAGGCATTATTATGAAAATAAATATTCCATTCCAGACTAAGACAACAAAAGGAATAAATAGGGCGACAGAGCAGCTCAGCATTTAGGTACAAAGCACGCCTACCTCAGAGACACCAAGTCCTGAACTCAGACCCACTTGCAGTCCCTTTTCTGTTCGTTCCCCGAGTTCCTTAAATAATGCATAGCTCCTTCACAAAGGTGTTGTGCAGATTCATTAGTTAATGTTTAAAAGGCCTTTTTGAAGCTATTTAGTGCTAAGTGCTGTCATTATACAGGTGGGCAGAGCAGCTGGAATAGGCACAAGGGAAAGACCTGTGGCCAAGGTCAGCCACGATGCAGCGAGAGAAGGCGGCTGGGATCTGCTGAGCTCCGATACGCAGCAACAGTCCCGAGGGAACACACAGGTAAGGACTGAGTCCTGTAAGGAAGAGGAGCTGAGCACCCTCTGCTCCCTGCACAGCCAATGAGGTCGCAGGCGTTCACCAGGGATAATCGTTATTCTCAGTATTCACAAGGACCCAGCCTGTAGAGACCAGAGCAGCCCACAGCAGAAGTCACCTGTGGGTGTCAGTAGTTACTTCCACTGGGAGAAGGTCAGATCAGGAGGAGACCCAGGAGTCACGTCTCGGGTCCATCCATCTCTGACCGCACGGCATCCCACTGCTCGTGGCCACGCGCACTCACACCCTCTCCCCTAAACGCACCAGGTCCGTGATGGGGACTGACTGCATGTCAGCCAGGTGCTGAGCACACCTCTGTCTGCGCACAGACCCCACTCGGCAGTGCCAGGGCTCCAGCACCCAGTGTCCCTGGCACCAGCTCTGGACGCAGAGCCCCCTCCCTCGGGACGAGACCACCACCCCTCCAAAGGGCACAAAGAGGATCTCCCTCTGCCCACATTCCCACAGAGCCAGTACCTCCAAGACCCCCAGCCCCCAGCCAGATCTGGTGGAGTAGGAGCAAGTGCCAGAAATAATGGAGGAGAGCGGGTCTGATGGCCACGCAGACACACGCTCCAAGCATGGTCTTACAAGCCCCATTTCCAGAGGAAACTGAGACAGAGAGTCACACTGTTGTGCAACGCTGCATAGAAAGGAAAAAAAGCAGCCAGCAGCACTGGAAACGAATCTGTGCAGGGACAAAAACTGATGATGAAGTACACAGGAGTTTGTAAGAACTCACTAATGTAAGTGATTAATTATATTGCTGAATACGCGTTGCCCAGACAAGGGGTGGCCTACGACCGCAGCCAGCTGACCGCTCTCAAATCATATGCTGGAAAAGGAAAAAGAAAAAAAAGAGTGCTGAGCTGTGTACTGGAAAATGTATTACTAAATGCCATGAACTTGCATTTGAAAGGAACTGCTGATTGTGAATAAATCCACCATATGGCTTTACAAAGCTGATAGTGCATTTATTTCCCAAATATAGCAAGATCAGCCTATGACAGCCTGTTTTTCTTTTATAATCCACATTAGAAAATTATTTAGAGTATAGTATCAAACACAATTTGTTGGGTTGCTGTCAAATAGTCACTGGTGTAATACAAGGCTTTCACGGTAAGAATAGGGTCTTGTGTATAGCAATTACACCTGCACAGCTTCACCACAATATCAAAACATTTAAGGAATTTCTGAGACTTCTGGTGACCTTGCTTTAACAAAACTGCCTGCAAAGAAGAGCAAGGTTAAACCTCAGACTATTGCTGTTGTGAACGTTTTCATTGAGTCGACACATGTGGACTTGTGGCCTGTCATGCCCTCTGCCAGCGCGGTAATTCGTGACATTCCTGGGTGGGTTCAGTGGAAAGAGCATACAAAAATCGAGAAGCTGCAGGCTACCGCTGGGTATTTACCATCTGGGCTGCCAACCCAGGACAGCAGCTAAACGCGCCTCTAGGTCTGATTAGAGTCACTGAGCTGTGCCTGTGGTTTGTGCCGAACACAGCCCGTGGTTCTGGGGGAAACGCGGGCCCTCGCCACAGGCCACGGGCATGACAACGGATTCGGCAATCCCACCGACACACGGGCCAAGCTGTCCATGGTGGGGAGAATAAATAGAGACAATTTCTCTGGTTTTGCTTACAGGTAGGTCACCCTGACCATATTCACCATCCTGCCTTACCCAAAAGAGCTTAAAATAACTCCGTTTCAAGCCAGCCGCAGAATGCGAGATCTGAAGCTCAGCTTCCCAGCCAGCTGCTCTCCCTCTCCCCCACTCTGAAGCGTTTCTAGTTGTGCAACTCTGCAACCTCAATCAGGTCTCTTCAGAGTGGGAGGGATGACAGAAGGTACCTTTGTGCTGATTTAAGCACTAACTATAGATGACACGGGAACACTGGGAAGCTACAGCTGAACCCATCCGTAGTGAGTGAAATATAGTCACATAACGGAAATATCTCTAGAGCCTTGCAAATATGCTCTTAATTCAGCTCTTTCTTTTGTTGGAGCTGGTTTGACGTGCAAAATTGCAGGAAGCCTTAGCAGTGGGCAGCCTGGAGACTGACGGTCGCACTGGGATTGCTGATCAGCACCAGAGCGGGATGGGGAGCAACTTCCCAACACAAACTGGGGGAGAAGAAAAATAATTTTCAAAATCCTCTGATGATAGGATGGAACATCCACAATTAAAAGTATTTTTGATTAAAAAAAAACCCTCAGCAACATTTTTTGTTATAAAGAAGAAAGCTGTTTGAGCTGCCTGCGGTCATTCAGGGGTGACGTGATGCAGAGCGACCCAAGCCCCCGGGCACAAGGCAGGAGCGTCCCAGCCCCACGGTGCAGACACGCCAGCGCCGGAGCCCGGCCGGAGAAGTGGCACACAGCTATAAAGAAGAAAGCTGTTTGAGCTGCCTGCGGTCATTCAGGGGTGACGTGATGCAGAGCGACCCAAGCCCCCGGGCACAAGGCAGGAGCGTCCCAGCCCCACGGTGCAGACACGCCAGCGCCGGAGCCCGGCCGGAGAAGTGGCACACAGCCAGCCCCTCCCGGGAGCGGCGC
>NW_008796044.1:19639580-19646323 GCF_000699145.1 Aptenodytes forsteri
GCTGCGCCGCGCCCTCCGCCAGCGCCGCGCCACCCGCCAGCGCCGGCACGGCCGGGGGGGCGGGCGGAAGAAGCCTGGGGGGTGTGGGTTACCCGCTGGGACGCAGCGCCGGCCAACAGCGGAGCAGCCGGGTCTGGGCTCTCCCTGGCGAAACGGGAAGCAGAGGTCTCCAGCGCCCTGGGAAGGTTTCCTAACGCCTGTGCGTTTCACGCGATGTCCCCGTGAAGGAGCCGAAGGTCCACTCCGAACAACGCACGTTTCAGCGACACCAGCAGAACAAGGCGGAAAAGCCGACCTGTCCTTGCCGCGGATGGTCCAACGTATGTGCGGCGGAGCCCACACCCCTACCGTGATTTATTTAAACGCGTTTCTGGTTCTGTGCATGTGCGTACCCTTTTTCTGAGCAAAGGCTTCCTACAGACTGTAACGGCTCAGCAGAGCTGCTGGGCTTGAGGTTTTCCCAGCTTTATTTTTGAATAGGACTTGCCACTTCGATTTGCAGCTAATGTCATCACCCTAGCAAGTTTTCCTGTGCTGCAATAAAACGAGGACTTTATAACACGTCAGTGCTTCAGTGATTTCACAGGAGAGCGGCATGAGCTCCTAGAATCCTTCATTAGTCCAAAGAGGCACCAGGAGGGCAATGGGGTGCTGCCCCTTACCAGCATCTGGGGCAGCTTCTGTTTCTTCCCAGCTTCGCCAGTCCTCAGCCCTGTTGTTATTTGGTAATACAACCTGAACAGAACCAGCACTGCTCAGAGATGAAAGGTTTAGATGAGAGAGGGACTATCGACTCGGGGGGGGGGAGTTTGTCTCCAGCAATCAAGTAATAGCTCTTTTTTTCTTCCTCTGTTTTTGTTTAAAAGAGAAAACACGCAGCTTCAAAGCCTAGAAACAAAGCTTCAGAAGAAATCGTATGCAACACCCTTAATGAGCTGTTTAAGTAAACGGCATGCAACTCTCATAACCACCTCGCCTGGCTGTGCTAATCTAGATCCACCATTTCAATTGCATTTTAATTAAAACTTTAAAACCTCCCAACTCAGCAGAATCATCTCCTGCTCAACGTCCACTCCCACTTACTATGATGAACTCCATGGTCGGGGATTTTCCCATTCTTAGCCGTCCCACATGGAGAGGGGGTTGCTAAAAAGCAGAACTTAAAAGGACAGACTGGTCCCAGTTTACTTCACCCGAGATGTATGGCCCCACGAACCAGCCCACACAGCACCCTTATTCCGCGTCGATAATCACCCAAGTCTGATCAAAGACAACCCCAGGGTCTCAACATGAGTCCCGTGGGACTGCCCGTAGCCCATCCAAAGGGAACCAAAGGCAAAACCTGAACGACCTCCTCAACTGTGTTTATTCAGAGAGCTCAGAAGGGTCCCAGTAGCATATGAAGATTAATTCCTTTCAAATAGCAGCTCAACGTCATGCCCAGGAGAATTTAAAACCAAATTCAATCCTACTCTCTACCCAATACCTTTGAGAGAATACAAATGAGGTCATGTTTTAGCCTGGGAAATTACTGCAAATACATATACTTTTGTAATAATAAAAGCTGATCTCCAACTCGGGCCTTGTCCGAGCCTAGGAGCTACTAGGCTTTTTTTTTTTTTTTTTAAAAAAAAGCTACTTCAGCACAGTCATATCATTTATTGCTGTAAACTTAGAGCAGTGTAAGATCATGTGAGGGATCATGGCCTCAATAGAATTCAATATAGAAATGTTTATACTATCAGAGCTTATTTACAGATACAAAGCACTTTTAAGTTGCATTAAGAGGTTTAGAAATGCCACTGGCTAGAATTAAAAAATTCCACCCCTAACTGATGAGAGCATCACGTGCAGCTTAGACCTCTGTCCTCATTTATACTGGCTTTCAGCAGGGCCTGCAATTAGCTCCCAGCTCAGAGCCCAGCGTACACGCAGAGACAGTAACCGCTCTTACCAGGGAGCGGCAAACCTGCTCCCTCCAACCAAGGCAGCCAGCACAGAGCTCAGCGACAGCAGCGCGTCACGAGGGAAGCGGGCAGAGGATCGCTCCCAGTCAAGGTGTAGTTCTTATCTGCAGGAAATCAAGAGAGATGTTCACACAGAAGACGTGGCAAGGATCTGCAGGGTCCTGGAGGAATCCCAACTGCAGTGGGGCTGAGACAAGAACAAGGAAGGACCAGCTGCAGGGCAGCTGAGGAAGGTGATGCAGTGCAGCTGGGGGCTGCTGGCATGGCTGGAAGAGGCTCCCTGCTGCCAACCCAATGACCAGCATTGCTTTGCCGGCCAGCTGCCTTCCGAGTCAGCCCAAACTGCCCACAGCCACAGCAGCATCCCTGACTCCTGTGCTCTTCCGGGGCTGAGACCACAAAAGGCAGTTTTTAGTTTTCTCCAACGTCTGCTTTTTGTTACAGTCTCCGGGGCCCACAGCACTACGTGCCTTGGATGGTGGGGTAGGTACCATTTAGAAATGCAAGACATGATATCAGCCCCAGCGTGCCCCGAGAGCTGACCTCCCACGACAGAGGTTGACCCTGCACCGGTACGCTGCAATTGGGATTCTCAGAGTGCAGGGAGAGGCTGAGGAATGACAGTAGCAGCCGCTGGTTTTCCAAGTGCCTGGCCACTGAATGCTAGAAAGCCAGAGCGTAACCCCCCTCCCTGGGCTGCGAGGTGCCACCCTCCTCCTGGCCTCCTCCCGACCTCCTCCTCCCACCACAGCCTCTGGTCAGTCATCCATCCCCTGCGGGCACCCATCGCCTGCAGCCCAGGCCAGGGGGTCCCCTCCTGCCTGGGCAATCCTCGCTGCTTTAGGTGACACAGCGAGAAGGCTCAGGGAGGGACCTCTGCTTCTTCCCTCTCCACCATGGGGAAAGAGCTGCGGCTCCCCAGAGCCAGAGTCATCCCTCCTGGGAACACCAAGAGCTGGAGTGCGTGATCAAGTGACAAAGCACAGAGGAATCATCCAGAGCGAGTTTTCCCTCTCATCTTTGACTCTCTGCCCCTTCAAAGACAAAATCTAGCATATCATTAAGGAGAGAGACTTCAAGCTGAGTTCTTAACGAAACAATAACATCTTTCAAAGTGGCTTGTACACTTTTTCCCCACTGAAAGTGCTCTGAGAGCATCACCATTCAGACAAAAAACACAGATTTTACTGTTACTGTATTCTGTGGCAAAAAGTTATACCGAAAGAATGTAATAGCAAGAAGAAAGCTCTGTATCTGTGACAGCCGAAACAGCCTTCTTCCTCTTTTATAAATTCTTGAAGCTAGTAGAGAGCAAAATAAAACCCTGTAAGTATATATATGAATAATAAAAAGGTTATTTTTTCCTAAAAGGCCTTGAAATGGACACAGTAAGAAAAAATGCAAAGGAAATGCAATCAGTGCAGCCAAGGAAAGATAATTCCAGCTCCTGAGTTACCACAACAAAAATGCAGGTGCACCAATCATCCCTAAAGGAGAAAACCAGCGCATCTGCACCACCGATATGCCTAAATACCAGTTACTGAGTCTGGCAGCTGTAGAGCTGGGCATCTTGCCATTTCATGAGCAGCACGCCTGCTATCGGAGCTCCCCCATCATACCCAGTCAGGACAAGGTTTATAATTTCTCGTATTAAAGAAGTCCAGAGATGTGCCTGCGACTCTCCCTTCTCTCCAGCTGCAGCACATCTCCCACCTCACGCCTGGCACCGCGGGAGGAGCTGGGCAGTGCTGTGTGATTTACCTCCTCCACGTAAAACAGGAATGAAGAGAAATGGATGTAGCAGAAACAAGGCCTTAAGCTCACTGGCAGGAGAAAGAGTTTTCACATACCATGCTTCATTTTGACGTTATGCCTAGTATTTCGGATAGGGAATTTGCCTCTTTTCCCCCTAGCAACAATCCATTTCTTCATGGCTGCACAAAACTAATCTCATTTACTGTTATGGAAAGAACAGACCAGGCGGTTGGATTCCTGCACATGGTGCAAGTTCTGATAAATGCAAGAACTGAGATTAGAGCAAGTCTGATGTTCTTCACTAAAAAGCAAGGGTCGATATGGCATTCAGACTGAGAAATTAAAGAACAGCTAAATCAGGAAATGCAATTATTGTAGAAAGCTCAACCTTAACTCGGTGTTCTCCTCCATCAGCCTTAAACTAATGGCCTCTCTTCATGTAATTATAGACTATTAGTTACACCAAACCGTATTTGCATACTTACACAATCTTACTGTACCTCTAATGCACATACCATTCTGTAGTTTTAACGCTGCTTCAAATTTAATTTATGTGGGTTTTACTCCAGGGTAATTCGGGACTTCAGTGAAGCTCCCAACTGCTGGTGCCTGATTAACTTGGGTTGAAGCCATAGGAATGACTCACCAGAAAAATAAACCCACTTGTGGTCAACACAGTGGGGACAAAACTGACAGGCTGAAGGTAAGGGTCATCATAATAACAAAGTTAAAGTCTTCAAAAAAGAACGAACAGAAAACTGGCTATTTTAGGTTCACTCCAGGCCAAGGATTTTGGCTGTGGGGTCCTGCTGTCCTGAGAGCTCTCCAGCATCCTGACCAGGGTTTGCTCTGCAAAGCGTCATGCAGAGACCAAGTGCAGCCAGAGGAGTGAGTTAGCCACCAGCCAGCTGATGCCTGCGGCTGCTCCATTCCACTGACAGTTTAACATCTGGGATCAGGAGCTTTAAGAGACATTTTAAACAGTTCCCAAGCAGACTTTCCTTCACTTTGTTAATTGGCCTGATCTAAATACAATAAGAGGTAAAACCTGAACATACTTTCTGTGGTCACCCATAGAGGAATCTGCTGTCTGGAGCATATGAGGAAATAATTATTTTTATTTTTTACATCCATCACTCAAAAATATTCCAAAGGCTAAAAGCTTAGCCTAGAAGTGCCCCTAAGGTGCACTAAAGAGCTAAAAACTAAAGAGCTTAGTTTTAAGGTGTCTCTGGCTGAGCATGTTAAAGACCCATAAAAAGCTAGCCCTCTAGCTTAAGGGCACCTTTGAGCTAAGCTTTAAGATCGCCTCAGACATAAGTGATTAAACATCCCGTCCTTCACGTCACCTCTGCTGGAACCTCCAAAACTGCTAGTGCAAAGCCTGGGCACAAACTGAGAAATGCAGAAAAACAGAAAACTGTAAAAGGCTTCAGAGAAAACAAAAAGATAGTTACCTCAGGGCTACTTAAACACAGGAATTGCTCCGCTCTTTGGTAGCCTTTCTGAGCCAGGAAACTATTCATACAAATACTCCGGGAATTACTGTAACTTCAAAATCCTTTATTTTAAAGGAAAGTCACATTTCGGTCTTTCAAGGACCCCGAATCTTGTGAGTATCAAGCTATTCAGGAAATAATCAGTCTGCTTAAAGATAGGTTTTATTATTTAGTGTATTTTTTCACTAAAACAGTATTTAATTTTGAGCTAAAAGTCGGTTTCACTAACAGCACCCATTACCTGAGTGGTGCTTGTTGCTTACCTTACCATTCAGATATTTATAAATCAGGCACGGGACAGTCTGAACACTTGGTATCAATAAACTAAAGGTAAAGGTATTCCTAAAGCAATAGATTAACTTCCTTAGAGTAATCATATTAAATGAACCAAGTTAGCTCCAGGCCTCATATAGCAAAGCTGATGCTGTATGACCTTTTCTTGCTTAGCCTTTGTCAAAATACTGATACCGAATAGAGAGCACAGGATCCACCTTTGTAAAATGTATTTGCATAGGTTTGTACAAACTTGAATGAGGAGCAGAGCCCCCACACACCTGAGTACAAGGAGGTTTACAAGGACACGCGAGGACTTGCCACGTCCTCCAGGCAAGTCCGGCAGGCTCGAGCAGCATCACAGTGCTAATGTATGCAGCAACAGGCTCGTAACGGGCAGTTGTGCTTTTTGCATGACTCCCACTACCCACAGAGGCAATGAAGCCAATCCTGAGATGCCCCAGGGTCAGGGAGACACAGGAGCTACTTAACAGAAGACCGCGGAGTTGCTGCGACTTATCAAGCAGCAGAGATCAGAATTAGTCTGTGCCCTCCCTTGCTCTCTGCATGCGCAGTCTGTAATTTGGAAGTACACATAATATCTGAAGATCAAATGTAGATACACTTTCTGTTTAAACTCCCTGCAGGACAGACCTAAACTGCTGGTGGGAGGAGAGCTTGCTGCTGCTGACAGAGCTCCCCGCAGATTCACGTCTGGCACAGCAGCAGCAGCAGGCACCACACTGGGACTGGGCTGACAGCCATGGGTCATCCTGGCGTCCCCTCAGGGTAACTCCGGCAGGCTCTGCCCTCTCTCGGGGTATGACGGGGATCGGGGACAAGGGCTTTCTGTACCCGGTGGCAGGGTGGAGCGGGGCTGCACGGCAGGCTGGTGCCCACCCTCGCCGCAGACAGTCACTGCCCTGTGCCTCTGCTGCAGCTGCAGCTCAGGCAGAGCCCCCCCAGGCACGGGTGCCAGCCATTCTTCAGAGGCCTTGAAAGAAACATTCATTTTCAAATACGTAATATTTACCCCATTGATTTTTTAAAATCTGTTTATTAAACTGGCTTTTCCTTTCTTTTCCTCTGCTCAGCAATACGGCTGCTCTGCGTTCAGCACAGCTCCCCAGGGTAGCTGTTCAGAAGGACAAACAGCTGTCGGCCCCAGGCCAGGCCAGCAGGCTAAAGCAGGGAAGGCATGAGCAGTGTTACGCCCATGGCGGCGAAGGCAGGCAGCCTGCCTTGCCTC
>NW_008796044.1:19647575-19654679 GCF_000699145.1 Aptenodytes forsteri
TTTTTTAAAATCTGTTTATTAAACTGGCTTTTCCTTTCTTTTCCTCTGCTCAGCAATACGGCTGCTCTGCGTTCAGCACAGCTCCCCAGGGTAGCTGTTCAGAAGGACAAACAGCTGTCGGCCCCAGGGCCAGGCCAGAGGCTAAAGCAGGGAAGGCATGAGCAGTGTTACGGTTAGCAGCGCTGACAGCACAACACGTAGAGCACCCATGGCGGCCCTTCGAAGGCAGGCAGCCTGCCTCCCTGCCAGCAGCTCTGCTGGCGATGCAGGAGGGTCCCAGAGCACCCATGGCGGCCCTTCGAAGGCAGGCAGCCTGCCTCCCTGCCAGCAGCTCTGCTGGCGATGCAGGAGGGTCCCAGCACACTGGCTCAGCACGAAGGCTGCACAGCTCCCACCTGCCCAGCCCTTTTGGGAGCCCCGAGTGTGACCCCGGGAGCCCAGCCTGTGCGGGCACCACCGGGCTCAGCTCTGCTCCCACCGCGAAACCTGGACTGGCTCCACTGACTGCCTGCAACTGCAGCAGATGTACGTACCCAGGGAGCCAACCCAGCCACATCAGTGAGAATTCCTTGCCCTGGGCATGCTTTTTAATTAATCTTACCCTACATGTTAACACTAAAAGGCGTACTGAGGATTGAAGAGTCTCCCCAGAGGAAAAGAAAGTAGGGAAAACAACAACAGCTTGGCTTTCAAATAAAGTTTTCAGGAGGGTGGAGGTGAGGAAGGCTGACAGCTTAACCCTTAACAAACCTTCATTGTTCACGGTCTAGGGTGTTACCTGACACAGCCATGACCGACTATCTTCAGCAATACAGAAACTCACGACTTCAGCCAGAATTTCTCTACTGTGCGTAGAAAACTCATTGCAGTGGAAGACACAGATGCACTAAAGAGCACAAACCGAATTTAAGTTAACAGCACCATTGGCCCAAAGGTCATACAGACACCAGCAGATCAGCAGGCTGCCATACAGTAAATATACAAAACGCATTCTCTACTAAGGATGGATGATTTTCTTAGTTACAGTACCAGTTCCCTTCCTGGCTATCCCACTTTATTTTCCTATAAAGGAAAATAAAAGGGCCCAACAAGAGTAACAAGAGGTTCAGAAAGCTTCATTTTTAAGGACAGGCTCAGACAGGGAATTTAACTGAACGAGACTAGATACAACATCATGATAAAGCCAATGCTGAGCAATTCTCCCATAGGCTACGTAGTAGAGACTGAGAATCATTTTAACTTGCAGATAGTTTTGTTAGAGATAAATGAACACAAACCATGAAGACAGCTCAGCACTAGAACTGATTATCAGCAAAGACAGCAATCTGGCACCCTTTGAGGATTGAGACGTATTTGACAAGAACCTGTTAAGTATCTGCTTTATTAGAGCCTGCTGCAAACAGAAAGGTGATATGAGACCTCCCTAGCTCCTACCAGCCCTCCAGCCACTCATCACTTCTCTGACTGTATGTTTCCATGCTAACTGTAATAATTATCACTTACAATCACTTCAATCTTGAGAGAAGCAATACGGCACGATGGTTTTCTCCTGTATATCTCCTCCCATTCAAAAATCTCACGTTAATTTATTAATTCATTTATTGCTAAATTAGAAGAGCCTAGAGACCAGCTGGATGGGAGTAAGATTCCAGACCAAATCTGGCATGGATGAAGATCTTTTATAAGAATCCCTGTACTATGTCAATACTACCAATATGTACAGTTAACCCCATGAGATGACTCCCAAGGGACTTTTCAATGCTATGTTTTTGATTCCTTCCAAAATGCCGCTAAGAAATCTACCCACGTTTCCTTCCAGCCTTGACCGAATACTTTGATTTTGGAGGAATGTGTGAAATCCCAGACTGCTGTGCCAGCAGTCCCACTGAGCACAGATCAGAATAGGTGAAATATCAACACCACCATCTCCCAGGAAAGCCAAGGTTCCCGGTAGAAGCGCCAGATGCACAGCCAGGAGGGCAACGAGTGCAGCCACGACGATAACATAATAAAGACAGTTGAGATGTTAACTAACAAGACTCAGACCCAGATCATGGCCTGCGGTAATTGTACAGCCAGCCCGTTGTTTTTCATTTCTGCAGCTGCGATTCAAGACCTTCCCGTGCTCCCCCCCACCATTTGTTGTTCTCCAACATGAGTCACATTTGAGCAGTATTGCTCCTTTCACATCTGCATCTGACAGCAGCTAGGATGAAGCATGGCAGGGTTTCAAAGCCCTTCGTTACCAGCAGCAGCTCCTCCCCGTTTGCATCACACACACAAACCTAGTGTACCTGTTGTGCATTGTCTCAGTTTTGGGTACGTTGGATGTAGGAAGTCTTCTTTTATTTCTGTGTTTTCTATTTCCCAAGCAAACAGAAATCTACCAACAGTACAGTGTGAAGCTGTTTTTTCCCCCATGAGAAAGAAAACGCACCAGCATCAGAATTCCACACCAATGATTACAAACCTTGTGCTTGGCCTACTACTGCTCGTAATGCACTACCGCCATAACTTTCTATAAGCTACTGATCTAGTCATTCTAAATTATTTGCACAAATAAAGAATGTGCAGGAATGAGCTGCAGAGTAATACCAAGCTGCTGGTGGACTTCTCAAAGCAAGAGATACCGAGACTTGTTGGTGCAGAACAAACAGCGAGTTTATTGCTTTTATCAGTACTGCTTGAGCCTGCTCACAGCAAAGACTGAACTCCAAACCTTTGGCCTAACATGACTTACGCTCAGTGGACACTTTCTTTTGGTCCTTCACAAAAGTACATGGGAAGTATAAAAGAAGTGCTAAAGTTTCTTATTACATTGTTATGGTGATTAGAGTTAACAAAATAATACAAAACCTATAGTGTATATTTGCTTTGAATCTAGCTTGGAAGTAGCAGTGCTTCTTTGACATACACCTCCTAAATGTCTTTTCATTGTATTGTCCACATTTTTAGCATTGCAGTATCAAATGTGCATCATTATTTTTCTGTTACAATTAAAAAATTGTATCTAGACCTTAGCAGTAAATTCAGATATTGGATAAAGTATTTAATATTAAATAAAGATTAATATTAAAATAATCCCTATCAATTGCAATGTTAGTGAGTGAACTGAAAGCAGATGCATTTGTATTGTTCGCTGTTTTGTATCTGCACCAAACTAACATCCTACTGCACAGAGATCCCACAACTTCAGCGACGAATGGCTACACTTATCAGCGCGAAATACAAAGTGATTCAAGACCTTCAGCCTAACTCAATGTCAACCAAATTTGGAAAAACTTGGAAGTTACTGAAAATTTATTCAAGTTGTTGGCCTGTCAAATTAATCATGCCGTTAAAGATCTCCTAAGCACAATAACAGATTTTAAGGATAGGAAACAACTATTACATGTCTAAACATCAGTTAAAGTATCCAAAAGAATTAATACTTCTGCAGAACAGCCAACATTTCAAACCCTGCTCAGAAAAGTGCACAAAAATACATTTCTGTTTAAATTCTGGAAGAAAAACATACGCATGACTCAAAGTTTGGCAATTGTATGACCTCAGAGAACTCACTTCCCATCTTTGTGCTTGCTTCCTCGTCTGCAGGAAAGGATATTGTTTTCTTAATTCAAAGGCTTTTTTTCTGAAGGTTACTTAGCTAAGGATTTAAATGATCTTTGATATCCTTGATTTGAACATGTTGCAGAAATAAAAAATTTGTATTTAAAAAAACAGGCAGTTATTTTGTTCAGTATGTATGTATTCATTCTGAAGTGTTTTATTTTGTAAATGTACATCCCAAGTCTGCCAGTTGCTGCGGCCTATCCACAGTTCTCAGCAAACCTGATACTAACACATACATACTTCTGTTAAGGCACCAGTCCCTCTGTCATTTTTCCCTTTTTCAGCAAATAATAAATGATAGAAAGCCCACAGTGCACATTCCACATCAAAAGATGTATTTGGATCAATTTTCAGTGCACACACCACTGCAAGAACAAGGCAGAGCCAAATACATGTTTTGCATCTTAAGTAATAGATCAAGAAATGCTTTTCTACAGCAATATTCCTCATTCAAATACAGTTCAGGAGTAGCAATCAGGGTCCAAAAGATAGTATTGTGGGCTCAAACTCTGTCAAACTGCTATTATTCAGCCAAGCTACAGGCATACCTTTAAGGTCAATGGGACACAAGTGTGTGTTCCTGCGTGCTGCTGAGTGGGACTGAATTCAAACGTGCGACACTAACCCCATGTCTGAGTGCATCACTGAGCTGTGCTATTAAGGCCCAAGTAGTCAATATTTTCAAAAGAACTCAAAACACACGTGCTATACTATACTGCATCCGAAGCCACACGCCTTGGTACGCGGAGGACTGGCGTTTCTGGACGACAACGAGCATCAGGAGTGTGATGGCAACAACAGGTCACACAAGAGAAGCCAGCATGTCACTTGCTCAGCCACACCACATCCACCACTTAAGGCACTTCACTTGCACCAGCTTCCTCCAGATGCACCCTCTCCTTCCCGTTCATTACCATAATCCCGCACCTCCACAGTAACGATAACGACGCTGGATCATTTCTGTGAGCACTGCCAGTCAAGGACTGTGACTTCACAGCAAAGCAGAGCTGAACAGCAAACCAGTCTGTGAGGAACTAAATGAAAGCTCAGCTGCAACTTTCTAAAACCATTTCATAGGCAGTGCCAGAAGAGGATAAACAAGCGTACTTGAATTTCAGGTTTATTAAGCTTGGTGCACAGTCTTTATTCTCTGTTCCAGGCTCTTTGCTGACCTAGATCTCTCATTTACAACTCTGGGAATTTGAGATGAACGGAGAAGAGAATTCTTACAGTGAGGTAATAGAGAATACATAGGGATTTCAGGTCTCGGTCTGGACGGAGCCAGGATCAGAAGCATCTTCGGCGGAACACCTTTGCCAGGAAGGGGTGAGCACAGAGGGTGGTGCAGGGGCACAAAGAAGTTTCTCCTCTGATTAAGAGGGACACCTCTGCCAGGCTGGGGGAGGAGAGGAGCCTTTTCTCTTTGACAGGCTCCGCCATCCTGTGCCTTCTGTCTGTCTGCAGAGTAAAGCCTGGCTGAAAGACTGACCAGGGCAGCAACTGACTGAATCTGGTCCTTGAGGCATCGCAGCTTCACCCTGTGAACAGTTCTGTCCATTTGTGAGTCTGCACTCCACCAAAAGTGAACCAGAGATACCGAATCGCAACTTCATCACTTCAGAACATGGAGGTACGAGCACTAGATCCTACTCCTGCTGCACATCGTGTATTGAGGGTTCTTGTATGCTACATTGGCCTTTTTAGCCACTCCGAGAGGACTGAGGCAGGATTCAGGCTCTTACCTGGGTTCTCTTCTCAGTTCTGCTAGTGATTTAGCCTGTAACACAGTCATTTAAACCCTCCAGACCTCAGTTTCACCCCAAGTTAGTTATACGCATCTGATAATTGGTCTGAGAAACAGTTCTGTACAAGCTTCATTCTTTGTATATTGTTTGCAATGGAGAAGAATAGATAGCACACCAGTGTGGTATTCTTTTTTTAATTCATTTTTTTGTCTCTCAGTAGTCTCTATGACCTCCCCTAAAACAGCGAGGTCTGCTTCTTCATTGAATTATTTATTCCAGTAGAACGACCCAAAAGTTACTTATTCAGAATATCTTACGGGTCTGTGCCTTTGGACAAAGTCAACATGAAAACAAAAGAAATCTTCACAGAAATTTTCGAAGAAAGAACTCCGGAGTTAGTCTGAGTTATCTATTGGGATAATTTTATCTGCTTAGAACTTCAGAGAAAATAAATAAATTTTAAAAAGTCCATACTGTCTGCTTGGACTAAAATACAGCAACCTAAGTAGATATAATAATTTAGCCTGGAGTGTCATCATCTACTGCCCAGTCCTTCCTGCTTGACCCTTCCACTCTGTATCTTCAGCCTTACGACATTCTTGGTGAAGGCATCGGGAGCCATGGCAAGGTGCTCCCCACAGTGTTTCTTTTTCGCTAGATACACACAGTGGGCAGAGACTGAAGCCAATCGTCTCAAAAACAGCCATAAGCATACATCCCTACAGTGTTTGTCTGGATTTTCCCATTGCTCGCAGATAAGGTTGGTAATTCAGACTATGCACACAGACTCAAATTGGATGAATGAGTCTGTAGAAGGCTGGGTGACAGGAAGGGTGTTTTTCCTCATTAGCTAACTCTGGTTAGGACTCATGAGCAAAATCACTGTGGTTCCACATAGGGGAGTAGCAGTGGGGTGAAATTTTGATCCCTCGGAGCTGTCTGGATGACTGCAGATGATTCACAAAACTGTCCAATAGTTCACACACAGCAAACGCGCACACAGTCATATCACAGGGGGGTTATAAATCAGCATGAACAAGCACTCCCTATGGGAGAAGTCCCACTGAAGTCTCAGTGAACACAGACCCGATACTTTGCATTCCTACCCAGAAAATACAAAGTTCAAACACTGCTGAGAACATTTCGTTTATCCCAAATAGCTGCAGAGCTGTTTTGCTGAGACCTGAAAACAGGCTTTACTGAATGAGGGAAAGGGCACAGGTAACCAAACACAGGCAGTGCTAGATAGGATTTTTTCATTTTCTTGGCAATATACAGATGACTTAAAGGACACATTTACAAACGACATAAACCTGAAAAACGTGCAGCACCATAACTATAAAGTCTTCCTTAAGCCGGTCCTGCTGCTTGCTCATTGGCACAATTAGCGCAAAGCTATCAGTAAATCAAGGAGCACTGACAGGAATAAACAAAGTCATTTTCTGCTAAGCCTTCAGACGCCCCCCGAGCCTTTTTTCTGCCTTCTCGGCCTCCTCCCGTGACAAACAACAGCCTCGAAACAGCCGCTTCCCCCGCTCCGCGCCCGGAGAAGCGGGCTCCGGCTCCGAGGGGCTCCCCCCGCCCCCCGCCCGCGGCGCGTACCTTCCGCGTGGCAGCTGGAGGAGAGGATGGCGCTCGGCGGTCTGAAGATGTAAGGCAGATAGCGCGAGAAGCATTTCATCTTCCAAACCCGTAATTAAAAAAAAACAAAACCCAAGAAAAAAGGGAAATAAAACCATACAAAGCC
>NW_008796044.1:19655238-19666272 GCF_000699145.1 Aptenodytes forsteri
GTTTTCAAACTCTGTTGCTCTCCCAGCGCGAAACCAAAGCACAGCCTCACAATTTCTGCACCGAGAGACTCCCAGGGTACCGCTGCAGTTACTGATGAGCGAGCGGTGTTGCCCCTGTGGGTCAGAGCAGCCCGAGCGGCTGCGCAGCTCCGCTCCCTCGGCCCTCATGCATTCAGAAAGCATTTTGAGACCAGGGGGTAACCAAAAGACACCAGAAAGGCACATACAAACCACGGAATGCAAATTAAACCACAGAATGAAAACGCATTTTGCTATATTACGGATTCTTCTGAGGCAGTGCTCTTAATTCAGACTCTCCAATACCCAGTTGAACCTGCAGCATTTAACAAGTGGAACAGATCTAGATCAGTATTTCTGACGCTTTTTCAGTTGCAACCCACTCTTTAAGGCAGAAATCTCTCACAGCTAAGTGCACTCCAAACTCGCTCTGCCACGGCCTGCTCAGGTGCACGTAATGGAAAATATCACAGTATCAAGAGGGCAGGTTGGAAGGAAATAATGTGATAAGCTGCTGATGCTCACCCCTCCTGTTTTTCTGCTGTTTAATTACTCCCCAGACAAGTTTTTGCTTTAGGACCAAACCACTCACCATTCTCGCCTGCTGTTGTTGCCTCGTGTGGAGCACTGGGTCATTTTGCTGTTCGGTTTCATCATCTGGCTGCAGTCTTTTTAATTTTGCTGTCATTGGCAGATGACAGCACAACTGCATTTATACCAAAGAGATGCAAAGCACCTGTGCCAGTGAAGAGAGCAGCTTTTCATTTCAGTTTAGTATCTTTCTCTTTATTCAAAATACCCTCTCTGGATGTGGAAAAAAAAATCCAGGTCTGGACTGCAAGCAATGCAAAGCCTTCCTGCTTAGAGATGACGGCTCACTCTGATTGCATCACACAGAAGTGAAGGCTGAAGATTGAGTACTATTGCATATCTCAAGTCCATCCCAGGAAGCAAGATATGAAACAGAGAGGCAGTATTTTATAAAGCACTCTTCATGGAGAGTCACTTTATGTGTTCACGTATGACTCACACAATGAGATTATTTCATGTACTAGCCTGGAAGTGTAAACGACTGTCTCTGAAGCAAATACTGCTGTTTAACTGCACCCAGAAACTACATTCAGGTTTACTTGAGAAAGTGATGAATGTCATCTCCAGTTGAAATTACAGAGGAAAGTTAGGTGCAGCATGCATAATTAAACCACATCACAGACGTGAAAACTGCAATTACATCTTTCTAATGCTTACAGCGGCTCAGTTACCACTGTCATAAGAGTGTACAACAAAACCTGGAAAAGAATGTGAATTTCCAAGCAGCTAGTTGAACTAACATTCTGAGCCGGGATGCCTTTAGAGAAGGCTAGGGCCACCCCTAAGTTAGGCCAGCTGAGAACAGCTCTGGAGAAACCATTTGCCTTCTACAAAGGAAAAAAGAGTGTATTACTGTTCTAGTTACGACCTTTCCTTTCTCAGCACGCAGCTTATGCTCTGCACATGCAGGTGTGTATCGTGAGAAGAGGGTAGCACACGCTGTGCTACCTGAGGGTGGCATCTTCAGAGCCGTGCTGCCGTATCATGGGCATGGTCATCCACTGCGCACAGACCAACCTGCTCATTCTCCAGTGTGGATTTCCACACCAAATGACATCCCGCTGCAACCCAGATCCTCACGATCACAGCACTGGGCTTGTGTAACTCTGGTAGCAGAGAGCTGGAAGTTTGTTCCACCACTGGAGCTGAACAGATGAACTGAACTGTGAGGTGTTGACCTGCCCGCTGTTCCAGGAAGGGAGAGGAAAACTGACTGCTCCAAGACCAGTTCAAGTCTCTCAGCTGTCCAGCCTCAGGTCTCTTTGGTCCCATGCTTAAGAGCCCAGAAAGAGATTTGCCCCTGTTCTGCTTACAAGATCATCACTACGGCTTCAGGAGGAGGACTGTATTTCCTCCTAAACCCTTTATGCCTTTTTAACTACTTATATGGCATCCCTGTAGTTTCTGTGTCTGTCTGTATCACCTCCTTATGGATGCAGATATAGATCACAGAGAGTTAGAGGTTACGTGAGCCTCTGGAACAAGTATTATCCACACAGAGCTGTGCAGCGACTTGCTTCAGGTTTACCCAGGAACTCGGAGTCAGCTTGAAAGAGAAGCCGTATCTGAGACCTACTTGTAGGACTGAAATCTGTAAATACTGTGCCTCTCTTCCACCATGTGTATGGATGTAATAGATTCCATTGTACGTGACAGAAAAAATATTTTTTCCACTTAAAAATAGACATGAACATTCCCTAAGAAACAGATTAATTCTACCTCATTAAAATCACGTACAAAAAATCCCTACCAAATTATCTTTATTGTGGCTTGGATCTATTTAATTATTTATACTCATTTTTTATGTTCCATTAACAAACTGAGTTTCACTTTACATGCAAAAATCGGGATATATATTTGAGCTTAATTAGCAAGCAACACAAAAAGGAAACCAACATGTAAGAACACAAACCAGGCTCTGAGCCAGCTTGGTGAGCCTGCAGGCCATCATTCAACACTGAAATCTTTGATTTGGAGTTACTGGTTACACATTTGGATGATACGGCAAACACAGGCGTGTGCAAGCAGACATAATAAAAATCTCAGACTTGTTGGAAATGGCTGTTGGTCATGGAGTTTGCTAGGATCTGGTGACATTCCTATTGCAAAATATTCCAGACACTGGGCAGAATATCTGACTTCATTAGGACCATTTTAATTTAGCCATTACTATTTATGTGATATTCCTCCATTTGATAACTTTATTATAGGTAGGCTTTACACCTGACTAATTTAATATGACCAAGATTTAAACGCTGCATGCCTGGATTCCTAGTCTGAAGCACACAGCCCACACGCACAGCAGCCCCAAACCTCCTAAGGCTGCCCTTGCCCTCCTAACGTCTGCAGCCACTGTGTGACTCTCCCTTGCGACGTGCCCTTCAGCAAGCGCTGAGGCAGCTTCCCCTGGCCATGGTAGTTCTACACTGTCAATCTTGAGGCTCAAGAGGACTAGAGGAAATTCCACCTCTTAAATTTGCACAAATCTGGTTTTGACACTAGACTGCTAATTATCAATATATCAAGATAAGGCAAGATCTCTAAAACTTGTTTCATGTTACTAATGAAATATAGTTCAAAGCACTGTGGCACCACAATGGCAATCAGCAACATCATTTACTTCATATTTAACATTGAAATCAGTGTTTGCTTGAGCAGCTGAAAGATGTCCCAGGCCTCCCATCTATGCATAAGAGAGCTCATTCATTCGCACAGCTGTGTTAGAGTTAAAGTATCCATTACACCACTGGTTTCACCAGCACAAGTACTACACACTACGATACCATATTCCAAGTTAAGGAAAATAATGAACAAGGAAAGAACAAAATGAGAAAGTTCGTGTGTATCTTTGTTCGTGCGGCTGTACATGTGCATGGAAAAGAGCAAGCATATTAACAGAGAATTAATACCGAATTATTCTCGGCAACATTTTAAGTATCATTTGAAAGCCAGAATGACAATCCATCCTGCTGAAGGAGGCAGGCTTTTCTACATTTAAAGATACAGAACATTGTAAACGTAATAGTAACATCTCCTTTCACCTGACCATACACAACTGCATGCATACCAATAACTACTGAAATTACATTTTGTAAATTCAGGATGCTTGGATGTTACCAAGAGTTCTGAAGGTCAAAAATGTGCCACAAAGACTAGCATAAAAGTAACAAGTTACGGATAAACTTCTGATGAAGGTGAGGCCTCTGTGGTATAAACACATTTATGACATGTAATTCATGTACATCCGTATCCACACACATACATATTCACATACAAACACAAAACCAGCATAACAACCAAAAGCCCAATCCTGTACCTAAAATACTCTCCCAAGCTTTCTGCTCAGTCATGGTGAGGCCATTTGTACCAGTTGATTCAGATTCAACAGGACCAACGTGATCACCTTTTTGTTATTGGTTTCACTGAATATAGCCTTTAAAGTATTATCTATCAGCCTTTACCGTTCTGTGAGTCCAGGTTACCCCAAGAAAAAGTTGCAGGGGTCCCTTCCTGTCATCATGCCTCTGGATTCCTTCAGCATTGAGTCTCAAATGTAAAAAAAAAAAAAAAAAAAAGCTTATAGCCTTGAGTTGATAACTGGTTACATTAAGGAAAGGATAGTGAGTAAGAAGAGGCAACCTACCATTTTATTAATCCTGAACTACCAAACGAGTACTCTTGACCATTTAAAACGATTTTCAGATTCTACCATAAAAGCTTAAACCACTTGTAAACATTTTTGAAGAAACAACCTCAGTAAATAATGTTGTGGCTTTAACCGCAATGGCACTTTTTTTCCCCTAGAGATTTAACAAATTGTTAAATATTCTCCTGAGTTTTGTGCCCCACTGTATTCTCTAGAGGTTACAGACTGAATGAAACCCTCTTCTGCAAAAGCAGCGTAACAGAGAACTGCACTGAAGCAAAACAGATGACGGTGCTCTAAGGCGAATCGCATTCCCACCAGGAGAAGTCAGAGCTGTGCTGTCAGAGGCTCCGGCTGACTGAGTCGTCTTCTCAGTCTTACGAGACTGTGCTTTTAAAGAAAGCATCACACTTCAGGAGATACAACAGAACAGAAGAAATATATCTAATAGGCCAACTCAGTTCCTGCATTTATTATCTTAATATCCACATAAGGAGCTGTGAGCAGTTGTACTTTTAGCAACACTTTCCCAGGCATTGCTGCCCTTGTTAGCAAGCTCTTTCCCCAGCATTATTCTCGTGTCCAAAACCATTCAGTTGGAGGGATGAAATGCTACTAGTAGTGTCTACACTCTGGTTTCAGGCAGAAAACATTGGCACAGTTCTGCCAGTGCAACTAAGTCTTGATGGGCAGCACCCTCACATGCTATATTCCAGGTATCGGCCCATCCATCGCGTGGTCAATCTGCTCTGTGACCCCAGAGAACACAGCTCATGTCCTCTGGTGCTCCAAACAAAACATGACAGAAATTTACATGCAAATGTAAAAGGTCACTGTAGTAACACAAACCAACCTGCTCTGCACACGGGAAGACAGGATTTCATCACTGTTTGGCCTACCTACGGCACAAAGCCATTGCCTACACTGGGAGGGTTAAGAGAAGAGGGATGCGATAAAGGTTTCAGTTATCCTTGAGGGATAAAGAACTTATAGGGCATAAAATGTGAAATGGAAAGGGAAAGGAATTAATGGATTAATGGGCAATGCAATAAGAGAAAGGAAGATGGAAGTGTGAAATGAGAGTAAGAAAATGTAGGAAAATGCCTGGTAAGAAGTTTAAACCAGAACAATCATAGGAAGAACAGAACTGAATGAATAAATTCAGCTTTAAAGTCAGGAAAATTGAATGCGTTTATTTCTTTTCAATTGTCCACATTTTTACAGTCCACCTGTTGACTAAATGCTGAACAGATGTGCTTGCAGAGAAGTGCCCAAGTGATTGATGAGCACAAATCATCCTGAAAGCTGCTGAGTGTGAAAGGGGATGTCTTGTGCTCCTAAATCCCCCAACTGCCTGCATCAATCCCTCCCACATAGATACATATCTGTAGAAGTGTATGCACTGCAATTTATTTTAACTCCAGATACAAGAATGAGCACCAAGTTATACTTATGTTACCCAGAAACAGAATCCAACTGATTCCAGTAAAGGATGTTACAGTGGGAGAGGCTGTCTTGTAATTCCCTGAAAAATTCTGTAAATAACAGCTGAAAACCAAAAGGAAATCTATTTCAAAGACTATTGATATGATTAAGCCATAATGCCTTCCAATTAATTTTCTGGATCAATAGCTAATTTTAGAGACTCGCCTCTTTCAAATGCATAAGTACATAATGAAGGCAGAAACGAAGAGTGCAACTTAGCTCTTTGCCAGCAGTTTCCAACAACAACATGCGAACAACCCCCCTGCACACTGATTAGACAAGACGTACATGACAGACAAGTTCTTTTTGATCACAGCAACTAAAGGAAAAATAAACTTACCTTCTGTCACCCCAATATCTATAGTTCCTTTTACTTGACTAAAGCACCACAGCACATCCTGCATGAGGTTTCCAAATCCTGCCAGGGAAACACATGCAGAAAGAAGATAAGATACAATCACACTTGTATATAGCTTGTCCTTTTTTAAACGAACACACACGCACGCACAAACAAATTGGGACACAAATATCTGCAATCCCTGCATGAAGATAAATATTTGCTCACCTGGTATCATTCTTCCATACAAAGTGCAAAGCTAACACTGCAAAACTGAAAACATTATGCCCGCGTTATGAATTGCCCGTCTGTTTGTTCTCTCCGTACCATGGTAGGGCTATTTCAAAAACGGTGCAATTGGAGTCAGTCCCCTCTACATCACTGGCAGCATCACAGAAGAGTCAGGAGGCCCTGTAGTCACCGTCTTTGTCACAGCCTCTCTTCATCAGAATACTAATGTCCCCCAATCATTTCCAGTACTGTTAAAGAGAGAGTGAAACAGAGAAGAAGAGAACTACTCTTACTACCACAACAAATTTTTTTCCAATTTGCGGTCAGCGTAGTTGTGAACTGCTTGGCAATGAACCCAAGCAGAATGAAGCCACTTTACAGCACATCATAATATTATAATCAAAATTTGCCTGGAATCAGAAGTGCACTGCAGTTGCTTTAAAAGAATACTACAGGCATTTCTATTATAAGTCATATTATTAAGCTGTAGCTCTCTCAGCTGTGCTTTCTGCTGTAGCAATACTCTGTATTAAGCCACTCAGAGAAATTAGGATCTTATCTACCGCTGTGCCTCATTTTCTTGACAGCTCAGCAGAATTTCCCTTTCTGTAATGCAGTTTTCACTGTAGCACAAAAAATCCACTGCCTCAGAGGACAACTTGCTTCCTCTTATCCTAACACACATTTTATCTCAAAGCAATCTCCAAACATGAAGAAAGCAGCACAATGGAGCCATGAGGACTGGAAATACCATCTTACCCGTTTTACACACCGGTGAAACATGGCCCAGAAAATGTGAGTGTTTCGCAGTCAGCAAGTGTGATACTGGACTCAGTCACGGGGTCGTGCTATGGGAGACTCAAACTTGTTACTTCCCTGCAAAAGAAAAGGAAAATATGGGATTGGGAGATAATGTATAGCTGGAGGTATAACCGAGTTGACTGGACTATCTCATGGCCTACCCAAATGTCTTTGTGAGATTTCTGTCTGGTTTTATTTATATCATGGTAAGTTTTCATATATTAATACAGGTCAATATATATCATATATATTAAAATTAATATAATAATCTTCAATACATAATAGATACAAAGTCCAGAATGAGCTTTATTGGATGATTCAAGCCAAATACAGGAGAAAACTGGAGTTCTAAGAGTATGAAAAGATCTGGAATCTGAGGGTATGAGACAGTTTGATAAGATTATGAAAGAATATTAAGTTTAGTGAGATTCGTAACTTGAGATGTCTGAACAATGAGAACAGCTACAAAATATGACGGGAAGATGCGAAAAAAATGACATCTACAAAACAGGTCTTAACATTATTGCATAAACTTGAATGTCTGATAAATTCAGCTAGAATATTTTAAAAGCAAATAGGCAACATGGTGGCTGAGAGGGGCAGTATCATGATGCCCACAGCTCTTCTGTATTATTATCTAATTCCACTCAGATGAACTCAAAGGAAAAAGGATTTGTGACTTAAAATTCTTCCTCCTAGTCTGGGAGTCTGATGAGACCTAACAAGTTTCTGAAAACAGGGATTTTTGTGCTTTCCAGTACCTTGGCTGCTCACAGGAGCAGATGCGGACAGGGGGACGGACAGACAGCAGGACGCCCCCCGCGGGGGTTTCCTTACTGGCCGCTTGCCCAGCTCCGTTGAGCGTTGTTCGCAGCTCTTGTTTAAGAAAAGCTTCTTGGTTATCAGAGCAGGGTCTTTTTTCATGAAAGGCAAAAATGAGGTTTTAGAGGAATTATTTGTAACTCTCAACTTTCTCAAGAGCCCTGGAAAGTGACGCCTTTGACATTGTATTTGCTGTGGTGAACGGCTGGGCGGCTGGGAGATCAGTAAGCCTTCTGTCAGTTCACTGGGCTGTGTTACGAAGCAGCTGCTAATACAAACTCTTCAGGCACAGTTTTAATTCAGATGACAAGCAAAGGCAGTATCTAACATGGTCCCGCTTGGGCTTAGTAAGCCTTATTTTAATAGATTTCTACTGGTAAAAATGCTTCTGACTATTCACAGCAAGTGACGACCCCGCGCCTCTTCCAGCGAGAGGAAGGGTGGGAGGTCTGCGTGCTGAAGGGTGGTTACCGAGAATGACGCTCGGCCCCGGAGCTCCTGCCCTCGCCCCGAGCCAGCCCGCGGCCCCGTGAGTGTGAAAGGGGATGTCTTGTGCTCCTAAATCCCCCAACTGCCTGCATCAATCCCTCCCACATAGATACATATCTGTAGAAGTGTATGCACTGCAATTTATTTTAACTCCAGATACAAGAATGAGCACCAAGTTATACTTATGTTACCCAGAAACAGAATCCAACTGATTCCAGTAAAGGATGTTACAGTGGGAGAGGCTGTCTTGTAATTCCCTGAAAAATTCTGTAAATAACAGCTGAAAACCAAAAGGAAATCTATTTCAAAGACTATTGATATGATTAAGCCATAATGCCTTCCAATTAATTTTCTGGATCAATAGCTAATTTTAGAGACTCGCCTCTTTCAAATGCATAAGTACATAATGAAGGCAGAAACGAAGAGTGCAACTTAGCTCTTTGCCAGCGGTTTCCAACAACAACATGCGAACAACCCCCCTGCACACTGATTAGACAAGACGTACATGACAGACAAGTTCTTTTTGATCACAGCAACTAAAGGAAAAATAAACTTACCTTCTGTCACCCCAATATCTATAGTTCCTTTTACTTGACTAAAGCACCACAGCACATCCTGCATGAGGTTTCCAAATCCTGCCAGGGAAACACATGCAGAAAGAAGATAAGATACAATCACACTTGTATATAGCTTGTCCTTTTTTAAACGAACACACACGCACGCACAAACAAATTGGGACACAAATATCTGCAATCCCTGCATGAAGATAAATATTTGCTCACCTGGTATCATTCTTCCATACAAAGTGCAAAGCTAACACTGCAAAACTGAAAACATTATGCCCGCGTTATGAATTGCCCGTCTGTTTGTTCTCTCCGTACCATGGTAGGGCTATTTCAAAAACGGTGCAATTGGAGTCAGTCCCCTCTACATCACTGGCAGCATCACAGAAGAGTCAGGAGGCCCTGTAGTCACCGTCTTTGTCACAGCCTCTCTTCATCAGAATACTAATGTCCCCCAATCATTTCCAGCACTGTTAAAGAGAGAGTGAAACAGAGGAGAACTACTCTTACTACCACAACAAATTTTTTTCCAATTTGCGGTCAGCGTAGTTGTGAACTGCTTGGCAATGAACCCAAGCAGAATGAAGCCACTTTACAGCACATCATAATATTATAATCAAAATTTGCCTGGAATCAGAAGTGCACTGCAGTTGCTTTAAAAGAATACTACAGGCATTTCTATTATAAGTCATATTATTAAGCTGTAGCTCTCTCAGCTGTGCTTTCTGCTGTAGCAATACTCTGTATTAAGCCACTCAGAGAAATTAGGATCTTATCTACCGCTGTGCCTCATTTTCTTGACAGCTCAGCAGAATTTCCCTTTCTGTAATGCAGTTTTCACTGTAGCACAAAAAATCCACTGCCTCAGAGGACAACTTGCTTCCTCTTATCCTAACACACATTTTATCTCAAAGCAATCTCCAAACATGAAGAAAGCAGCACAATGGAGCCATGAGGACTGGAAATACCATCTTACCCGTTTTACACACCGGTGAAACATGGCCCAGAAAATGTGAGTGTTTCGCAGTCAGCAAGTGTGATACTGGACTCAGTCACGGGGTCGTGCTATGGGAGACTCAAACTTGTTACTTCCCTGCAAAAGAAAAGGAAAATATGGGATTGGGAGATAATGTATAGCTGGAGGTATAACCGAGTTGACTGGACTATCTCATGGCCTACCCAAATGTCTTTGTGAGATTTCTGTCTGGTTTTATTTATATCATGGTAAGTTTTCATATATTAATACAGGTCAATATATATCATATATATTAAAATTAATATAATAATCTTCAATACATAATAGATACAAAGTCCAGAATGAGCTTTATTGGATGATTCAAGCCAAATACAGGAGAAAACTGGAGTTCTAAGAGTATGAAAAGATCTGGAATCTGAGGGTATGAGACAGTTTGATAAGATTATGAAAGAATATTAAGTTTAGTGAGATTCGTAACTTGAGATGTCTGAACAATGAGAACAGCTACAAAATATGACGGGAAGATGCGAAAAAAATGACATCTACAAAACAGGTCTTAACATTATTGCATAAACTTGAATGTCTGATAAATTCAGCTAGAATATTTTAAAAGCAAATAGGCAACATGGTGGCTGAGAGGGGCAGTATCATGATGCCCACAGCTCTTCTGTATTATTATCTAATTCCACTCAGATGAACTCAAAGGAAAAAGGATTTGTGACTTAAAATTCTTCCTCCTAGTCTGGGAGTCTGATGAGACCTAACAAGTTTCTGAAAACAGGGATTTTTGTGCTTTCCAGTACCTTGGCTGCTCACAGGAGCAGATGCGGACAGGGGGACGGACAGACAGCAGGACGCCCCCCGCGGGGGTTTCCTTACTGGCCGCTTGCCCAGCTCCGTTCAGCGTTGTTCGCAGCTCTTGTTTAAGAAAAGCTTCTTGGTTATCAGAGCAGGGTCTTTTTTCATGAAAGGCAAAAATGAGGTTTTAGAGGAATTATTTGTAACTCTCAACTTTCTCAAGAGCCCTGGAAAGTGACGCCTTTGACATTGTATTTGCTGTGGTGAACGGCTGGGC
>NW_008796044.1:19666286-19666583 GCF_000699145.1 Aptenodytes forsteri
TAAGCCTTCTGTCAGTCCACTGGGCTGTGTTACGAAGCAGCTGCTAATACAAACTCTTCAGGCACAGTTTTAATTCAGATGACAAGCAAAGGCAGTATCTAACATGGTCCCGCTTGGGCTTAGTAAGCCTTATTTTAATAGATTTCTACTGGTAAAAATGCTTCTGACTATTCACAGCAAGTGACGACCCCGCGCCTCTTCCAGCGAGAGGAAGGGTGGGAGGTCTGCGTGCTGAAGGGTGGTTACCGAGAATGACGCTCGGCCCCGGAGCTCCTGCCCTCGCCCCGAGCCAGCCCG
>NW_008796044.1:19667348-19677077 GCF_000699145.1 Aptenodytes forsteri
TTTCTCCTGAGCAGGCTGTTCCGCCGTTCTGGAGGAGTGGCGCTGGGTGTCTGGCTCTGGACGATGTTTCCCCCCCGCTACCTGGGGACATCCCGGCGTTGTGGGTACACGAACGTTAGTACAGCACGCGCTCAGCTCCAGTGTTTCTTGCCCCAGTCACATGCCGCCAGGATGGGCTCGTAACAGTCCCCGAGTAGTTTGTCTCAGTGGTGTGTTTCAGAGTGCTCGCAGAGGGCTGGTCTCATCTTCCTTGTGTTAAGACAATGGAGCCATGCGGCGGCTGGCAGCGGGCAGCCAGCTGGCCAGCATCGTCCTGAAGGAGAGTCCAGTCCTTTCTTAAGTGCCAGAAGGGTGGGCGAGGGCACCGAGTACCCGCCGCGTGCTCCGAGTCGACACCGAGTCGTGCCGTTTGACTCGAAGAACCGAAGCAAGAGAGGACGGCTGCTGCAGGCTCTCGCACGCTGTAAGCTCCTTGTACACAGGCTGTAGTGTACGCGCAGAGCAGTGCCTCTATAGGTACCTCACTGAGCCGTTTTTCCCTGTGTTACCAGAATAGGGGATCCTGGTGCCAGTCCCTGCCGCCAGCCCCTGCCCAGCAGGCTGTTCGGGAGGAGTTTGTCCCTGGTTTGATCGTGGTGCGCTCCGCAGCGCTTAACCCGTCGTATGCGTATGTTCTGGATGAAAGCTGTTCCCTTTGATCTCCCTGTTAACAGTTCTGTCTGTCTGGAGTCTCAGAAATAACTACTATTTGTAAATAATGGTAGCCCATTCTTCTTTAAAATTTTACTGTGCAAGGTGGAGGATGGGGTCCAGCTGCTGCAGGCTCTGCTGCTGGGCTCCTCAGTGTGGTTTTGCTCCATGAGAGTTACTGTGGAAGATGGTCTGCGTCTGCGTTTGAGAGATGTCGCTAATAATTCACTCTCTGTAATTAAGCGTTTCTGTAACTCTCACATGAGACTCGCTAGCAGAGGCTGAGCACAGGGCTGATAGAGGTAACTGTGCTTTTTGCTTTCCTTTAGGCTTTCTAGGTTTCATCCCAAACCAGTAGACTTCTGTTATCAGTGGTCAGAAAAATTCCTGAAGTGTAATACATGGATATGCAACTCTTAATAATGAGTACTGCATAATACTGTCATGCTGAGCACAAGGGTCTGCTAGCTCGGTCACCTGGAGCTTTTCAGTATGGAAGAACAGATCGGCAAAAACATTTGTGTTCCTGTCTGCTTCACTAGGCACCCATTAAAATTCTGGTCTTCAGTCACTATTTATACGGTAGGAGTTACATTGGGAGTACTTCGGGGTCAATTCCTCACACTTTCAGGCGGGCAGGATTCTCGCTGCCTAGGTTAGAGCTAAGTAAACAGCAATATGTTGCCAGTAGGAAAAAGTGCCATAATAGAAACGAGGGAGAGATTCAAGACTCTTGTACATTGCTAATGCACTAGTGTAACTCTCTTGCTGGGTAACATCCAACATAAAGTTTGGGATTTTTTAAATTTTAAGTGTAATTCATTTTTAAATTCTCAACGGAGCAATTCTGGAGTTTGAGGGTGGACTCATTTCCCAGGAGAAACACTGCTTTTTGAATCAGAAGATAGAAGGTCTGCCAGATGTTTCCACATTTATTGAAACATGAAAGAAAAATTAATTTAAGAACTGCAGAGGTTTTTTTGCCAAAAAATAGGTCTTTCAGCTAGCTGTGGTCTTAACTGGAAGGTGTGCACAGCTGAGCGCTAGCGTAGGCGAAGGGAGTTGCTGATCCTGGCCAGGTTGTCCATGAGAAAGGGAAGTCAGAGCCGCGGTGCTTGGCAGCCAGGACCGGGTGAACGGTGGCCCTTCCTTAGCCACAGCGGTGCTTTGGCAGCCAGATGTTGGCCTTGGCCTTGAGGGAGAGGACAAGCACTGGAGTCCTTTCCAGTGGAGTATTTGGCAGCCAGATGTTGGCCTTCCTTAGCCACGGCGGTGCTTTGGCAGCCAGATGTTTGGGTGTGGCTTGAGGGAGAGTACAAGCACTGGAGTCCTTTCCAGTGGTGTATCTGGTTTCACTATGACTAGATTTACTCATCAGGGAAAAAACTGTAATGACTTACTTTCGCAAACGACCGAGTTTTTCAGATTGCCAGAAGATGACTTTTTCTAAGGGAATAGATTTCCCTGGCTCGTGTTTACTCAGACTTTTCCCTGAAGGATAGGAGGGAGAACATTTATGCAAGTTAGGTCATACCCAGTGGTGTATCTGGTTTCACTATGACTAGATTTACTCATCAGGGAAAAAACTGTAATGACTTACTTTCGCAAACGACCGAGTTTTTCAGATTGCCAGAAGATGACTTTTTCTAAGGGAATAGATTTCCCTGGCTCGTGTTTACTCAGACTTTTCCCTGAAGGATAGGAGGGAGAACATTTATGCAAGTTAGGTCATACAAATCAACAGCTGTTACAGCAATTTTTTTTTCCTCAGAGATTTGAAGTGCGAATTATAAAAACTGGAAAGCAAATATGGCAATCAAGCCCATCTGGGACAAGAATATTTTTATATGCAAGATTTTCTTTATACAGTCATGACAATAATAAGATCTCTGATTCTCTAACCTAAGCAAACCAGTGAACAAATACCTCTTTTTCTAATCGTTGTGATAAGGGTTATAGTGTTATTTCCTTTTTGTTTATAACATTTTTATTATTTATTGTTTTGTCATTACAGGGACACTGTAAGAGTTAGACCCTCATTTTACTTTGATAGTTATTATTTGATAACATTTGTCTAAAAGACTGAGCGTGGTTTTGTTGAGTGAAGACTTGCTGTGTTCCTAGTTGCTCTAGGTCAAGGTATAGGGTTTTGTGTGTGAGTGGCTATGAGTATGTGCATGTGTGCTCTAAGAATTGCCAAGCTCTCCGTTAAGTCTGCTGCATCACCTTGACTTCTCCTGAGTAACCACCAGATTAATTTGAGCCTTTGATCCTGATTTTTTACATTTGCTAACCTGTAAATGCCTTACACTGCAGCTTTATTAATGTCAGTTTAATGTCTATGTGTGTGATAGATGTCTAATGTTTTTAATGATGTTCAGTTACTAGCATTTTGCAAGGATTTCTATGCTTATGTACACATGTCTCATTTTATATGATTGTTTTGAAGAAGCCACAAACAACCATGTGTTTGATGACGTTTTCTCCATGTTTTCAAAGCATTTCTCAGGAACAGCTGCTGCTGAAGACATTCATGAAGAGTTTTTGGCAGTGGGAATGTGAAGTTGGACATCTGAACTTTTGTAAGATACTAAGCACCTACAAAAGAAAAGCCAGTTATATGTAAGGTATATACATATAAGGTCATGAGCACACTGTTTTTACAGCTGAAATGTAACTGTCTCACAGGTGTCCAAGACACTGAGAAAAATTATCCAGAACTCCTGATTTCCATTTTTAATCTCTGACTGCTGTGGCATGGCCTCCTGTCTTCTCTAATAGTTGAGTCCAGACAGATACATGAAAAGTGCCCCAAATAACAGAGTCAGCATCTTCTTAGTTTGCATTCAAGCAATCCTTTATGGTTGGGTGTAAGCTTGCTAGGAATTTCACTGTGAGCCTGGAAATAATATGAGAGCTGGTTAAAGATGCGCCAGCAAAGCCTTACTAATCACTTCTAAGAACTACTTCCCTTAATCCACAGCAGTGTCTTGGAAAAAAACCTTGTATTCTATCTTGTCAAAGAGCACCCCTGAAACCTGGTCGTGCCTGGGTAGCCTGTGCTGGAGAGGGCATGGCAGTCCTCATTCCCATGCCAGATGCTGTGCCAGCGATGGTTGCACCCATCTGGTGCCCGTGAGCTTGGGAGTGGTGCTGTGGAGTCACTGTCGGGGCTTGGGACAGCAGCTCGCTGTAGTTAACGTCTGACTGTGATCACAGAGGGGGAGTTTGTACGGAAGGAAATAAGTTCAAGGGAAAGCTGTTTGTGGGGCAAAGGGAGAGGGTGAGGATGAAATATCCACATACAGGCGATGGAAAGATTGATGTTTTCTGGAGGCTCTGTGATGCTTATTGGAGAACAGACTGAAGCTTTGATAAGAGCGACAGTGAGTCTCTTCAACATCTGGGCAGTTTGCAGTGTTCTGCCTTGGATCTTCACTGTCATAAACGTTGTTCAGTAAATTTTTTGCCCAACAGTCTTTGACAGGATTTGTTCCTGTCCTCACTACTGTAGCTCTCACATTCACACCAGGGATCATTTATTCCTGCTTTGTGCTGGAAGTGCTGAGAGCAGCAGACAGGGTTTCTTGCCCCTTGGTACCTCCTGACTGCTAGAGCATGAATACTGCAATATTACAGACACCGGGTTGGAAAAAAAGACTTTAGTAACTGAGCCCCCATTTGATATGTTGGAGAGGATTGATTTAAAGAATGCTATTGTGTTTTTTTAAGTTTTATTGCTGACTTCACTTCCGCAAGTTCTCTGTGGACCATGTAGACATCACCTGTAATTCTTGGACTTGTTTCTTTCAAAACACCAGTTCTTGCTGTAAGGATAGGATTTCACTAATAAAGTACATGTCTTGTGATATTGATGTATAAAAAAAGCTTGCCTGCAAGCTTGGTCTCTCTCTTCCCTGCATGCAAATTAAATGCCGTTTTATTATAAGAATTTGAAGAACTCTCTTAAAAATCAAATATGCTTGGGGAAAGGCTGCACATGGATATTGATTATTTTTATGATGTCTGCTGCTAACTGCATTGCATTCAGTCCTGAAACAAAATGAGTCATGAATGCTATATAGCAGTGGGAGAGCATCTATTTAAGTTGCATATGACAGTCTATTAATATTGATGGGACTGGGTGATGTACACAGAGAATATTTCCCAGTGTGTGAGGTTATAACGTACTAGTTAAAAGCAGTGGGAGTAGGAATACTTTTTACTTCCCAGCCCACCTATTGACACATCATGTGACCATAAAACAGAGTTAACTTCTATGTGCATCTGTTCTCACTGCTGTAAAACTGAGCTCATTAGTTGTTAGAGTTACTGCTAACATTCCAGATCCCCAGAGGAGAGCTATTACACACTCACTATTTATATTTGTGCACAAAGCTATTCATAAAGCATGAATTTCTGCAGAAACTTACTTAAAACTTTACTTAAAACTTTTGTTTCCATACTGTGATTTTCCTCTAATTGTTTTTCACAATGTAAATATTATGGAAAGGTTTTAAAAAATCAAGAAAATGAAGGTTAGGTGGTCTTCATTGTGGCAGAAGAAGAGAAACACGTAAGTGAAATGAGGTGGATTTCCTTTCGTATCTGTCCGTGTCAGAAAATAGAGTCCCTTTATTCCAGGTGTAAGTAGAGCTGGAGGAAGGGAATGCATGGAGTGTAACAGACGTCTTCAGTGCATTTGTAGCTGTGAGTGCAATAATAAGTAGAGATAACTGAGCTGGAAGGAAAATGAGTTAGATAGAAGCTGATACACCCTGTTCTTTGCATGGATTTTGCAGCTGACTTTGCAGAAGTATTGATACCTCATCTCACTAGTTTAAAATTGCAGTTACCAGCATAGTATAGAGACTGCTGTGTAGGGAGGACCTATTTGTTGAGGGTAGTCAGGAACCTCAGGTCTGCGTCTCAAGATTTCTCTTCAGTGTTCTTTCTGTTCCAGTACTCCAGACGTTGGAACCAGTGACAATAGGTGGAGAAGAATGAAGAGATGTGAAAATAACAAAGGGAGTCTTGTGTTAAATTTTTGGGAAAACTGAAACCTTTAGAGTCGTCATCTTTTAATCTTGCAGACAAACAGAAAAGCATGGTGAATTTTACTGTGTGTTTGTACAGACCACTGCCATGTAGTGAATCCTCCAAAAGCTGCCGCTGGCAAAGCTCAGGTTAGTGAAATAAATTCCATCTATGAAAAACTCATTTGCATCCAGTAGCCACAGAGTTGATCTGCTTTTGGGGACTAAAATCTTTGTGCTGCTTTGTACTTTTAGTTAGTGTGGAGTAGGAAACAGGGGGGACCTGGATAACACTGGTGCATGAATGTGTGCTGAGAAGCAAGTTCAGCAAACATTCTCCTTGAAGTTTCAAGTTGTTCTGCAAAGGATGGAGAGAGAACTCCAGGGCATGTCTCACTAGTATCCGCATGAGTTACTTTTTTGCTTTCTTTCCTCTGTGAATTAAAATAGGAGAAATCTAGGTGTGAGTCTGTGTGACTGTTGCTTGAGCACGAAGGGGACAGCACCAGGAAACGCATTGCGGTGCTCGCTCTTTTTGAGGTTCTGGCTGTCGACAAGGATGTGTGATGCATGCATTTGATACCGGCTCCTCTCTCTCTGTCCTTCCTGCCCCAAGCTGCTGCCCTGCATCAAGAGCACTAAGCAGATGTTTCTCTCCCTGACAAGTACTCCTCTCGCCATGTGAGGGTCAGCAAAAACCAGACGCTTTCAGTGCATCCCACTTGTATAATCCTGTTTATAGATTTATCAAGTTGTATTTTAAACTACTTAGGTTGTCTTCTCGTGTCTTATTTTGGAAGGGAGTTTGGACAACTTCGTTCTTCTGCTGGCAGTGTTCTTTAATGTTGTGAAGTAACGCATGCAGCAGGAGATGCACATTTTATCCTTATAAATTTAACCTGTAACGTAAACTAATTTATTGAATTGTAACATATGGATAAGCCCTCCATGAAACACTTTTTGTCCTTCAGGTCTGGGTATATTCGTATATATTTGGGATTCAGTGTTGATCCTTTCAAAGCAAGATGCAGCCTGCTCTGTACCCTAATGGCACGTTAGCAAAAGAGGAATGGGTAATGTAGAGAGCCTGGTGCTTTGACTATATGTTATAGAGAGACAGGGACAAGGACACTGCATTGCCAGTGGATTCATGCAAAGCGTTATGATTTTGCAATCTCTTTACCAGGAGCAGTATTATAGAAGGAATGTGGAGCTTCAGTTAATCTTACCATTAATATACTTTATCCTTTTATCCAGTAGTCTCTGTAGAGCATGTCATCCCTCTGGAGTAACTTCAGATTCTGAAATCCTGTTCTGCCTTAAATTCTAGTGACCCCTAGCTGAAGAGTCCTAGCACTTCACATACTGCAGCCATGAAAAGCTATTATTCAGCGTGTTTTCCAAACTGGAGCTCTAACAGAAATCTTGCAGGGATTGGTGTGTTTTAAATGTCTCTTCTGATTCGGGCTCCTGGATACTGTGGTTTGCATTATGAGAAGGATGTCCAAGATGTTTTCAGAACAAGCCACCTAACAGCGTGAATCACAAGTGGATGCAGGTGCCGTAGTCTGTGCTGTGCCAAAGGTCGCGGGAGTCTGTGAATTGGGTAAGTAGTCGTGTGTCCCCCCCTTTCTATTTTTAAGCTGGATCTGTTTGATAGTAGCAATTTTAAAATCACAGTACTTTTTAAAACAAAATGAACCCATTATACTGCCAGGGTATCCACAATTCTGCATTGCTTTAGATGTTTTGTGTTGTTTAGTGGCTGAAACCTTAGCTCAACCCAGGAATGCTGCATTGATGGACTTTGTGTGGGGATGCTTTAGTATGACAGAGTTGACCATGCTCTTTTTTCTCCCCCCTCTGCCAGTTACTTCATTAGTACAGGTATAATCGTTGCAATTTAACAAACTACAGGCAAGGCATGTAATTTGTTGGACGCACAGTTACATCCCTTCATGAAAGTGTACAGCTGCATCCTACCGGTTCTCTTCTGAGTACGTAGATGGTATCCTTCCTTCTGCTGTCTTAAGAAGAGAAAGGCCAGAGATATACTGTGTCTGGATGGACAATGTTCTTGACCCTGTGAGCCATAGGCAAATCTTGTGGCTTAAAGTTGTAACTCAGGTGTTATTGAGTGCCGGTGTGAGGAAGAGCTCTGGAAATACTTAAGAGGCGGGAGACAACATCGGTTCTTCACTGGTTTGCTGCTTCAGTGACGGGCAGGACTGGCCGGGCAGTGTATGGGGGAAATACAGTGTCTTGGGTAGGTCAGCTCAGCAGCCACTTGTGGCTCGTTTCCTCTCACCTGTACATTTGGTATTGGGGACATATGAGCCACCCAGCGTGGCCTGAATCTGTAGTTCTTCTCAGGAGGAAAGCACTTAAATGACAGTATGCAAATGTAATGGGATGTATGTCAGTTGGGAAAACCAGATGAAGCAACTGAATCCTTAGCCATGGCTTGCTTCCTTGTTGGACTGATCCACGTGATGACATTTTGGACACCTGAGATGCTGAAATTCTGCTTCCTAGTACCCAGCCTGCTTCGATTGCTTTTCCTGTGCCTCTGAGAGTGCAGTGAAAGAAGGTTTCAGGAGTGGATTTTTTTATTTTATTGATGTTTTGAAAAAGCATGCCTGAGTTGCTGTCCTGCTTCAGGGAGAAATTCACCCCTATGCAGAGGACCAGTTAACAGTCCCACTGTCAGTTATACTTCGCTGCTTAAACGAGTGTAAATGAGACCTAACTGCAGAAGTGACTTGGGCTGTCTGTCTACAGAAGTGCAAGTTTCATCTTCAGCAGCTCTTAACTGACATAATTGTCTTTTGCTCAAAAGTGTTCGCTAGAGCTTTTCTTGGTTTTTTAGGGTTTGTTTTTTTGGGGGTGTTGTTTTTTGGTTTTCAGGGTTTTTTTAAGGCAGTTTAACTGAAAGGGGAAAACATGGCTGCGCTCTGATAATGATTTAGCAGATGTTTTAGGTTTTTAAAGGTGCTGTTAATGGGCTCTAACTGCATTTGTTAACATGATGTCAAAAGCTAAAACTGTGCAGGAGGAGATTAGTTTAACCCCAACAATGCCCTCCGTTGCCTTTCAGGCCTGCAGTTAAGCAGTCAGCCCAGGGACAGAACCTGTTACTTGTCGACCAAATTCTGCTATCAGTTAGACGTATTTCAGTCTGAGCATGCTCTAAGCATACTGCACGGCGGAGAAGGGTCAGTCCTACCCTGAAATGGTGGAGGATGACCGAAGCCATCCAGAGCAAACCAGCTTGAGGCTGATACAGTATGATGCCTGTCAAAAAGCAAGCTCAGTTTACTTGGATCATTATTACAGAAACCAGATACAGGATGCTGGGTATCACTGAGGATAAAGCCTTGTGCTTGTTTAAGGAGCTTTCCGAGGTATGCTTTGTTCCGATACATAACAGCTATTTGATATTTCACTCAGCTGAACTTTAATATGAACATATGCAGCATAAAGTGTTGCATGCTGAAAAGCCCAAGCACGCCTTAGTGGTTCTTCAGTGGGCACTGATGAAATGCCACATGGTCCCTTAGTGTTATTCTAACAGCATTTTTGAAGAATTCCTGTTGCGTATAGTGCATAAGGAGCTGGTAGTGGAGACATGTCATTACTGCTTCGATGTACAGTTCCTAAAAGACAGTGAGGAGCTGTCGTGGTTTAACCCCAGCCAGCAACTGAGCCCCACCCAGCCGCGCGCTCACTCCCCCCCGGTGAGATGGGGGAGAGAATCGGATGAGTAAAAGTGAGAAATCTCGTGGGTTGAGATAAAGACAGGTTAACAGGTAAAGCAAAAGCCGCACGCACAAGCAAAGCAAAACAAGGAATTCATTCACTCCTTCCCATCGGCAGGCAGGTGTTCAGCCATCTCCAGGACAGCAGGGCTCCATCACATGTAACGATGACTAGGGAAGACAAAACACCATCACTCCGAACGTCCCCCCCTTCCTTCTTCTTCCCCCAGCTTTATATGCTGAGC
>NW_008796044.1:19677191-19679682 GCF_000699145.1 Aptenodytes forsteri
GGAATATCCCTTTGGTCAGCTGGGGTCAGCTGTCCCGGCCGTGTCCCCTCCCAGCTTCTTGTGCCCCCCCAGCCTGCTCGCTGGTGGGGTGGGGTGAGGAGCAGAAAAGGCCTTGACTCTGTGTCAGCACTGCTCAGCAATAGTGAAAACATCCCTGTATTATCAACACTGTTTTCAGCACAAATCCAAAACACAGCCCCATACTAGCTACTATGGAGAAAATTAACTTTACCCCAGCCAAAACCAGCACAGGAGCCTTTCCTGCTAAAAATTTTGGGGAATAATTATGTTGCATTTGTATGAACTCAGGAAGCTGAACAATGGGTTAAAGAAAGAAGGAAAAAGATCAAGCTGTAGTACAAGGTGATTATGGAAAAAAATTAACAAGAACAGATTGTTTTCTTTTGTGAAGGTGAATGGGAACAGCTGACTAGCAAGTGTATGGGCCCCACACTCTTCCAGGGAAGACCCTGCTGCAGATTGCTCGCTTTGGAAGTGCAGCTTTCTCACCTTAAAGGAAACATTTGTCTGAAAATTAGAAGCATGCAGAATACTGTCTAACCAGTATCCCCAGCTCTGTGCTGCAATCAGCAGGGGTTGGTTCAGTTCCTTCCATGGCAGGGGGAGTGCTTGAGTGTCTCCTTTCTTATTTTGCGCTGTCTCTCCGAAGGCCCAAAAGGGATGTTTGCACAGGGTTTAGAAGAGCTGTGAGCGAGCTGTGCACATGGTGAACAGAAGCCAAATGGTTTCCACTTTTGGCAGTAGCAACTGGTGGTGTGGAAGCCCCTTCCTTCGTGGGCTCTGGGTTCCTCTGACACACCAGTGAGGTAAAGGAGCACTTTGCAACACAGTCCTGGTACAAGAATAGAGGTACAAGAATACAATCCTGACCCAGGGCCAGAGACACAAGAAGTCCCAGGGGATGCAGCTGACATCCTAGATACCATGATGCCAGCAGCAAAACTTCTGCTACATTGACTCCCCCATCTCCCAAATTGTTTAATATTTTATTCTTTTCTGGTTAAAGCTAAGACACAGAATAGACAGGAAACACCCATACCCAAGTCCTCTGGGCTGTGGGAGGAATTTGGACTTTATACCTCCCAGGCGTGGACCATTTTGATTCTTGAGGATAAAGGTAGCAAATGCATCTGTCAAGTATAAACTAAAAAACCCCTCCAAACCCTAACAGGGCTTTTCATTGTTTAGCTTATCCATCTCTGCCTAGAGCTTTCCAAAGCCTTTTATTCAAGCCAATGTATGATATTGGCACTGTTTCACATGATCTGCTGAAGACAACGATCTTTTTGTGCACTGTCACACTTGAAGCTGTGTCCTTGGAGAAGGAGTCTCCTCCTGTGATTTTTCTTAAGCAAATCTCATTTCTCATGACTTTCAAGGGCCCTTCAGAGGAATAATATCATTCCTCCCTGCCCCGTGGGAGGGTTTGCAGTCTGTTTATTAATAGACAGTAGTTTGATCCTCAGCTGGAGTAAATGAGTCTTTGCTTCCATATGGGTTAGACGGGTCAACTGACACCAGGGACAGATTTGCCCATCCAGAAAAACCTCGCTCCCTGCTTGTGGGAGAGACAGTGCTGGTGGAGGGCAGCCCTGGGTGGTCCACGCCTCCGTGTAGGGCCGTGAGCAGCAAAGGGAACAGGCTCCAGGAGCTGCCACCGCTGGGGATTTAAGAAGCATGAGCCATCGGCTCCCTGCTCGTGACTCCCCACAAGCAGACTTCACCTTCTAGTGATGACTCTGGGTGGAGGTATCTGAACCAAGAAGATGTTGCTCTCCGTGTTAGCCCTAGAAAGGAGAGCCTCAGTCAGTAGTGACCCTCTGTGGCTAATGGCAGAATTGCTGTCCCTGGGTGGAGACCTTGCCCCTCCAGCACTGAGTGGATACAGGCCCCTGCAGCGAGTTTTTTGGTGGGCTGAAAGCAGTGGGGAAACTAAATGAAGTAGATTAAAATATTCAACATACTAGTTTTAAGCTCGATTAAGTATGTATATCAATACCTATACTTTTGAACAAGCATCCACCTGCAAAGCATACAAAATACCTCTACTTCAGTAGAAGCTTTGGGCACTCATGTGAAAGTGAGCCCACTTTAACCACAGGAGATGCCAAGCAATGGATATTAAAATCTGACACATGGAAGACATACCATAATGTTAAAGTCCACCAGAGGGTTACAGCTGAGATAAGGCTGCTAAGTATAATTTCACTTCTTTTAGGGCTTAAGGTTCCAGGAAATACGTACTGTAAATATGGCTAAGCTTCTCTATTTTTGTAAGCCATTGCTAAAAATTAGTTTGGTACTTGAAACAAAAATATAGTTGGCTGAATAGTTAAAATTGTAAAAGACTAAAAGAGAATAAAACTTTTGGTTTTAATTCAGTGACAGTACGTCATGGTTTAACCTCAGTTAGCAACTGAGTACCACACAGCTGCTCGCTCACTCCCCCCCCCCCCCAACCGAGTGGTAG
>NW_008796044.1:19681771-19682179 GCF_000699145.1 Aptenodytes forsteri
GCTCTTAGCTCTGGGCTGGGTGGTGAGGACGAGTGTCCCCTGGTCCAGCTCTGCAGTGAATCCAGCCTCTTTCTTCTTCTGCAGCCCGCGTGTTTATTTTTCAGACGATTTGGTGCATTTGACTAAAATTCAGAGAGTTTTAGGGAAACCCAAGCTGTTTCAGCTTGTTGGTTCTTCTCCAAATAATACATGAATAGGGCTAAAATTGAGTCATTACTCTGACTTGTAGCTGTGCTGGGGCGAGGACCACTCTCCCTAGGAGCCCCAGGAGTCTGAGCCTGCTCCAAGCACTCAAGAATGGGAGAGGAAAAGCCAGCGTCCAAAGAATACAGACAATGGGATGGGAAATGTGGTGTCTCCCTTCTTATGGGATCCTTTCAAATAGGAATGCATCTGGACAGAGGAGGG
>NW_008796044.1:19682753-19747915 GCF_000699145.1 Aptenodytes forsteri
TCCTCTCCTCCCGGCCCCCGCCGCAGTTTGTTGCCGCCTGCGCCAGGCGGCTGCTGGGTCCCGCCCGCGGCCCCCTCCCCTCCCCGAGGTAGGTTCCTTCTCCGGTTGTGCTCTCCAGATCGCGGTCTGCATCGGCCCCGGGTTGATCTGCGTCCCCCGCGGCTTGGGGGGGCGTGGGGGGGCTTGCTTACTGTTGGCGACAGCTTGGAGTACGTGGGGTTTGCAGGCAATCACTTCGTCACTGCCTGCAGTAGGGCAAGCGTGTGCAGGCTGGGAAGCCGCATGGGCAGCTGCCAGAGGAAGGGCTCCAGCGGGGCGAGAACCGAAGGTGACACCGATAGTACCTGCTCTCATCCTTCCTGAACTTCGTTGTGGCTGCGGAAGAGTTCAGAATAATCTTTAGTTTCGCTGGGACAAAAGTGATAGGATAATGTCATGTGTTGCTGTATTACTGCCCCGTTTCAGTTGTTCAACAGAACACCAGCGGCACCCCCGCCCCAAAGCAGTACTTAAGCAATGAAGAGGTGAACCCCTCTGAGTTAGTGGTCCTCTTCTGAGGATGCTCAGTAGTTGCCCATCAGTGATAATTCTAACAGTGCAACTAGCTGCTCACCTTTTGTATAAATGTCTAACCCTTTCCTTAGTCCTGCTGAGCTCTTTTAAGAGCACAGCCTGCTTGCAGTGCGAGTGTAAAACCCTGGCGACTCAGGTGGTTACTTTTCCTCTGCTTTGCTTTAGTTTTACATTTATCCGTTGAGGATAAAGTATGCTTGGCAGTGTGAAGGTGTGCTGCCTGGCTCTGGAGGTGGGAGCCTGGGCTTTCCCAAGCAGCTGCTTTCTCATGCCTGTAAAATTTCTGCTGCGGCTGCCAGACTGGCTGATGAGACCCCAGGACCACTGATGAGTGGAGCTGCTGCCACGCTGCTCGTGGAACAATGAGTGGTCCAACAAGCATGAAGTTAACGTGGAAGCATTAGTCGTCTTGGCCCGAGGGAAAGTAACGATTTTAATCATTTTGTGACTTTGCAGTGTGAAACAGGAAAAGATGTATCATTATCGTACCCTGGGTACACTTTAAAATATACAAATCCTAGTAGTTATTACTCAGACTAACTTAACTTCAGGGAGTACCTGCGCTCCTTCCTCATAGCTTTTATGTATTGTCATATTGTCAAAAATAAATTAAGCTACAGACTCCTATACAAGAAAATTTCTTTGAGCAGCTGACGTTGGTTGACACCAATAAGACCACTGTGATGTAGAAGCATCAGTATGCGAACCTGATTTGTGGCTATTACATCTGAAGGTGTATTCTTCCTCTGAAGAGTAAGTTTTGGGGCTTGAAAAGAGGTGCTGGTATGGCTTTGTTTCAGGCTGAAGGCTCAATCTGTTCCCTTCAGAGGCACCGATAAGGCTCGCAAACATTTGCTGCTTCATTTGTTTTATTGTTGGATTTTGTTTCAGTTCTCTGAGATGAGAAATCAAGATTTTAGTTTTTTTAATAGTTTGCACTGGGTTTTTTTGGCCTTTTGAGAAATGCAGAGTCCCCTGCTCTTTGCTGGGAATAGTGAGATCTACGTGAACCACAGCAGGGTGGGTTGGTTGCAGTTGAGATTGTAAGATGCCTTGGAGAGAGAGTGCCTTGTGTGCTGCCTCTGATCTGTTCTGGATGCCTCTTGCTAGTGCTGGGAGAGACTTTCAGGAGTGCTGGGAGTCCTCTCAACTCCAGCTGATGCGGGGAGGATGGAATACCATTGCAGTCAGCCATACATTGCTTTGGCAGCTGCTGCAGTGTGATCCACGGTTGGATTCCCAGGATTGTCATATTGGGGATGGATTTTACATCACTGCAGCCCAGTTCAGGAAGACACCCAAATATAGGGGTTGCTTTTAAACTTCAGGCAAGCTTTGGCACTTGCTTTAAGGTAATCATCCTGACCCAGGGCGTGAGGTTAGAGCTGAGTTCCTGGCTGAGTGATGGAGATAAAGTTAGCCGGAGAGAAGGAGTTGAGTGTGCTGGTGCAGGGAACCACAGCATCCCATGGCAGTCCCAGTTCCCAAGACTGTCCCAGTAATTCTCTTTTCTCCAACATTTTTTTTAATGATTCCTCCCTTTTGTGCTTCAATAACATGATTTTGTTACTTTAAAGTAAAAAAGTGAAGCTACTCAGTATCTGTGTTTCCAGACTGTAGATCTGAGAAAAATGAGTAAGGCTGCTTTGCATCCTTAAGTGTTCAATGAAAATACGAATGCCCTGGAGAACACTCCAGGCTGAACAAAGTCCAGATTGTGCTGCACTGTTACTCCCTCATTTTATTCTTTTAGGTCTTTGTACTTCCAACAAGAAATAAATGTGTATTTCACAGGGATGTCAGTATCAAAATAAGCATATAAAGGTGCTTTGCATGTAAACACTTAAAACTGCTACTGTACCCATATAAGATCATTCAAGCTATTGTGAGTGTCACTAATCTATACAGAATCATATGCTCCAGTATACACATACATGTTCGGAGGAGAATTGGAAAATTAAAACCTTTGTTGTCTGCTAATGAACAGACCTGTCCTTCCGCAGTGTAAGAGGAAAACCAGCCACTGCAGCCAGCACTGAACCATAAATAAGAAGGTGTTCTTTTTTGTTCATAGTTCATATCCAAAAAAAGTTTTGAAGAAACTGAATGGTAACTACACCTTGATTTTCCATGAAATCTTTTCATTTAAAAAAAAAGGTACAATTTTGTCCCAAGTGAGAGACTTCTGTAAAAACTTAAATCAAAAGGTTGACACTTTGAATTTCTTCTTACATAGTTTTTACACTTCCACGTGACCTTAGTAGTCAAAAGTGCCTTTCTGATTTTATCTAGCCAAGTCACTATGTCCATTTGTTTTGGATATTGACCTCACTACAATTAGTCATCATTGAAGCTACAAAATATAATATGTTGGATGATACCGCAAACATGAGCCAGATCCTCAGATCTTTTGGTCTGTTAGTCTATTTCTACACTTCCCTTAGTGGGCAGCAGTCCTGGTCTAGGTTACAAGGTTATGATGTTACTGGGTTTCTCTAGTAAACTCCATTATAATGTGCTTTTTCCCCGATACTCGGTTTTGTCTCCAGAGCAGTGAACCTCCAGTGAGAAATTTGCAAGCTGCAAAATGCTTCTTAATCCTGAATGATGATGAATTTTTGCCTTCTGCCTTCTCCAGGATGCACCAGCAGAACATTGCCCAGGTCTGCTAGGAGTGACCCGTGGGTAACACCATCCTGGAGGTACCGGCTTCAAGGGTGGTAACGTAACTGAGAGAAGTGGAGAGAGCTGAGCCTGGGCTGAACACACCATGGGAGCAAACACCTCCAGCAAGTCACCGCCCTTCGATGAAAACGAAGATGGTAAGAGCCTTTCCTAGTTGTTGTCTGGGACTACAAAGTCCACCACTGTAGAAACTGTGACTCTGAGAGTCACCACCAGCTCCCGTGCTGGGTTTCCAAACACCTGGACGTCTTGGTTAAGCAAAGGTGTGTCAAGGTCTGCAGCAGCAGCATGCCCTTGGTCTCCTGCAGAGCTGTGGTCAGGTGTCAGTTGGTCCTTTCACCTCCCCTCTCTGCGGCCAGGCACTGGGAGAATAACTGTTGGCAGAGGTTTGGTTTTGACATGTCTCTGGGACACACTGCCAGGCGCTTCGAAGGCAGGGAAGAAATGCTGCTGTTCTGGAGGCAGGGGAGGTTTGATCTGGAGATCACAGTATCAGGAGGACTGGTATGAAGTGTGGTGGGAAGATAACTTGAGTGATGCGTGTTCCCATCCCTGCTTTGGGCTTGGTGGGAGGGCCACCGAGAGAGACCCGGTCAGCAGCAGCAGAGGTGGAGGTTCCTGGTGGCTGCCCAGCTGGGAAGCTCTACCCGTTGGCACCGGGAGACCAGCACACAGGCTTGGTCGGCTGGAAAAGGAGAATACATTGCTGGAAGCAGTACTGGAGGCCAGTGTCACTATGCTGCCAAGATTATAGAGACAGTCATTAAAAGATTGTTCCATAAATATATTTCCTGTTGCATGAGTCAGCTTGCTAACTGCCATACGGGCTTTCACCTGGGTACAATCGTAAAATGCATATGTGGACAAATACAAATAAAAGTAAAATATATGAGAACCTAGATGACTCATAAACTGCTGTCCCAAAGGAAAGAACTCCATTCAGGGAGGACGTAATCCTGATTACTGGGGACGTAAGGGGAAAAGGAGGGGACATTGGCCAAAACCTGGTCTTTCTCACTCAGCTCCTTGAGGAAAGAGGTCTCAAGGAGGAACGCGCTTTCATTCTGGAAAGGCAGTGATTATATCCCAAGTAGCACCGTTAGTGCTCGTGGTACGACAGCCTTCTGCCCCAGGCTGTGGCCAACCTGCTGTTTGGTCTCTGTGTGCAGCTGCCAATGCACGCGGCTGCTTGGGGAAGGGAAAAGTGACTCTGTGCAGCAGCATGTTCCCCTCACTGTCCCAAACCACCCTGCTGTGATCTGGCCTTTCCCTGTGTGCCTCAGTTTGTCATCCCGCAGAGAAGATTTTGCACTTTGGGGTCTGCGTTTGCTGCTGTCGCCCTCCAGGCACAAAGGGAGCCGGCGAATCGCTCGGTCCTCACGCTCTGCGCTGCTGCACCCGCAATGCCAGCTGCGTGTGTGTGGCTGTTTGGCTAGATTGGCTGCTGTTCCCAAATGGATAATGCAACTGCTTGCGATTTTTCTTTGGTTTTCATATTTTTTTGCCAGTTACTTTAATGCAAAAGAAATGTGTGTTGTGAGGTTTTCCTGGAGATTTTATTCCTCGTGCATCTAAATGCTCAGTATTGGCACCTCTCATAAATAACTACCTGTGCTAGCTCAGGATGACTAATACTTTTCACATTCCTGATCACCTTCCTTGGGGTGATATGTCCTGGCTGTGAGACTGACTGTAACAAATTGAATTTTCATTGGGGTGGCTGGTCTCTCTGCTGAGTCTTTCTCTGGGTTCGACATGCTTCGTGCGGTGTGACTCCTGTGACTGAGAAATAAATAATACCCCGAGCAATGCAGTGACCTGTGCAGGGTGACTGTCCTTGGGGCAGTAAATCTTCGCGGACAGGTGATTTCTTATGAGAGCCAGTTCTGTGCTTGGAAAGGGCTTGGTTTCAGCAAACAAAACCTGACAGCATAGGAAGCCCCTGTTAGCTCTGTGGCAAAGGGCGCTGGGCTTTCCAAGTGTGAAACACCATACCCCGTGCTTGGTGCGTTTGTGTGTCGTGCTGGCAAGTCAAGGGAAAGGCCCAGTCCTACCATCTCAAGGGGTTCAGTGTTGATCTGTTGAGTTTCAGTAGGCTTAGGGGTCACCCTTGCACCCAGATACAGTATCCAGACCGGTGCAGTTGTGCTTTCATGGCCCTGCCCAAATTTAAAAAGTGGTAGCACGTTTTTTCTCTAATTAGTCATATTTTAATATACTGGGGGGAGAGAAACCCAGCTGTTTTCCATTATCTTGGCAAATTTGTGACCAGAGACTGTATCACCATAGATGTCACAATCTTGTCCTTATTCTAATTTCAGTTAAAATTGAAATAAGAGCTGCTGGGTACAACAGGGAGCAGCACAACGGCTCTTCTGCTCCATGACACTGGCAGGTCACTGCACTGGGCTGCAGCCGGTGGAGAGCGGTCCCACCTCTTTGGCTGTGCCATAGAGAGAATTTTCCTTTGGGACCTGTGTAAATATAAACAGCAATAGCATGAACGGTGTAAGTGCTCCGGTGCCAGGAAGGCACCTGATTCTTCGCAGCCCGAATTTCACCTCTGGCAGTTCAGTGCTGCAGCTGCATCTGCTGGTCTGCTAGATGCTGCTTACTGGGGACATTGCTGGGACCCACTGCCAGGGGAGGTGGGAGGAGGAAACATCCCGGACTAACAAGCATTTTGCCATTGCACCAAAGAATTGGGTCTGCTTGTCAGAGAACCGTGCTGTAATGTTCAGTGATTTCATTTCTCTATACTACCTCTCAATTTGCTTAAAAATAAAATAAAAATAAAAGACTTGGAAAATACTCAGGCAGTTGCAACAAGGTGAAACCTTTTGCAAAACAGGGTTGTTAAGGAGCTGACTCAAGGGTGAAAACATCTGGATTTATATTGTGCCATAGTTTTCTGAATAGCCGTGGGCAAATTACTTCACCTTCCTGTGCCTCTGTTCTTCAGCAGCGGGCTCCCTTCTCCTCCCACAGCTCGCCTGTTCGCTCTGTGGAGCGTGGACCACCTTCTGCCGTGCAGAGACAGGTGGCACACAACAGGGCAGTAGGGCTTATGCCTCGCTCGGGCTGCCATCGGCCTTTGATATGCACACATAGTCATAGCACCTCTTGCATATTTTTCCAAATTGCTGTTGCTATAATTTGACTATTTTCTGTGGCACTGAGATTTTTTTTTTTGAGATGGACTTCTCAAAGGGGCTTTGTTTGCCTTCGGCTGAAGTGGGATGACAGCATTATTTTTCTCTCGGCGTTTCCTCTGAGTAGGCACAGTTGTGGATAATAAGCTAGTGAGATAAAAAGAAAATGTAATAACCAGACGGAAGGTTCAGTGCTGCAAGGTGATCTCCTCTCCCGATGTAGTCAGGATGAGACCATGTTAAAAGCCGGATTTTGTTTGAGCTGCTTCTGGGCAAAAGGGTGTGGAAAGTGTCCTGGAGGATGGCAGCCAGATATTCTCCCCAGCTGGCCAAATTTGTAGGAAGATAAAGCAGAAATAGGTAGTAGGTGAGGATAATGGCTGGGTGAGATGGACATACATCATTCTGTGGTCCTTTGCAAGTGTCCTCTCTACTCCACCATCAGCTGTTCTGTCTTTAAATTGCCCTGGGACTCAGACGAGTGTTAGATGTATCTTTATTCCTCTGCCTGGATCCGTGCTGAGTTCGGCTCCCTGATACGGAGGGACTTGCATTAGCATTCCTGATCCTGTGGTAGTGCTTGTTTTCCTGAGGCTGCAGATCAGAGAAGGAAGGGAGGGAGGAAATATAATGAAAATGGGGAAATTACAGTGACAAAAGGAAGACGAGTCATAACAGACCGTGTGGTGTTGTGCTAGCTGTACAGGGGTGGGCGACAGGACCTGAGCCCCCTGAATCATTGACTTCCACTTGGCAGATGGAGTCTGGGGGCTTTGGCAGGGTTGACTTGTCTCTGATGAGGACATTTTTCATGGCTAGTTAGGTTCTGTATTTTTTTTAATCTAAATATTGTTCCTTGAACCTGAGTTTAGAAATACGACCCCTGCTTTCAAAATAGTATTTCATGCTTATGCTTCAGTTGGTTCTTTATAGCAATTGTGTTACCTTCCTTGGCATCTCTTAAACATAATTTGTCTGAGTTGGCATATCACATGAATTTTCTCTCTGAAGGGCAAATGCTTTGGCTTTTTCATTGTTTTAGATGCTATCAGGCAGTGAAATGAGGCTTGTCAAATCTGTAGATGTGGATTCGGGATGAAGAGCATGTGTTTGGTTCCTGATTTGGACACCACAAATTTCAGTACTTTTTGGAAGTGAGACTCTGGACTGGCTCACTGTGAAAATCGGGGATGGTAGGAAAGCTAAAACAGAGAGAGGTTAAAATGTGATCATACCTAGTTTGGGAGTCTTAAATGAAAAGTATGCAATTTAGTTTTCTTACAACCAGCTCAGTAACAGACCCGTGTTTAAAATGTTAATGAAAACATTAATATTAAAAGGCAAGGAGGTAGAGGGTGTTAACATGTTCATGAAAGCATTCCTATTAAAAGACAATAGAGGAAGAGGGTGTTAACATGCAAAATCTGGCTGCTGGCTTAACTGCTCTGCATTTGCAGCTGTTCCAGATGTTAATGTCTGGCTGGACCTCTGCGTTTCGTGGTCTGCCCCCCTCTTGCAGAGCCCCATGTGAGGTCCCAGCACCTGGGACCTGGGAGTCCCCTCTCCCCGCTTGGTTGGGCTTGGTTGTACGGCATGTAGCTCCTGCAGGTACCTCTCTCCATAGTGGGCACAGAGGGCTTCTTTCCCCTCTCATTTTTCCCTGTAGGCGATAAGCATCTTCACTCTCCCTTTTTATTCTGCATGTATCCACTACCCTTCTCTCAGGTGGTCTAACTGGTAAACAGATCTAGTTAAACTCAATCATCATCAACTTGTGTTTAGCTCTGATATTTGCAGCTGTTGCACCAGGTTTGAAAAAGGTCTTCTGTGCCTAAAAGCCAGTCTTTTTCCCAAGTACTATAGCTGGAAACCATAAACTTTGCTTTGGTTAGATAGTGGCATCCTACCTGAAAAGATAATGGCAATGAAAAGGACACATTTTTTAATTTAGCGTGCCTGTTTTAAAAAATTATTCTGAGAATGGGTTACCCAGTGGGTATTACACTCCTGGCCAGGTATGCAGTGGCTGTTTTCAGCCTTTCTTTTGGAGGAATTTTGGGCAGGCTCAGTGGACCGTATGGCAGTTTGGTGACCCTCATGCATCATGTTTATGCTGAATGAAACCCAGTCTGCTTGGTTAATTTCTTTGGAAAATACATGCATTTCATTTAAAAAAAAAAAAATCCACTAGCAAAATATGAGTACACTTCCCTATAGTTGTGTGGTGGCAAGGATCTAGTTAGTAAGTGTCTGTCCTGTTATCCTCGTATTAGCTTAGAGGCAGGATGTGTCCCGAGGAAAATGGGTTTATTTCTGACCAGTATCACGCGCAAGTCTGTAACGAGGAGGATTCGTCTGTTGCTGTGGCAGAGTGATTAACAACAGCTTCCTTGCTGGCAATCTCATCTGATAAAAAGCTTTGAGGACAAACGCCTCTTGGTTTCTGTGTCATTCAGCTCAGTTAATGAAGAAAGCAGCAGATGACAATTATGTTGAGAGTTGCACTTTTCAAGACAACCTGTGGTCTCGGAAAGTACAGAGAGGGAAAGCTCTGTAGCCTGAAGCACAAGTTGCTCACGCGCCCATGTTTCTGTGAAAACAAGACTTCAAGGTGACTGTGCCTGTTCACTCCCCAGATGACCAGACACTTGGTGTGTGGGTCCAGTACTCACTTTAGCGCCTGGCACAGCTGGAGCCCAAGTATGTCTGAGCTCTCTGTTACAGTAAGAGATGTCTGGGAAGATCTGAGCAGGCTACAGCCTAGTCCTCCAGCTCCACTGGAGCCGGAGCGGTGGGCCATGGCAGAGTGAGGGGGCCGGGGGGCTTGGCGCACTCAGACCTGTCTGCTCGGGGATGGTGTGAACGTAATTGAAGTATTTCAGGTCAGCCTGAGAGGGCAACAGCAGTGGCACCCAATGGAGCTACCAGGCAGGGCTTTCATGCAAGACATCCGCTTAGAGCCTGCGCCTCGGAAAGACCCCATCGGCAGCCCGCAGCGAGCACCAGGTCAACTTTGGTAGCACAGCCCAGCCTGTGGTTTGACAGCCTGGAGCTGCAGACTGCGGCTGGAAAGGCACCAATGGGTACCCGAGGCTGCTGTCAGTGGACAAGCACAGGCTAACTGTGTTTCTTTGTACAGCAAGTGCTTTCATTCTTATTTCGCTTGAAGCGGAAAGGGAAAGAGGCCTTGAGGTTTTCCTCTTGCTTAGCAAAGTGCTGGAGGCAGTGTGAAGTCTTGTTTGGTGGCAGAACACCCAGATGTTTGTGCTAACATAGGGTAATGACGGTAAAAGCCCCAAGGCAGACCTCCTGGGAGGCTGGGGTTTACAAAGGACAGGTATTTCTGAGAGCTGAACCTGCCCGTGAGAGCTGGACACCGGCACTGAGAGCAGTGCCGCTGGTTGCCTTCTGAGATGGTCGTTAAACTAGCTGGTGGTGGTCAGCCTCAGCAGGGAATGGAGGGTGCTGCAGGGTGTGCAAGGCAGAGGTGGACTTGGTGCTTGCCGGTTCCCATGGTCCTGGTGGGGGTGACAGCACTCCCTTGCGGCCCTGCGCTGGCTGCCAGCAGCCGTGACTCCGGCCGCAGGGTCCAGCCCCTTCTGCCAGTGGGGAAACAAGAGGGGCACGAGGCAAATGAACTCTGCGATTTCAAGCCCATCACATTGGTGGTATCTCCCAGTTCCAGGGGTCACACTAATTAAAGCTGATGAGTTGTTATAAATCTATCAGAGGCCTTTTTCTGATGCCTTGAATGAGTGTTTCAATGTGGTTTGGTTCAGCCAGCAGTGGCCAGTTAAGGACCAGATCCCTGAGCGTGACCTTTCCTTAGCTGATGGCTGCAGGGCACAGCGCTGCTGCACCAGCGTCTTGGAGAAGCATTAGCAGGATTCAGAGCATTCAACTCGGTAATCATTGCTCTGGTACCTCATCCAGCAATAGGCAGCAGGGTTTGAACCCAGTACAGTTAATCTGAATTTGCTGTATGGTAATTTGATTTGCTGTTTCTCTGGATCTATTTATTGCCTGAGATGAAACACAGGCAGCTTCACCCTGGCTGATCAGAAACACTTGATATGTAGGGTCCTTCAGATTAGCACTTACAAAACATTCTCCCTTGCTGTGCAGATGTCCACCTCCCAGCCCCATCTCCAGCCAGAGGCCAGACGGGGAAGTGAAATGCGTGTTCACGTTCCCCCCTCCCTGTTTCAATGCGCAGTCTGCAAAGCTGCTGCTCTTCTGTTTCCCTTCTGAGCAGAAACAGCCATTCTGGATGCTGAGTGGCAGCGAAGCTTGCATCCAGGGTTGCTGTGTTTATCTTGCACAGTTATCGAACGGTTGTCTAGAATACCACAAGGATACGAAGATCCAGCTGCCCATTTACGTCTTCACATGGTATAAACGTTTGATGGACTAAAATTCTTTGCATTTGGTTTCAGCAGGAATAAGATGAGACTTTCATGTTTAACAGGCAGGGCAGAGTGAAAACATTCACCGGATGGTTCCCTTGCCTGATCTGCCATTGACAAAGGCTGACCCAGGGAACTTGCCTTTGCAGCTGAGCTGGAAAGAAAAAAAGCCTGTTAAACACCAAGTTTTAAACAGCACCCACATCTCCAAAAGCAACAGAAAGCTGCTAGGGTATCCCTTGTTTTTCTCAGCTCTTATCTTAAGGGAAAAAAAAGTAGAAATAATGTAATATCATCAAACGGTTGCTCAGCCATTTAATGTTTGAGTGTTTGCTCTTTCTTGCAGTCACCTTCGACCATTTTGAAATTTTGCGAGCTATTGGGAAGGGCAGCTTTGGAAAAGTAAGTATTTTGTGAACTAATCACCATTTGGACAGCTGGAAATGTAACAGAAATGGGCGAATTAGAGGCTCACATGAGAGTAAAGAAATAAACCCCTGCATTGTCAATGAGCTTTGACCTGAGCTTCAACTCCTGGTAATCAAGAAGGAATCACAGCCCCATTCCTCATCCATTCCGTAGCCACAAATTATATTACAGGAGATTAAAATGAGATACTGATAAATCAAATGAGCTGAATTTCATTATGTTTCTGGATAAGCATTTTCTAAGATTCCCCAGTGAAGCAACACTGAACATCATATTTTTATCTTTAATAAAAAACTACAATCAGCATGAAAGGCCTGGCAATTTTTTTAAGGGGATATTTCTCCGTGAAACACGGTGTTTGTTATTAAGCATCAGGTTACAGTCATAGATTGGTTTTATTTTTATGCTGTTACGGAATTCCACGCTTGTATACGTTGGCAGAATTCCAGAAGGTCATTTGCCTCTTCACATAAAGGCACTCTCATGCCAGAAATGGGGTGTGTCTTAGGTGCAGAGTGCGACAAAGATCTCTAGACAAAGAGATTTATTTGGTGGCGAAACAAAACAGGTTAACTGAAACTTTGCAAATTCATCCCAAACTCATAAACTGTTGTGGAAACAAGTCTGAAAAACCAGTCTGTTTTGTTTTGCAGTTTTACAAGCTCCGAGTCTTTCACTGAAGCAATGTTTCTTTCTAGATTTGATGAAATATAACTGTAAGAAGGGTTAAAATTCAAACCCCAATACCCCTCCAACAAAGCCCAAGGTTCTTTGTCAGCTGAATGAAACTTATCAAGAAGGGGGAGATCAGGTGCTGCTCCCCAACTAACCTGTAGTTCTGTGGTGGAAAGGACTCTTCCAAACAGTAACTGGTGTGGGAGGGATGGACACAACCAAGATTAGTTAGGGCTATTAAATAAAATGTTGACTCGTGCGCGATTCCCTATCTCCTATCTTTGTGGTGACAAATTCCTTCCCCTCACCTTCCCCCCAGCGAAATTTCTTCTTTGGCTGAAAACTGGGTGAGGGATTTACTGGCAATGTCCAGCGTTGCAGCATCAGTACATGAAGCTGTGACTTAGCAGTGTGGACTTTGCTAAAGCCACTGGAGAACGCTCGTGTGGACTGTGTTTTACCTGCCTCAATTTGTTGACAAATCATCTCTGATTTATCCCTTGATTTGCTCACTTAGGTCTGCGTTGTGCAAAAGAATGACACCAAGAAGATGTATGCCATGAAATACATGAATAAACAAAAGTGCGTGGAGCGTAATGAAGTGAGAAATGTTTTCAAGGAGCTGCAGATTATGCAGGGCCTGGAGCACCCCTTCTTAGTTAATTTATGGTAAGATATTGTTCCTTTGCCTGCTGGCTGAGTCAGCATTGTCAGTTAGAGACACCTTTGAGACCAGGCTGGCCCACTTTTCTGCTGCAAGCCAGTTTCGGGAGCAGCTGGTGTGTTGCCATCCGCAGCGTGACGGGTGTCATGCCACCTGCCGAGCCGGGCACGAGTGGCAGTGGTTGCCTGTGATTGCTCTGGAGAACGCGTGTGCGTGCACTGCGGACCAGTCCCGTGGTTCTTTGTTGGAGGTGGGGCTCCTTGTCTGTTCCACTGACCAGGGCTCTGGTTTCAGGGGAATCTTGTTTAATTAAACAAGAAGCTAGCCCCTTTGTCCCCCCCCAGACAAGCACAAGAGAGTTTATTCGTGTGTTCCCTTGTGGTTTCCTCCTGGGCAGGTATTGCTTGTTACCATAACCCAGTTTTATTTAATAGTGCTCTTTTGCAACAAAGAGCAGTTCCCAGGACCACACAGTAACAGCACGGGATTGATAGCCAAGCAGTGCTCTGTTCGCAGGGCTTCCCTTGGCAGCGCTTTCTTCTCATCACCTCCTGATTCTGATTTTGTGGTTTATTTTGTACTTTAAACAGCCTGCCTTAATACCTTATTGATATTTGACTGAATTGATGCTAATCAGCAAAGATAAAAGCAATTTATCATTTCATTTACTGACAGAAAAATACCACCATTCAAATTTTATTGCGGAAACCCATATATCTATAGGGGAAACATATACATAAAAGAGTCTCTTTCCTTTAAGAGTAGTTGATAAATGCGACCTACATGCTCTGGTTATCATCCTTTTTCAACCATTAGCAATGGGATTGACCAGCTGAGTGAAAAAAGACGCACTGATTCTTCCCCTTTCATTTGATTCAGCATGTTTTCCTGCAGTGGGGCAGTAGAAAGGAATTTTAAATAAGACTATTACTGTTAGAGTCTGCCAGATTAATTTTATTAGGACACTAGTAACATTTCAAGTGGTGTGGTCTCGTACACCACATGATCCAGTGGCCAACATCCTGTAGTTATAGGATTCCTCTGGGGTGGTGGGTAATTACATTTATTGGATATTGGATTTATTTTTAGAATGAGGTAGAACTTATCAATGCTAAACACAAAAAATGAGGCTAAAACATATTGAAGATCACAAGTCTTTGAATAACTTTGTGTTCCTTTTTGAAATCTCCTGTAACTTGAGTGCTGTTAGGTGAACTCTCATGATTTTGATGGTGTTGCTATTCGGTGGTGTTCTAACTAGGGTTTGAATGAGAACCATGCATCTAGACCTCCAAGAGCTTTGGACGTATCTCCACACTTTGCTTTCCTACTTGAACGAGCAGTTCCAGGCAAAACTCACTCACCAGCTGAGAACTAAACAGCATATGCATGTGTATAGACCTGTACAGAGCAAATCATCTGAGTTTCCCTACTTCTGTTCTTATCATGTCATCCCTGGCCTCGGGTATAGCCTTTAGCTTTCCTGCACGCTGAACGATACACAGACTACAAGCTTCGTGTGGAGTAATATTCTGGTTCATGGTGCTGCTCATCACATCAAGAAGCTGGTGTATTTGTAAGAAAAAAAATCCATGAGAAAAAAGCTCATAGCTGATTGTTAGACTGTCTCAAAGGGACACTTGGTAAATAATTGCATCAAATGAGGTCACTTAAAGAGGAACAGCAGATAGCAGCTACATCCCCTGTTGTGTTGTGCAAATGGGTCTATTAACAGGCTGCTGCCAGGAGAACCAGAGCCTGGTTCTGAGTGCCTCCAGTGCACAATCTACTGGCTGTGAGTCTGGGCAGGGCTGTGCGTGCTGGTTTAGGGCTCCTCTCTACATTGCTCCTATGGTTAGTTCCCTTGAGTGCTTGGAGAAGACGAAATGTCCATCTTGAAGAGCTGAGTGTGAACCCCAAGGGGAACAGACAGCATTTGTCCAGAGCTCCAAGCTGGATTTCCACTGCTCTACTGAGTTACTGATCGCTCAGCCAGCTGGGACTTTGCAGCAAGTGAAGGGATCTTCCAAGATCCCTTGGAAGGATCTTACATACACAAGTGTTGGCTGGGGCAGCATAGGCTTTACGGACTGTTCTCAGAGCACTAGCACAGATGTGACATGGGTGATCTCTGGAGCTGCACCACTCCATAGTCAAAGTAGCAGCTGGTTTAGTTGCTGCCTGTGGCCAGCCTCTCCTGACGGTGTGCAGCGGGTGGCAGAGGTACCATCTTCCTCCTCACACTTCCTAAGTGGAAGCATTTCATTAGATCCTAGCCGCTGGCACCAGCTGTTAACCGCTGAGCAAACGAAGCTGCTGTACGCTGCCCGGTAATTCAGGAAGGAAGCAGTAAACAAGCGTTAGTATGAGGTCCTCCCCGAAACAAAAAATGCATGGGCTGCACCTCCTAGGCCCCTTCTGGTCTGTGCTATCAGTCACTGCCACTCGTATCCCGTGATAAACGTGCCTGAGAGCTGTGCCTGTCTGCCAGCCTCCTGTCCCATCTCCCTTCACAGCTGTCAGGGGGAGGAAATTAGCAGCAAGCTGCATTAGAGTAATGGGTTTGGATGTGGCTTTGTTTTTGAAGTGGCTGATAGTAACAAGTTCGACATAAAAACGTTGGGTTCCTGTTCTTCTAGTGGGCCTGCTGGTAGTTGTTCATACAAGCTGCACTGACTTGGTTATGGATCTGAAGCTAAATTATTGTCATCTCTATTACTTTGAGAATATAGGTGGTAGGAGATTAGTTGCAGTGGGAAACGGAGCATGGAAAGGTAATGAAATTATTATTTACCAAGTGAAAAAGTTCCAAGGAGTTATGAGTATTCCCAGAGGTACCACTTAACCTGTCTTTTTTTAATATTATCATCCTTGAACCATGCTTATGCCATTTTAGGTACTCGTTCCAGGATGAAGAAGATATGTTTATGGTTGTAGACCTGCTGCTTGGAGGGGACCTGCGTTACCATCTCCAACAAAACGTGCGGTTCCAAGAAGGCACTGTGAAACTCTTCATCTGTGAGCTGGTGCTGGCCCTCGACTATCTCCAGAGCAGGCACATCATCCACAGGTCAGCTGGGGACCTCATAGGTGGACTGATGCTCGTAGACTGCAGTAGGGGCAGACTTGTTCCTCTTTGACATGAAAGGGCAAATAGAAGCTTAAGAACTAAACAAAATATTCTCCCACATATGTTTGCTTTTATGTAAAACACTAGGCTTCCCAGAGAAAAGCATTTCACATACAACAGGGAGCATGTTATTTCTCCCTCTGGGATAGCCCTGATATAGCATATTTGATTTGTTTGCTGATCCTGCAAAAAGCTGCCTCTAATAGGTTTAATTAGCTGTAGCTCATTAATACTCCTCCTGGTCCAGGGAGGGTAGGCATTAGCATTCAGAATTCCCCTGCTGTCACACTGGAAGGTGTCTCCCTTTTGCTCCCCTCTCTGTACCGCACTGAAAGACAAGGAACGGGACCAAACACAGCTTTTTTCTGTATGAGATTAAATCGCTTTCTAGAAGTGGTGAGAGTTTTGTTTTGGCCACTAAGATTTTTCATGGCCAGTGAAAAAATATTTGAGCTCTTCCCACACATTTGAAGACCTGCAAAATAACAGAGGAGGTAGAGCTTTTCCCTCGTTGGAGAGGCAGGGTTTGGCTCTGGACGGACAGACGTGCAGCTGTTTCCTACTGGTGTACTGGGCAATGCAAACCTCGGGGGTCCAAGGGTTTGACTTAGTAGCTGCTAACAGGGGGTATGAACAGGGATGGACTAGCAGAGGGTTAATAAAGGCCGGGAGAAAATTATCTCATTTATAAATATCACTCCAGAAGAGCATTCTTGTAAAGTGTAAAAATAAAGCATGGTACAAAATTTAAAATTGAGATGATCCTGGTTGTTAGTAAGGGAAGGAACACGCTATTCAAGGGCTAATGAAGATTAACGCTTATTGATGTCCGTAGCGTTTGGCTGCCATTTCTGAGATGTGAAAGCAGAAAGGCTGATGCTTGGTGTGCCCGTAGCATGCCCTCCACAGTTGTGGAGAACCCCAGAGCACCAGAGACGTTTTGCTCTGCTTCAGTTGGAGCCAGACCTCTTTGGGGATAGCTCCCACTTTCTCAGGAGTCTCATCTTTCATGCTGCTTGTTTTATTTTATACCTGCATAGATTTCTACTCTGATGCACCTGATCTTGGCAGGCAGGCCATCCCAGCTGCCCTGTTCAGGCTCCAACGTGCACTGCTGTGGTCCAGGACACGAAGCCAGCGTGCGGTGATGGGGGCATTGTGCTGGCCGCCTCCACCCGGCACCTGCTCACCGGCACCAAATAATGGATGAGCATGAATTAAACATCATGAAATGCAGACTCGGCTGTCTCTGTCCTGGGCAGCGAGGGGTAAATCCTCACACTGTTGGCTTGGCCTGAACAAAGTGAGTGGGGCACAGGCCTAAGGGAAGCACAAGGGAGAAATCCTTCTCTATTAGTAGTGTATTACAATTAGTAGTAGTGTTTTTAGGACTAAGGGGCTGGAGGTTCTTCATGATTCAATGCTGTAAGAACGAGTCTGCATGAGAAGGAGACTGCTCCTCGTAATGATGGAAGATGTAACAGCTAAGGGAGCACAGGGTGCCTGGAGGGCTGCGTCCCCGTTCTGAGCCGCATCCCTGCAGTCGTGTGGCCATCAGGATCGCCGAGGGGTGGGCTGGCATCCTGCTACGGCTGCAGCGAAAGGGCAGGTACGAAGAGGACAGCCAAGGGGCAAAACTCCTGGGATTTCCCAGAGGGTTATTTGTAAATATAGGGGGGACAAGCTAAAGTTTATGCTGCAATGTGTATTTCAAGCAGCTATACGAGTTTAAGGTGACTCGAGTACAACAAAACATGTATGACAGTCTGTAAAATTTGCAAGTTATTTAACTAACACTGTAATGCAAGTTGTTTAACACTGTAACCCAGTGGGATGGTGTTAGATTGATAAAGTGACTCAGCTGAGTCAATTACACTGCAACATCTGTAATTGGGAACATCAGGAGACAGGCAAGTGATTGCTTATTTTGTCTGAACAAAGCTGTGCAGAGGCAGCAAACACAGACTGATGGCTGGAATTATTTCCCACCTACATGTAGAAGAGTGGGAAATATTTGTTAATTTTTTCAGGCTAGGAAATGGTATAACCAGTTTATAAAAAATAAATATACAAATAATCAATAAACAAAATGATCCCTGCTCATTGTTTGCATCCTAGGAATGCTCTCACTGTGCTGGTGTAATTCCATAGGCTGCATACCAGACTGAGTGATATCAGAAAAGGACCCAGTGGAAATTAAAAAAAAAAAAAAAAAAAAAAAAGTTGAAAACTGGATGAGACACGGAAACCTATCTTTACGGTTAATTTCAAAACTTTGAAAATATTTTTGTATCAAGGGATTCAAATAATCCATTTTTTTTCAAACTCTTTTTGCTGAAACATTTCTTAACCTTTTTCCTTAAGTTAGCATTTTCTCAAAAATACCAAGTGTGGCATCGCTTTTCGCTATCAAATACAGTGCTTCTGACCACCTGGACTGTTTGGCTCTAACCTGTGGCACAGTTTTGCTGCGCTTACGGGAAAACCAGCCACTTACCTGAAGCCACCCCATTCTCTCTTGATAAAGATGCCTGTCCCTGAGGTTACCTGTGTGATGGGGGATGGCACAAGGAAGGTAACTGGTATTTATAACCCACTGGAAGTAGTCTGGGTGAGAAGATGCCAGAGAACCGTAAGCTATTACATGATAATTAGATATATTGTCTTTTCTTGATTCCAGGTGGCTAGGTGAATTCAAACTTTATCTTAGTGATTGCATTTTTAAAGATAAAATCCTAAACCTGCTAATTTCTTCCCTTTGAACCCCTGGGCCTGGTGGAAAGCATCAGGACAGTCCAGGGTTATTGCACGTGTGCCTGCCTTGTGTATGTGATATCTCCTTATGGTGCATTAAATTGCCCCGTGTCTGGCTCAGACTGATAGCAGGTGAATGGGGACTGATGTAATTAGCTCATTAAAACCAGGTAATGTCTTGTAGAGTCACTCAGGTGGATACAGTTGGCGTATCAGGTGTATGTTTTCTCCCTACAGTGTTGCTATAGGTATTATTTTTTGTTTTTTATTCAGGAACAAAACCTGTGGGGAACCCATCTGTTTCTAGAACAAAGATGTTAAAATAATTTAATTTTTACTGAGTAAATGGGGAACAGCTCTCAATATAGTATTGAAACAGATTAAGAAGTAAAAGGAGGAAAAAGATAAAAAGAAGCTCTAACGTTGTAGGTGGACTACCTGGGTGCTGCTAGACCAAACCACAGCAGCCTTCACAGCCATAGCCCTGTACTACCATTTCTGCTTTTGTTGTTTGATTAGTCACTCTCTTATGCCTAAATCAAAACCTGCAGGAACATCAGAGCTCAAGAGCCCCAGCAAAGACACTTTCTAGGGCATGATGTCTCTGGCAGCGTGTCCCCTGCCCGGAGCCTGGGTTTCCTAAAGTGTCTGCAGCCGTGTTTTATGTCACTTTTCTAGGCTAATGGCTGTCTCCCCTTCTCTGCCTTTTTTCCTAGAGACATCAAGCCTGACAACATTTTACTGGATGAGCATGGTAAGTGCCAGTTGCTTTGTGGTTGTGCATATGCATGAAAGCAGAGTCAGAAACAGGACATCCAAGTTAAAGTTTCAGTGCTTGCTGTTTTCCTCATTTTGTGTTGTTTTCTCTCCCTCAGTTCAGTTAGGAACAGGACCATCCTTTCATGCTTTGGTTGCTGTCTTTTGCTTTTTGAGCGGCAGCGTCGTGTACCTTCAGGGCGCTGGGCACCCTGTGTTGCTGCAGTATTTCTCGGGGTGCCTTAGTGTTTAATCAACACCTCCTCTGACTGACTGACCTAATGGTGTCTCTAGAAGGCACTGGCAGGGGCAACACATTTTGTGCTGCTTGTGGTCAGTTGCCTAGCAGACCTTATTTTAAGACCTTCTTGGCTCTTGCTTAAGATGTAATCATTTGAATGAAAATGCTCATGTAATTGCAGGCTGTGTGTAATGTATGCTCACAAACAGAATGAATTATGGTTGAACAGATAATCTTCATTCAGGTATTTTCTTTTTCCTTGAGCATTTGACATTTGAAGGGAGCTCTGAAGAGGATTTGGGGCTGGGTATATTATAGATGTTGCTATAATTTTTTCTTTAGTCTTTTTCGCAGGCAAAACTCTAACTATATTCTTGCATTACTTTCTAGACACATTTTTTGTCCTGGCAAAGCTCTTGCAGTGACGAGTTGTCTGATATTTATTAGCTTTTAACTCATTAGAAAAACACTTTGTCATTTCGTATTTTTTGAAAATCTGTGTAACTAACTGCCTTGTTGTGAGAAACCTTCATTAGCAACTACAGCAAGGCACTCGAAGGGAAAAAGTCAGTACAGGGACAAGGCGTGTCTGAATTCATTACCACTTCAGAGGCTCTTGTGTGTGACTAGGGTTGCCTGGCAGCACCCAAGCCCAGACTCTACCCATTTTGCATATGACCTCTAATTTCAAAGTGCTAGCTAATTATTTATTTAGGAGCTGTCAGAAAAGCTGCTTCTGCCTCCAAGTGCAGTAGCCTCTCTCCTGCCTCACTCGGTACGTCTCCTGCTGTTGCCCCATGCACAGACCGATGCAGAAACTCATCCTCCATCCTCCCTCCCGCCAGCGTCCACCGATGCGACGTGGACCTGCTCGGCCAGCCGGGGCTGGGGTGTTCCCAGCACTGCCGTGGCTCTGGGGCCACTCTCCCAGCCAGCGCTGTGCGGAACCGGTGCGGGGCTGTGCTCGGTCAGTACTTGCCAGCGGACACAGTGACCTGCGACCATCTTCCAGGAACCACCCTACCTCTGTGCCCCATAGGACTGGGGTGACACAGCCACCCAAGAGGGAGCTGGGAGTGCTAGAGCCGCTGAAATGTCGGTCAGCACTCCTCTGAAGAGGGAAAAAACAAAGGGGAAGAAGCTCTGCTTGTTTCTGTAGTTGCATTCAGCTCAGCAGGACATAACCTACGAACTTGTATAACAACACTGCAATTTGGGTTGATTTTTGAGCCTATTCTCTGCTCACTGTAATGTTTTAACTGTCTGTTGCAGAGGTTTCAGAGTTATTTTCTGTGGATGTACCCTTGACTTCAGTGTCCTTCTGACTATGACTTGTAGTATTTCTTTTCTTCATCCATGGCAGCAAAGGTGTGTCCTCTCATGCATACAGAAAGCTTTGTGCACACAGTTCAATTTTTTTCTTGTCCCCAGAGCAACTGTTACTGTAGCATGTTTATAAATATTTAGCCTAGTAGATAGTGCTTGTTTTTCAGTACCTCTTTCCCCATGGAACAGAGCTGCAGCTCCTCATTCCCTCTCTCTCTTCACCAGGCTTTCACAACTGTGATCACAAAATATATGCTATTTGCTAACATTTTTTTTATAATGTTCTTGATTGAGACCAGTCCCCTGAGAGTATGAAGCACCTGAAGACCTTCAGCAATCAGACTTCAGTCCTTCATTTTTTAGACTCTTCTTGCCCCCTAACTCTGTTTGGCCCATCTCCCTTTCCAGCTGTGAAGTACCTTTCCAGCTGTGACTCCTTCACCCTTTCAGATTTACATATCAAAAGGTGCCCATGTCTGTTACAAACCACAGCACCCTTTTGATGGTGTTAATCACTGACGAGGCTGCAGTGATGTGCACATCATCTGATCTCTGTGTAGGAGGCTGGTTCAGGCTTTTGATAGTACAAATGCCTCTCATGATGCCACACATTGAAATGTGTTGTCTGGCTGTTGACTGTCATGAACTTAACACACACCTCATGCATTTGCCTCTGTCACCCTGGTCGGTGATATTCTGTATTACCATATCAATTTCAGCTAAGAAATAAGAAATTAAAGCCATAAATAAAGTGGAATATCGGGCAAATGTCTTTCTGTGCAATAAATAAAGCAGTTGTTCAACATCAGAGATTTGGATCAGGTCCCACAATGAAAAAATCCTCAGCAGCTGACCACCTTCAACAGTCATTTCAAGCACAAAGTTATTTCCTCCTTTAATGATAAGCCTATCGATTTGGCTCAATGACAGCACAGCTCACCTGGGAATAAAAGAATGTAACAGATGGCAGTTTCCAGGAATTGTGACTAATTCATCAGGAGTTTTTGGCCAGGTCATTTATCTAATAAAATTGAAGAAAAGCTCAGTTTTATCTCTAGTAAAACTGAGAGGTTTTTTTGCAAGAGCCCTGTAATGGCTTTGCTCAGCATTATTTCTTGTACCACTGCCGAAAGGTTCTCGAGGGCAGCACTAAAATGGGTGAGTTTTTTATATTTTTATACACAAAAGATGCTCTAGAAAGGTGAAGGAATTATGTAGTAATAGAGGTGCTGAATACAGTAAGAAAATTCTTTGCCTTAATGCAGAACCAAAGGCTTGATTTGAAAGTGCCAATTTCAGGCAGGCAGGATGAGCTTCGGGAAGAACATGGTGCCCAGAGTACAGCTCTGGCTGTGCTGTTGCAAAACTGACTGCAGTTAGAGGTGCTGAGCAATCAGGTAAACATGAGCCTTAAAGTTTGACCCTAAAGCTCAGCAGCAACACTCAGCACTTCCCTCTTGGCTACCAGTAGCTGCCATCCCTGGTCACCCAGACCACCCCATTCTGCAACTCTGCTGTCGCTGTTCAGCCCCGTCATACTCTCCAGAGCCTTCTTCCTCAGCCTCATTGGCTTGATTTGGTAATTTCCCAAGTGGGCTAGTTTATAAAACTTGTGATTTATTTGAGGTGAATGATTTAAAAGATGCATCCAGAGAAAGGCACGTTTGTGCTTGAAATATCAAATTCTTAATAAGTCTTCATGGTTCATATTTATGAAAACAGCTCCCCACAAAGTGGAATGAGAGCTAGAGATGAAAGAAAAAACAATGCAAGGACGTAGAGGACATAATCCAGACAAGACAGTTGTATGTCATTCTCTCAAGTACTCCCCAGCGATTTGATGCCTGTTCTTTAGTGGGCAGACAGAAGAAGAGAGGGCCGGGCTGATATTGTAAAGCAGTGTAAGCAGCAAGAAGAGACACGTGCTCTTGACAGATTGGTTGGGTACCGTGTGAGGGGCAAGCTCTGACACCCCGCTTACACTCTCCCAGCAGTGCCCATGGCTCACCAGAGGGATCTCAAGTTTTCCTTTCTTCCTTCAAACTGAAGCCTAACAAGCACCACAGATTTGATAAGGAAATCTGTGTCTCAATGGGATTCACAGCCCAGAGAGCCCACAGGTGCAGAGACAGGTCCCATCTGAATGGGGCTGTTAGCAGGTTGCTGTCCTGCTGAGCCATACCTGCCCTTTCCCTGCCTGAGGCAGTCTGATGGTGGAATTTGAAATTGCTGACAAGCTGGATGATAACTTCATGGGGAGGGGCTGAAGGATTTATTTATCCTCGCCAGATGCTGACATGGAGGTGGAAGTTAAGTGGTTGCGGCGTGATCCCAGGGCCTTCTGGATAAGGGTCATGTCTGCCCAGTCTGTGTGCCTAGCAGTAGTGTCAGGACATGTACAGACCAGGGCTTGGTGCAAGGCAGGAGACAGTGCCTAACAAAGAGGTAGTCCTTGTCCCTGGAAACTCACAGCCCAAACACTGAACACACCCGGCTTTGCATAAAGCATGGCAGGCCTGCATCCACCAGTTCTGATGGACACCTGATCCACTGCTAGCCTGTCTCTAGAGGAGCTGTACATGTACATCCAGCCATCCTCCCAAGCTGCAGGACACGCGGTTTGGATCTGCCTGCTCCAGGGTGCATTTTGCACACTGGCCACAGCTAATACAGGGCGCGGGCAAGAGGCTCCTATGGTTTACACACTGCACGTATCATTGAAGAGACACAGGCAGGAACATGGACGTGATACAGTGTTTTAGGTGAAATCACAAATTCTACTTTTATGCCCCAAATTTTCCCAGTTAGATCTGATATTTGCAGTAGGCAAACTTGTATCACTGTTCTCATATAACAGATATATAGGCAAAATTGTAAAGATTTACTTAAATGTTTCATAGCATCCAAACAAGACAACAGGAGTTCATTACCAGAACATCAGCTTTTAGACATATAAAGGTGATCTTATTCTACTTTAACTCATGAACTAAAGCAGCAGTGAATTTCTAGCTGTTGAAGCTAATGACTGAGGGAAGTATTGTCATAGCATCTCCATCAGTAGAAAGCCACTTTGATTTGATCTCTGTAGTTAGAGGAAACAACAGCAATTCAGCCATCCTCTGTTATTGCAGAGGAGGGTGATGAGTCTGCAAAACACAACATACAAAACATCTGATGCTTTTGATAATGAGCCCAGCTCTGTCAGGGATGAGCAAGTTCAGTGCCTTAGGAGAAGATGCATGAGGTCAGGAGGAAGAAAAGACTACCTGCATTTAGTCAGAAGAATTAGGCTGAACTAACCCACAAGTTTCAAATAAATTCACTTCAGTGATGATCACCTCTACTGCTGTACATGATTGGTCTGCTCACTGATATGAGTTTAGTGAATAAGGAATAATAAATTAAGTGCTTGCAAAAAAAAAGTGCAAGTAAAAGAGCAGGCAAGAGCTAGGTGGAAGCATTTCCTTTCTCATCCCTGCAAACCACATCCACCTCATTTCCTTTTCAGTTTGCAGGCAGCAGTTGTGCATACTGTAGCAGTGATAGCAGAAACCATTCCTACCCCACAAGGGGGTTTTCATGACATTTGATTCTTGCGCAAGGCTCTTTTGCTTGCTGCCAAAGGTATTTATGTCTCCATTCTAGAGACATCCTCTAAAGAGGAAAATGGAGAGAGTGCTTAGTACCTGGGAACACCACAGGGCAAGTAGCTAGAAAGCCAAAAATAAAGGATTTTTTCTTTTTTTTTTTTTCAAAAACATAGTGGATTTTTTTCTGTGAGAAAAGTTCAGTCCTCTTTCCCCCAAAATTTAGAAAGACTCAAAACAATCATCATTAAATGACTTCTTGGAGAACTCAATTTTTTTGCTCCCCAAAGGGTAAATAAGGGGATATTTGATGTAACAAGATACATCTGTAAGCAGCCTGCAAGCTGAAATATTTTCTATCAGTTCTCCCACCAGAATATTTTTTTCCTGGAAACTCCTTTCCATAGAGTATTTTACTTAAAGTTTCTGATTCAAAGCTGTTTCTTGTGTGAAATTAAAGCAAATCAAGTTACACATTAAACTTTGTCTTTCAGGACACGTGCATATCACCGATTTCAATATTGCCACGATGCTGACTAAAGAAATACAAGTCACCACCATTGCTGGCACAAAGCCGTATATGGGTAAGAACCGATGACAATTATGTATTCTTTAATTGCCATTTTATGGGCTTGATTTGACAGCTGTGGTGGAATACAGATGAAGTCTTTTTGATGAGAGTTTGAACTCTTTTCTTCCTGGTATGTAACAAAACATATGCATTTGTTTGAAATGAGGAACAACCTTGAGAGGTGCTGCAGGGGAGTGTGACGGGAGTCCCTCCCCAGTAACACCCTGATGCAGCTGGAAAATGTACATCCATCTACTGATTTCACACAACAGACCAAAGCAAGCATACCACAAACACAGATTTTAGTGCCGTTATGCCATACTGTACAGCATGTTTTTGATTATAAAATAAGATAGTTGCACTCCTGAGATCTCAGAGCATTTCCCAAGTAGCAGTCAAGCCATGTAGCAATGGTGAAATGATCTCACTACCCTTGAGAAGGAAAATGAAGCACAAAGGCTTGTATTTGGTCTCTCAGTACATTAGCACAAGTCTTTCTTACACTGCTGCATCAGTAGCTCATGATTTGAATTTTTATATAAACCAGCTGCTTTAAAAACTAGCATTACTCTGTATTTAGGCCAAGTGAGTGGACTTAAAACTTGCTGTTTTCCTGGGCTGCAGCATCTGGTGGGCATGGTAGGGAAGGGCCCATATTTTGGTGTCAGGCTGACACAGTCAAGAGCATTGCTGCGCTGATGCCAGATCTGCATCAGAAAGAGGCGAGTGAGGCTTTAGCTCTGATCTCTATCGCCGAGGACAGCATCCTGTCTTCAAACAGCAGGATGGGAGGGCAACTGTAACTGGGGTCTGCAGAGCACAGTGGTGACAGATGTGCATTGCCCATAGGAAAGGGAGGCACAGCTGGTGCAGAAGTGGCTGCCACAATTGGAAGTTAAATGCTGAGCCTATTTTTCAGTCTTTCTGAAAACCCCTCCTATGTTGCCGGTAGCAGTAGATGTGGTTATTTCTGCCAACAAGTGAAAGCCAGCCACATGCAGCCTGGGAACGGAGGTGTACAGAAGGGAAAGGCACAGCAAGGCTCTGGAGGGCTGCTGAGTCAGTTCCCCAGTGCTCAGCACATTTGCATGCTGACCTGCCCATGGCGTACAGAGCACAGTGTTGGTGCTGTGGAAGTGGAATACCAGCCTCCAGGTGCCCAGGGAGCTGAGTAGCTGGGCTGGTTGCTATGGTTACATACCATCCCCTTCCCCATCTTTCTTCAGTTCACAAAAAATACAGTTTAGGGGAAGCTTTTTTATCTCCAGACAATGGCTTGGGACTAGTCCCAGGCAAGAAAACTTGGCCGGCAGCTGTAGGAGTGCATGGAGGGATGTTCTCCTGGGGCAAAGTGGCTCTGGAGCAGGTGGATCACTCCACAGCAGCCTTGGGTCAGCTGGAGAAACAGTTTTCATGAGCAAATCAACACACACACAGGAGGAAGACATACAGTGATTGCTCCCTATGCAGACCTCATTTCCCTACTACTCAAAAGAAAATGTGCTTCTTTTTCTTTTCCCCTTTATAAAGGGGACTACAGAAAACTTACTTATGTTCACTTACTGGTCAAATCAGTGAAGCAGCTGACTTTTCAGACAGCAAGAGACCCACTTGATACTTATAGCGCAAGCACAGTTAATAAACATAAAGCAAAATAACATTGACATACCTGGGAGGAATCGGGGCCAGAGCATGCAGGTAGTGAACCACAGAGAAATATCCTGAGCTAACGCTAAAAGAACTCCTGTGCAAACATTACACAGAAAAATCTTTATAACCATAAATTCAACTTTCCTAAGTTAAGCAAAAACACTCAAAAGCATTTCTATACAGCTAACACAACCCTTCCCACAGAAAATACACCCTTTCATATACAGTAACACTGTCTCTCAGACCCAAGTAATACAGCCTCCCTACAGCTGCTGCAGAGCCAAATCCCTTAGGGCAATCCCCTGGGAATCTCCTTTTTATCAAGATGACCAAATTGACCTTTCACCTTTGCACCACCAGTGCAATCCTTTTAAAAAGGAAAACATGCACAAAAAGAAAGCATTGCTCCCTGTTTTGTTTTTTTAGAGCAATTCTTGCCTCCCAGCTCACACAAAAATCCTACAGTATTTTTTTTTTCCTTAATCTCAAAAGGGAAATTTATTTGCTAAGAAAGAGCATTTCAGTCTGTGCCTCCACCCACTTCCTATTAGCCTGGTAACCTCCTCCTAAAAAGCTGTGGCTCTCAGGCTTCGTTCAGTTAAAATTTGCTTTTCCTTGCCAAGGGTGCAGTTGGCACTATGTCTACATTTACACTGCATATTAATGTTTCTAAAAAGCTGCTTTCATTCACTGTGTGAGGCTGTATTTAGCCTCTGCCAGATTGAAGTACTTTTTAAAAATGAACAAAGAGATATGAGTGGGATGGGAACAGCTTTCCAACGTGAAGATCTACTGAGCACTAGTTGAGGGCAGACAGGCTTTCTGAGGGGGGTGAGGAGATACTCAGGCCAATTTTATGCCTAGATTCAGTGAATTAGGGTTAGTCCTTATTCCGAAGCACATTTACTGTGGTGTAACGGGCAAGTCCTGTGTCAGCAAAAGGAGTTTTTTATTTTTGGGCTTTGTGGGCAGAGAAGCACCGAGAGATCCACGTGGAGGGGACTGTGGGGCTCTGGGGTGCCCCAGGAGCGGGAGCACAGCAGCGCGGGAAGGGCTCTGCGCCAGGACAGTTGGAGTTTTAGTGCTTTGTACAATATAGGAAATCAGTTGGGTCTGGTGAATCTGAGTGATTACATAAAGCATTCTATAATCCAAATGAATTGCATTGTGTTTATCGAACATTAAACATTCCTGTTACAAAGGTGATAGCACACCTGTTTCTCAAGGCCATCCCATTGTTTACACACATTAATCCATTAAGTTTTGTAACAGTCCACTGCAGTTAAAATTATTGACAGCCCATCTCACTGGTGGGGAGACTAAGGCACAGAGGAGCTGAAACACTTGTTTGGGTTTTAACACAGTAGAAAATGTTTCATACCGTACTAATTGGACATGTAGTTAGTCAGCAGGGTCAAGATTTCAAGGTGTGTCTGTTCCCAGGGCAGGCAAATATCTGTGCTAAGCTGGCGTGCTGGGAACTGGGTCAGGTCTCTGAGACGGCGCTCAGTGCCGAGCAGGACACGAGGTTGGCAGGTCCTGCTGTGCAGCTGCAGGGAGCAGCAGCAGCGGGCTGCACAGCGCTTGTCAGGGTGGGAGATCAGGGTGCTTCGCACACACGGGTGTTTGCGCTTCCCTCCACGCTGAGGGTCCTTGGTGTGGGATTCTTCTGCATTGCAAGGCTAAGACAGCAGTTGAGGAACCTGACAAAGACCAAAAAATTAATTGCTGCAAGGAAACCTGTGCATTCTGATTCGTGTCCACCTCAGCGGTGTTTCAGTAAAGGACCACTCTACCAGCCATATGCTATTGTTTTGAAGAAAAAAGCAGAAATTATCAAAGGCATGGTAATGGGTAATATGCTAATTTGTGTCCTAGGCAGAATAGCAGGGATGCTCTCTGTGGCATGGATCAAGCATTCTGTGTTGCTGATTTCCACTCAAGATTGCAGCAAGGCAACCTTTCCTTTTTCTGTATTTCACAGCACCTGAAATGTTTAACTCCACAAAACCCACCGGCTATTCCTTCGCTGTGGACTGGTGGTCATTGGGAATCACTGCCTACGAGCTGCTCAGGACCCGGGTACTGTACATGAGGCTCCTGTCCCCGTCTGTCCGTCTCTTTCCTTAAACACTCTGTTGAAAAGGATAATCCTTTTTAACAGGGATGAAAGGGCCGAGCCAAATTCAAGGCTTTAAGGGTTATTACAGCATAGGAAGCAGAAACCACATCTTCACGAGGGTTCTTGTGATCACAGCTAAGAGCTCAGAGAAACTGTCGCAATACAGAACGTGTCATGACAGTTCCCCGCTGTGCCCGAGGGCCTCGGGGTTGGTGTAAGCTGGGCAACACAAATGAGTTACAGCTCCTGAAGTTTGGGCTGCAATATAATTTACTTTGAGATCCCATCCTGCAAGGAAAAAAAGAAAACTTGAAAAAAAATCTTGTTGCTGTTGTAGTAAGACTGAGCAGTTTAAGCAAAAGCAAACCGCAATGTGTAAATTATTAATAAAGCACAGTCCCTGCCTGTCATGTCAGTGTTCTGCTGCTAACTCAGGTAAGGTTGGGGGCCTTGTAGACAGATGATTAGATTAGTGTTTTGGAAGTGTTGTGTAAAAAAAGTGGGGCAAAATTATTTAAATTACATTCTTCTAAGCAAAAGGTTGTTTAAAATCTTGTGAGGCTAGGAAACTTCTTCTTTCAGTACGAGTATGCAAAACACTTTTTTAAGAAACTCTATCATCAATCTTTGCAGAATGCCTAAAAAAAAAGTTTTGATTAATATATTTTAAAGAACAGATTTTCAAATGAATTTGAGTTTTTCAAATGGTGAGTGATCAAGTTAGTACACATTAAGGGGACATGGTTGTCTGACCTGTTGGGTAACTGAAACCATGTACCCCCTGTAAACATATTAATATAATATTTGAGTTTTCCATTTGTAATGTTAAATGAATTGCAGGACTGGTCATTACATTGACTTTTGACTTGATGGCACTATTTCCAAAGATGGGAGTAGAAATGCTGCTACGTGTTCAAACCGTGATTAAGATGGTGGCACCAGTGGTGGTTACCACATGGGGGAAGTGAAGGAAGACCTTGAGGTCCGTCTAGTATCAGTACTTGTTAAGCACAATGCACGTGATTTGATCTCACAGTCTATAGATACTATTTTTTTAATGTACTTTTAACATCCTCACTCCCCCAAAATACTGTAAAAGTCTGGGAATCAAAAATCTTTCAAAATGGAAACATGCTACCATCATAAATTCTCTTTCAAAGTAAGACAGTAGTATTGTTGTAGTTGGGAGTTAAACGTGGAGGTGACTTTACCTGCGTGGTAACACGGGCTGTACATTGCCCATCATTTTAGATTGAGTTCCCCAGTGCGCAGCTGGCGCCGGGGTGGCCTGGCTCTGCTCCTGCCGGCGGTGTGCAGGCAAGTACTCCTCAGAGACGGCTCGGCCACCAGTTTGCCCTGACACTGGTCACGGGGCAGAAGGGACGGCTCATCCTGCAGCCTGATGTCACACCCGGGACTTGTAACCCTTCCTGGGACATTATTTTTTTCAGCTGATTTGATAGGTGGGAGAAATCCTGCTCCTTTTTACTTGTGTCGTCGCCAACATGAGTGAAGGACTGAAAACAGCAGCACATTTTACGGGGAATATCGGGAATGCTCTAACCATAGCACCGTATATATAAAATCCTTTTTGATAGCCTTTTAAGATACAAATATTGAAAAGGCCTAGCAAACGCAAGCTGGCTAATGACTCTAACTTTTGCCTCCTATCTGTCATGCTGTTTAAATATGTAGTTATTATCGTTGTTCTTGCTGACATTATTATTTTGTTTATTTCAACTGAGCTACAATCACACAGGGAGAGACTTTCAACGGGAGGCTTGGGGACTGTACAAAGAGACTTTGTTTGGAGCTTCTTTGCTCTAAAAAGATTTCCCAAGCAGTCTGAAAAAATAGGTAAATTAAAATGCTTTCCCTGTGGCATTTTTCAGAGGCCATATCATATTCGCTCCAACACTTCCACAAATGAAATCGCTCACGTGTTCAAGACGGCTACAGTGATGTACCCTGCTGCTTGGTCCACAGGCATGGTGTCGCTAATCAAAAAGGTGAGGGCAGCCGTGGAAGTGGATGGCTTAGGGGCTGGGATGTATTGTATCTGGGCGTCTGCTGAAAGCAGCCGAGTCCCTCCATCGTGCTTTGTGGCCTTTGCAGTAAATTGTGGGGATTCATTGCGAATTGTGTCCAGACCCAGTGTCAGTGACCTTCAGATGGTACCATATCATAAATATCCAGCTTTTAATGTTGTAGCCGCACTAATGTAATGAACAGCTAGCGGTACTGCATCCTGGACTGATGGGGATGAAGTTTGTGCTGGCAAGTGCGGCTGCTGCTAATGCATCTCTTCTAAGGACACATGCAGTCTTTGCTTCCAGAATTTCCCCTATAACTTTGTCTCTCTGGAATGACGTAACTTAGAAGTAGATATTAATATATGTGTCAATAAATTTGGCTAAAAATTGCATAATTTTTTTTTTTTAAAACCATTTTTCCCAATAATGAAACGATTTGCAGGAAGTGCTGGTAAGTGCTGTTGAAATCCTTTGATGCCATGTGGTTTATGCACAACTGTAATTATTTTTTAATAAAGCTGTTATCAAAATTGCTTCAAAATCATTACTGGAATCATTTTGAAGCTGAAATCATGTTTGAAGTGAAGCCATACCTTCAATAAACAAAACTATTGCTTGACAGTGTCAGACACTGTTTGCATACAGTGGCAGCAAAGCTGAAATACTGAACCCTGCATAACAGCACTAGCTGCAAATTTTGGAAAGCATGTAAGTAGTTTTCTAATTTTCAAGTATGTGTAGGCAATAAAGTAGTACTTAACGTAGCTTTCATCTATTTTTTGTTCCAAATAGTATGTAGAAGTATTTTGTCACCTCTAATGAAATACTCTCAAACTTTTTAATGAAAATGAGACATCAGTTCTTTGCAGAGGCAGAATCATGGCGTATTTTCCAAGAAGAAAATTGAGGAATATCTCCATTTGCTTAAAATTAAATGGAGCTAATATTTCATTAAGCCTAACAGTAATATAGGGATATTTACTGCAGATGTCCTCTGTGTTGTTATGTTGGAAGTTTTTCCCTGGACCACAACATGCCACAAGCCATATAGGCTCCCTTGTGAATAAATAATGCAATGTCACAGTTATTTAAATTTCCAAGTGCCCCTTTGCATCTGGTTTAACAGCCAGATGTATTATATATGAAGCCAACTGTGGTTCTGTCCTGGCTCAAACATCTCCTGTGAATTTTTGTATTTATTAACATTCAAGGCAAATTATCATTCATGGCAGAGCCGCATCGCTCACATTAGGACTGGAGCATAGAGCTCCACAGAAGGAAATTAATTGTGAGGGATGTCTCTGTGTACCGCACACTCCGCACAGCCCTCTCTGCCCACACCCAGCTGCACGCCAGCATGAGACGGGAGGCTAAGGGGGTCACCTTATCCCTTTACGGAGGGTTTGGATCATCTGGTTTTCCTGCTAGGTTTTCGGAGCGCATACTATCAGGAGTTGATGCAATGAATCCTTGAACTTCAGAGACAAACTCAGTCATTTCCTTCCACAGAAGTAATTCCTACAGCAATGTTAAAAATTGCTGAAAATAAGCAGTGTGAACCCATTATTTCACACTGGAATTATACTTATGAATATTCCATTACTAGAGTGAGGAAACAGGGGATGTTTTACTGATATGGTATTAAATTGGGAACACAAAGGCATGAGTTTAACTTCCCATTCTGAAACAAATGGTTATTTTTAACCTTGGACAAATTGTTTTAACGTCACTGCCGCCTCATCGCCTGCGCCTAACTTTTACAGGGGTAAAAGTTGTTCATAAAAATGAAAATAAATAGAGTTAAAGATTGTGAGCCCCTGGCATACGCTGGTGAAGGGAATCCGAGCCAGAGCAACAGAAAAGAGGCACCCGCTCGAAGTGCCGGTGTTCATGCACAGTGTCACCGGCGCTGTGTTTCCCAAGCCCCGTTGAGTGGAGCATCCAACCTGTGGGGACAGCAGATGGCACGGGGCGGGAGCGGGGCGACTGGCCCCGGGTGCTGCAGCACGGCGCTGCGCTCAGCAGGGTGTCCCTGGGGTGCCTCCCTGAGCCCCAGTGACGGAGACAGAGGCCATGGTGTCCCCAGCGGCTGCTCCTTGTCACAGGGTGAGGCACGGCTGACCCTGCGGTCCAGCCCAAACTGAAAACCTGCCTCAGCCTCACACTTAGCAATGACAGCCAAAGCTGTCCTGGAGCTCCGTCCCTAGGGCCTCTGTAACTGTGTGCCATCACCGCAGCCCTGGGCAGTTCCCTGGCTCCCTTTGACAGTCCCACTTGCCATGGGCAAAAGCAGCTCCTTCTCAAAAAGCAGCTACTGACAGATGCACACTCAAAAGTCTGATGGTGGTTTCCCTGCCCCAGCTGTTACCTGGTGTAACTCTGCTACAGACACATCTGTATGTACCTGATCTCTGATTTCGCATCTCAGGGTCTCGCTTTCTCACCTCTTCCATTTAACTCTTGCTGCAGTTGCTTGAGCCAAACCCCGAGAAGCGTTTTTCTCAGCTGAAAGATATCCAGGACTTTCCGTATCTGTCAGATGTGAACTGGGATGCTGTTCTCCAGAAAAGGATAATGCCAGAATTCATTCCCACAGTAAGGCAATTTTAATTTAAAAGGTTCTCAATGTAACCAAGCGTTAGACGCTGCAGCCTGCCCTCATGCCTGGCACCAGATCATGGGAAGTTCTTACAAATTTCCACAAGAGTATCAGATGTTGTAAGGTACAGGGAAAAAGAGAGGCAAGGGCAAAATTTTCACTTTCCTGTGGGTGTAATAAAGAGTAATGGGGATGACTACAAAGTGTGTGCCCCCAAATTGATCTGCTCTGTTTATAATATTCCCAGAATTTCTGCATGCAGAACTGGTCTTACACGCTCCAGACTGTCCATGGCATGCTAGGTGAAACACACGCTGACACTGCCTGTGAGCCGTCCTGCACTGAACCACCTTTCTTAGCAGCCCTGCTTAGGACTAGCTCTTCAAATGCAAAAATCCAATGAAGAGACATAGGCTCATGAGCAGCCTGGAGATCACCCACCATTTTATGATAATTGTTACTTCCTGTAATGACTCTCCCTGACAAACCTATTGTTCATAGTAAAATAACAAATACAGTAGATTAGTGTTTCTGATCCTTTTTTAATTGGATTAAAACAGCACAGAAGTAACATAACCCTTACGGAAAATAATCCAAATTTGTTGTGTGCAGTGTTACTCCGACTGTTTTTCAGCCAAACAAAAGTTGGGCTAAACTATGAATATTTGCTAATTTTATGTATTTTCCCCCTCTGTTGGTGGTTTTCTCTGTGGTGAGTGTACATATATTGCTTTAAAACTAGTTTTGCAGGCTGCTGTGCTCTTTCCAGCAGAGGCACAGCCCAGCTGAGACACACAGTCCTTGTCCTCACCGTCACTTCGAAGCAGCCAAGGGGCAGAGTAGAAGCAGTGAGCACAAAAAGAGCAGTTGCCACCTTGACAATATGTCCCCCTGGCTGAGGGAACTGACAAAATATGTAAGAACCACAGCAGGTATTCTGACTATGTGTGCAGTTGTAATTAGTTTATTTTTTACAAAATTCAGCTCCCAGATGCAGTCCAATTTATGAAGGACTTTTCAAGACAGGCTCTGATCACTTAAGGCCACCTCTCTCTCCCCTCCAGAAAGGCAGACTGAACTGTGACCCAACCTTTGAACTGGAAGAAATGATCCTAGAATCCAAACCTCTTCACAAGAAAAAAAAACGCTTGGCTAAGAAGGAGAAAGACACCAGCAAAAACAATTCCTCCCAGGTGAGAGCAAGCAGGTACAAGCATGAGGTCAAGCAATTCTCTCATTTTCCAAGAAAGCTGATTGCCATCTAACAAGACCACAGCAAACTGCTTAAACAGACCATTTTTTTTTTCTCTTATGACCAACTTTATTCCCAAGACTCTTCGCATCTTCCCTTTGGTGGAAGGCAGCATGTATACGCACTGGTTTTGTATGAGAGGAGAGTCTTAATGCCATTCTCCCCACTGTGGTGCTAAAGATGCTCTATACCTAAAGATATCTCTATATCTCCTTGAAATTGTCCTTGTAATGTCTTTCCGTGTCAACTGTGAATTTATTCCCCATCTCTTTATTTTTCTATTCAAATGTGAAAGGCCTGCCATCTTCAAAAGCACCTAGAGATGCTCCAGAGGGACTTCATTGTTTTCAACAGAGAAAAGTAAGCACTGATACAGAAGCAGCATCAGAGACTCTGGCCCTTGTCAAAGCCTTTGACAGACTTGGGTTTTGGGCCATCTTGGCAAATGCTGCAGATGGGGGTTTAGGAGCTTACTAATGAGGCAGCTGAGGAGAGCAGGTACTGGTGAATGCTGGTGATGGGTCATCTGCCGGGGACTGACGTGGCATTTCTCTTCTATTGAGAAGAAATTTGAGGGCTGGGCCCACAGCCACAAACTGCATTAATTGCCCCGTTTGTGCCGGCAAACTGTTACTGCGGGGGCTCAGCACTGCGGGGGCTCGGGGCTGCGGGGGCTTGTGGCTGTGGGGGCCCAGTACTGCGGGGGCTCAGCAATGCAGGGGCTCGTGGCTGCAGGGGGTCACAAGTGGCGGCTCGTGCCAGGGAATGGGATGCTCCCAGGCGGCCGCACCACTGCGTGGGCCTTGGCACTGCCTGGGCTTTCCCTCACAGCTTGACTGTCCCTTTCTCTCCCTAAGGGTGAGACACCACCACGACGACATCCAGACCATAACACTGGCAAAAAGCAGAGGCACGTACAAGGACAACTAGAACAACATCTGAGAGCAGCGCAGCCCCTGCTGGAGCTTTCCTCGTGGGGCCAGCGCACACCCACCCGCACACCTTCACGATGCTGGGCCATCGGACTCGTCCACTGCTGCCGGGACAGTTCTGATAGCCCAGGGCAGGACGGATGGGCAGGAGCTGGGGCACCCGCTCCCTCTACCTTCCACCCCAGAGCCGGCAGATCCTGGGCATGGGGGGGAGAGGCTGTGGGTGCTGCCTCTGCAATTTGCCACAGTCAGTTGGACGCAGATCCTATTATTTTGCCTTTCTTGGTGGCAGGAGTGTGACTGTGTGAAAATGGATGAGACAGTATTGACCCTTTCGGCTTGGCTAGCCAGCATCACACAGCCCTTGGTGCTGCCTGCCAGGCGACTGCCAGCAGCGTAACCAAAGGGTTGAGCGTGCATCATTTGTAGAGGTGTCATCGCTAGCACCAGTCCTGGTGGTGGGTCCATGACAGCACTGTGGGTCCGGGCTCTGTGGAGGTCAGGACTCTGTGTCGGCTCACGGTTGATGGCTCCAGCTGGAAGAGGCTGCTCTCATCTGCAGCATCTCCACCAGCACATAGAGAGAAAGGTGGCCTTTGCTTACAGACACCTCCTGCGAACATCCCGTGAGTGTGGGCATGGAGGGCTGGAAGTGCCGATGATCTCCTTCCTTAGCTGGGAAGAGGCAGCAAAGGTTTCCTCCTCTCTCCATGCTGGTTCCTGTACCCATTTCTCGCAGAGCAGGGCTGGCTGGTGAGTGGTCAGAGCATGCAGACAGATGTGGAAATGAAGAGTTAACAACCAGGCACTGGCGAATAACCATCATCCAGATGCTTTTCCAGGCCACCCTGAAAAACCCATTCACCATCACATTAAACTGCTGCAACTCACTGAATCTGATGGGGTTTGGCTTCCAACACCAGAGGTGAATTTGAATGTGTATTTTTAATCTCTCTACCATTGAAATCATGCTTGATTTAAGCAGCTACTGTTTGCAGAACAGCTGTACTCCTGGTGTGGTCTTTGCCAAGACTGAGATTGGCCAAAGAAATTCTATTATGGTAATGCTGGGAATGATGCTATTATTTAAATGCTTTGGCAGACCTGAGGTTTCACCTCCTTACTTGACATTTTTCCTATTCTCAGCAATATAATGAATGTGTGATGAACCATTTGCCCCATACGCAAAGGTGTTCTTTGTATCCCCTGTGCCTTCCTGTCTTTCTCTCTGACTAAATCTGATCAACTCAAAAAAAATCTGAATAAAACCACCACCAAATGAAAGGCTCCTTCCCAGATGGTCAATGTTACTTCTGAGATCACTTGCATAGCAAGGCAGAATGGGTGTTCCTCCCGCGTAGAGCCCACTAGGACTTTACTGGACTCTCAGTTTAAATCTGCTTTTCCCCTGGCTGAAGACTTTCAGACACCCTCTGCCTATGGAGCTGTGGATTCAGTCCATTACTGACAGATTGTGTGCAGTAGACTTCCCAGTGGTCTTCACAGCTGCTTCTGATAGACTGACACATGAATAATCCCTCTCTCATTCATCTGATGATGGCTGTCTGGTTTGCTTTGGGAAATGTGTGGTTTATGCATGTGCACAGGCAAGCGGCCACCCCTGTGACTGCTGGGAGAGGAGCATCTCCGTTCCCCCCGAGCACGCCTGAATCCAAGGCAGGGGGATCGCCCGTCCGAGCAACTGACCAGAACATCCTGTCTGCCTGTTCTGCCTCTGCAGTGGCATGTAGCGGGCATCCCAGCACTGGGATGAGCACTGGCTCAGTCATAGTTCACACCTAAAAATAAGCTTTAGTTAGGTGTCTTCCACTTTCTGGTCCCTCCTACAACAGTGGTGGTAGGGTGTCCCACCGCCAGCTGCTCCCTAGCTAGCATATGACTTCACTGTATGAACAGGTTTACTGCCAGGGCGCAGCAGCCACACCTTCCCCTGCTCAGACTAGCTCGTGAGCCTTCCCGCAGATTGCGTTAGGTGGCTGGGTCTCCCCTCCATGCTGGCGGTGTCTCTTGGGGGATGCAGCAGAGCACATCTGTGCTGCAGAAAGGCCAAGCAGGGCAGTCCAGCATGGTCACGATGGGTCTGTACAGGGTCCCATCCAAGCCCTCTCCCACCACCTCTGGGGGATGGATTCTCTGGGTGATGATGGGGGCGCCCCCACTCCACTCCCTCTGTGCTGAGAGAGCTCTGGTGTTTGCCTCTGTGCCTACACCCTGCCGGCTCCAACCCTCATGGGACAGTTTCTGCACTGCTTTCACCCATCCAGCTTTTTTTTGCAGTAATTTCTAACAGATATGAGTGGCACCAAATGCGGTTGTAAGTCCTGATATCTTTGTTAACAGGTAGGGTACAGGAAGGCTGCTGGCACAGCAGTGCAAGCACCTCCCCAGATGCAAAGAGGGCCTCTTCTGACTTGCACTGCGCATCCTCTTCCTGACATGGTGCCATGGCTGTATGTACCTTCACCTCTGTACAATAAAGATAAGCAGCCCCCCAGTTTTAGATGACTATAGCAGTTTCTTTGCTGCCATCACATGAAGGTGCCAGGGTAAGGGGAAGCTGGTTCTGGGCAAAGGCTGCAGAGACTGAGGGCTGCAGCACTCACTGTGCAGCGTGCCCTGGTTTCCTCTGTGCAGCTGGCAAGTGCCCTGCAGGCGTGCGGACTTATGCACTGCCGTACCACCACCACCTTCCACACGCTGTGCCTGATAGCCTGGTTTTATTTGCTCAGGTCAGGCTTTTGGCATAGTTGCAGCACAGCGTGTGTGCGCAGGGCTGGGGAGCGGGGGGCAGGCAGCATCGCTGTATGCTGCTAACGTGGAAACAACCAACAGGGAAAGCGTGACCCTTTTCTGTCCAGGAAGCTGCAAGGCTGGAGCGGAGTTAGTTCACCAGTAAGTGGTTATTGGTGTCCTCAAAGTGGGTCATTGCAATGGGAAAGCCACCTTTTCCTGCTAAGTCACAGTACACCCAAATTAGTGTCGCTGTGTTCTTGCTCTCCCCTTCCCCAGCCACCCCTGCTTTCTAGCAGTAAGACTGCTGAGCAGGGTAGGGGTCTCCGTATCTCTCTGCCTTCAGACTTGTCATTCCCAGGGAGGCTAGCCAGAGCACCTGCAGCGTTTTCCATTGATCCTCTATTCTTTGCCTAGTCCTACACTGGGTCTGGGGGGTCTGGGGCCAGGCGCTGTCAAGAAGGACTGTGCCAACAGTTGTACCTGTCCCCCATTCAGCGCACAGCTACAATCACCTTGCTCTGGTGCAGGTAGTGGAGAGGTTCATACACCATAAATGTGTTTTGTCTGGGGCTCCACACAAGGAAACTAGTCCAGCTCCTCGCTGGGGAAAAATCTGTTGCTGCATAAATTGTACTGGCTGACCACAAAAAACCACTCAAGAACTTAAATGGTAAGAACATCACATCTTTAAAAGTTCCCCAAAGACTTCTAAAACCATGCCTCCTTTCCCCTCTTCCTCTGTAAACAGAGGCACAGTCTCAGCTTAATCACTACCAGGCAACAGGGAAAAATCTTTAATTACTTGATAGCAGAACTTCACAAAACTTCTAAGTATGACAGCCTTCCCCACCCCTGGCACAACTATTCTGGCATGGCCCCTTAAGGGCTGCTGCATGGACAACTTGTCCTGTCTGAAATGCAGGCATGTAAAAATAAATATTTCAAGGTCAAATACTTAAGGAAGAAAAAAAACCCCTGTATTTATTTAGCACAGCATAAACTGACGCTTATTTTTTGTAATATTTAAAAAACAATCAAGGGGTTTTTTGCATGCTTTGCAAGCTTTAGAAGGCTGTGACCCTCGGTTTGATAAACGCTGCTTGATAGAAGGGGAGCGTTAACTCACAGGTGCCCACAGAAACGAGCCTCCAAGCCAGCCCCAGCTGGTAAGACCCTAACACCATGCCCAGGCAGTGCTGTGCGGAGCTGGTTTGTCACCACACAGATGACGGGCACAGCTCTTGCCAGGCGTTAACAGCCTGTGATGGCCAGGTCAGGCTGCAGCCAGAGACCAGATGGACAAACTGAACAAGCTTTTACAAACACTTGCGACATGCTGTTTTGCCAATACCTTTGCTTGTGCCCGAGAAGCTGCACCAATACCCTGACACCTACAGCAGCGAGCACCACACAGTTTCCATCTGACAGTCTGTCCCTGCACTGTAGCTCCTCCAGCTCAAACACAGCCCAGAGGCCCCCCTGGAGCCCTGCTGCCCAGCTCGCCCGCAGGGCACAGCTTCGCACCACCCGTGCCCAGCAGCAGCAGCCTGAGGAAGAAAAAAGCCACACGAGTTGTTTGAAGGAACAACTTTTTTTTTTTTAATAAAGTGTACAAAGTAGTAAAACTCCTTACACGAGGTGCTGTGACAGCTGTTACAGAGATGATTTGGGCTCCCCCATGGGCCTCGTGGTGAAACGCCGATGAGCGTTGGGTGGAGACGAAGGACATGAACACGACACAGACCCACCTGCCCCTACCAGCTCTCGTGAACCTGCCCTCCCCATCCCACACCGCACCTCCGGCTGGCCCCCGCCACTTCGCCTGCCAGGCCGGTTCGCCCATGCCAGGTCGTTCCCGCTGTCCCACACAGCAGCATCCCACACGCGTTCAACACAAATAACACACTGAATCGAGCGACCTGTCTGAGCGGCATGCATACAGAAAGGAAGAGTAAAAACACAACCCGACTGAACCCACAACAACAACAGAATTTTAAGGCTATGCATAAAACAAAATGAAGCAATATCTTTAAAGCTAGGTAGCAAGTAGCATTTGTGAAACATAAGGCTTGAGGCTTATAGATTCTTCAGAACAGGTTTATTTGCTTTTCCTTCTTAAACACCAATGTACCATTTTTCTTCCTTCGCTTGAACAGGGATTTTGTTTCCTTCTCGGCAGGGACATTTAACTCAGGGAGGTTATGTTGGAGCGGCCTCCTGGGGGCGCGACAATGCGCTTGCTCGCTGAGCGAACGCCTTCATCAATCTGGGTACCTGCAAGAGGACAAGAAAGCACAAAGGGAAGGGGAAATGCAAAGTTAAGAGCTTTTTCTTCACAGGACTGAGCAGTCAGGCAGCCTGGGGTCTTGCCAAAGGACCTCCCGAGGCTGTCTACAGCAACCTGCTCCCTCTCCAAACCCCGTAACAACCCCGAGAGCAGCAGTGGCTTGAACATCTCTGTAGACGCTCCTCTGTGAACAAACCCACGCAGCAAGAGCAGGGTCTGATGCTGTGCTGGGACCTCCGTGGCCACAGTCTGCCTTGTTTCTACTGCAAGGTGCAACAGGCTGGAGGGCCAGCTCCGGCCATGTCCTTTAAGGGACACACAAGGTCTCGCCCTGCCATGCTCCACTCTTGTGCTCAGCTTGCCCCAGGCCATCTCCCAACTGCCCTCCACTCCAGGACAGGGGCTGGGACAGCGTGGCCAGTGGCTCTGCGCTCTCCCAGCCCAGCCGCCGCATATGTTCACCTGAGAGGCTGAATCCAGACTGATGGAGGTTCCTGACGGGGGGTGTCTGCCGCGTGGGGGACCCCCTGGTTGACCCTGCAGGGGTGCCCCCCTTGGGGGTGGTGGTCAGATCAAACACGGGTCCGTCATACATGCCCCGGGGCACAGCATGCATCTCTGCCATCTGTCACCAGAGAGAAGAGGACAGTGACACTTCTCTGCTCCCAGGGAGCATCTTGCCATGGCAGCATCATGCTCCAGCGATCCTTGGCTCACCAGCCCCACTGCAGAGGCAATTCACACTGCCAGCCCTGTGCCTCTCCGTCCTGCATGCCCGAGACCTCCCTGCAGCACTGAGGCCTGGCAGAGCCCCACCACCCACCTCCTGTGTGACAGCCTCCCTTCACTCCCACCTTGCAAAGTAGGCAGAGCCCAGTGCAACAGGTAATCCCTCAGCACAGGTTTATGCTGCATGGATGGGGAAGGAGAAGGCCATTTTGCCCAGTCTCTTTGTTTTTAACTCAGCACTTCCCTCCAGACTCCTGCTGCAGCAGGACAGCAACAAGGGCAGGCATCACCCACTGTTGACCCAGCCAAGCATCTGCCTCCAGTGGTGGCACACCATCAACACTAAGGTCAAAGCTCTCTACCCAAGCCTTAACTATCCCAACTGTAGGTTCAACACCAGTTTGCAGCGCTGTTTCCAGGGTCCAGTGAGAACAGCAGAGGAAAATCAATCAGTATTAGGGAAAAGGGCAATTTGGGCTAACAGTGTCCCAACTCTTTCTCCTGGCATCCCTGTCTCCTCACCTTCCTCCTGGCTTTGATGCGCTTGTAGACATAGTCAGGGAAAGGGCTGCTGGGCAGGAAGCGTCCAGTCCCCTGGGTCACATGCAGGTTGCCATCCTCCAGCATGATCTTCCCCTGGCATATGACAACCAGTGGGGCCCCACGTAGCTCCATCCCTTCAAAGATGTTGTATTCAGCTGCCTGCAGCAACCGGGGATGATGGTCAGGAAGGACATGAGCACTGCCTGTCTGCTCAGGGCTGTTTAGTCCCCACACCTTGCTGCTGAAGTCACCAGTGCACGGAGAGGACACCTGTAATAGCCTTGCCTGCCCCAGAGGCCTCCTTTAGTTCACTAGTCCATCACACTAAGAACACACCAGAGCTCCCAACATGAACCAGGACCTGCTGGTTCCATGCTGCTTCGGAGTTCTGTGTGAGCAAAGACTCCAACAACAGAGGAGGGCAGGACCTAGGCTTGAGGTCAGGCATGAACAAAGCACGCTGGCAAAGCCAGGAAAAATTTGCACCTGGAAGAGGAACCCGGATAAGGAGAAATGCGTGTCCTTACACCTGCATGGGCCAGGCTCAGGAGAAGAGCAACACAGCAGGGTGAGAAAAGCGCCGCGTGCAGAGCCCAGGGCTCACAGACATCCTACCCCACAGTCACAGCTGGCATCGCCCAGAGCCTGGACTCAGCCCCTCCTCCTCAGAGCCCAGCACAGCAGGGCAGCGCCAAGCTCCCAGCAGCTAGGTAGCCTTTATACAGTGCTACTCGCACCCCACCCTCCAGCATTCCCACAGATGAGCAGAGGGCTTACAGATTGATGGGTTTTTGCCGTGACGATCTTCACTGCATCAGGATCCCATATAACCAGATCGCTGTCCGAGCCCACTGCTATTCTCCCTTTCCGTGGGTACAGGTTGAAGATTTTTGCAGCATTAGTGCTCGTCACAGCCACAAACTGGTTTTCATCCATCTTTCCTGTGGCCTGCTCAGACACAAAGAGAACTAAGTGCTCTTTTGGGGAAACAGAGAGTAAGAGCCCTGGGAAGCACCAGACTCACTCCCACACAAGCCACTGGCTGGCTGGGCCCAGACCGCTGCGGCTGATCTCACTATTGGCACCAGACAGACCAAAAACTGGGGGCATAGTCACAGCTCCTGGCTGTTCACCCTGAACCCTCGACAGCTGCCTCTCCTGCTCTGGCTTCGTTTGACTCTCAAAGCCAGAGAGGAGACAGGCAGCTGGGTGCCCAGCTCTGTGGGGGCAAGAACACAGGCGTCTGAGGTGCCCGTCAACCCTGCCCGCTCTGCCCTCTCCCTGGCGTGACTCTTACCACTGCCTTGTCCCAGATGACAGACATTCGTTCCTCTATGCCGTTCGTCCCTTCTGGGATTGCTGTGAAGTTGTCTTTTCCAATTGCTTTCTGTGAGGTGCTGAATGTACAGTGGGCACTTCCTGAAACCTGCAGGTCACCACTGAGGGGTGGTGGTAACAAAAGCATCATCAACCGTTTTGCGGTTAGACAACAGCAGGGATGCGAGAGACATGGATCTCCTCTGGGCACAGGCAGCCCCTGGCTCAGCTCTGTTTTACTCTGCACCCCTGTTTCTACAGCCCCTAGTCTGAAGACTTCCACCTGACTTGGCCCCTGCCACCTGACTTGGCCCCTGCGACAGCTGTGTCACCTGGGGGCATGGAGGCAAGAGAGCTCTGCCACGCCACGCTACCAGCCTGGGGCACGGACAGCATCCTGCACACAAGAGAAGTCAACAGCTCAGCTCCCGGGGAAAACACCCTGGGGAATAGGGTGGTCTTTGTGTCAAGCGAAAAGATGTCCTTCCATACGAGACTCCAACATTTGCACTAACACAAAGCGAAAAGACATCTCAGGTCTGCTTGGGAGAGCAGCCTTTCTGCCACACAGGGAGGAAGAGGCCTCTCCACCCGAGAACTATCCCCCACAGCCAGCCCTTTCATTGTGCACTGCCAGCTCCTGCACCCCGAGGGGCAAATGCAGCCCTCCCCTGCCCCATGGGAAGCCTGCTGCGGGCAGGCATCACCTGTCTCTGGGAAAGGGGACGTGGCTGCAGGAGCGGGCTTATGTGGGGCTAAGCCTGTGGGCTGCCCACCGCTTGCACTGCCGACCTTCCCCAGCGAGGAAAGCACCTCAGCCGGGCTCCAGGGCTCTGGCCTGAGACATTTCGTCTGGCACGAGCTCACCAAAGGCTCCTCAGCCCCACATGGACACTCGCAGCATGAGCTGCAGCAGGAGAAGCAGCCGGCAGCGCAGACCAAGAAGGTGTGCTTGCAAGTGCAGGCTGGCCCAAGCTGCAGCCTCTGGCCCAAGCTACAGTATCTCTGCCACATTACTGACACAAAAGCAAACACCCCCCACAGCCACATGTAAATCTGACAGTGGGATAAAGACAGTCAGGACTCCCCAGAAGCAGCTCTCTTCAGGAGGCCCAGAAAAGCTTTACTGCAGTGCTCTACAGAGGCTGCTGCTCAGTGCTGTTATCCAGACACCTCTGCCCAGAAAGGGTCACCAGTCGAATGAGATGCCCTGACCCATCCTGTTCCTGACAACGATGGTAGAGGGCAGGAACGGGCAGAGCCAGTGAGCTGCCGACAGGCAGGGCAGGGCGAGGAGCTGCCCATGACTCCCTGGAAGTCATCCAGCTGCTGTGGGGTCCTCGGGGAGCAGGTGACAGGCAGCAGTTGGAAAGTCACTGCTGCTGGGCAAAAGGAAGCAGACCAACACAGGCCAGCTCCCGGCACTGCCTGTGTGAGGCAAGTGGCCTCGAGCACCTGGCTCCCAGTCTGGCTGCGCCTGAACCCAAGATGGTGTGGACACAATGGCTCTGCTTGGGGCTGCGAATCAGCCCTAATCCACTGGTAATCTCCATCTTCCTCTGATAATTTTTGCCATATGTCTGACTGACTGCACAGCCAGAGACCCAGGCTGATGACACAACATGCTTCCTAATCTCCACCAGATTTGTCCCGGTGGAAGAAAACAAGCCTTCCAGCCCAGCTGGAGCCTTGCAGCCTCCCAGAAAACGGCACAGGAAAGGTGTCAGGACAGATGCCTGCGGGCTGCAGGGACTCAGAAGTGCTCTTGCCTCTCCTTTGAGGTCTGGGGTAATTTGAAGTGGAAGGGAAGGATTAGAAAGCCAGTTCAGGAGCTGGGCTCACTTTTCCCTGCCAGTCCCTAAGACCTGCACCTATTTCATACATCCAGACTGAGCAGAGGCACATCTTGCTCGTTGACCATAGCAAAATCCAGAGTGAGCTGCATAGTCAGACCCCAAATGCACCAGCATCACTCTTCGGCCAGCCATGGCATCTCCGCCCTAGCACAACCCAGGTTTATCCTAATGTGCCCCTCTGCCAGGACACCTCTTACTGACCAGTCATCCCTTGCTCATCTAGTCAGAGATGTTTCCAGCATTATCTCAAAGGTCATTTCCATTTACAACCCCCTCAGTGTCAGTCGTCCCTGGCTAACACAGACCAGCCACCACACACACAGTTCAGCGTGCAAACACAGGGTGAGAGGGGCATGTGATTCACACGTGGCGCGTGTACAGGGCCAGCAATGAGGTCTGCATCCCTAGCTGCTGTGCGTGCCTTGCCAATGAGAAGATGAAGTATAACTGTGAAAGGTCAAAGCAAATTGCTGAAGTGCTTTTATTGTTTGCTCTCTATTTTCAACAAATCCTTCCCCACCCCCTTGCCTTCAGGGTGAAAAAATGACCTACCATCCCTATCAGATGCGCGCGAGCTGCCTTTAAAGGCCTCGTGCACTCTGCAGGCTGTATTACTGCTAACCTGTACAGGCATGAGAAAATGTCTGTTCTGTATTCGACTGGTGGGCCTCCACCAGCTTGTGACACCTGTAACCCCTCCACCTTCTCCTGCACCATCGCAACCCAGGCAGCCATTCCCCGCCCTGCACGTGCAGAAGGCCTTCTCCAGCTTGGTGAATGCTTTCATTGATAAGTCTGTGTTAGCTGGTCCTCATTTCTTTGCCTTCTTCAGGGCATTTTAAATGGTTCATGACTACTTGCCCTGGTATTTTTCTCATTACTGATGTTAAGCTTATGGTGCCTCCCCTGTCCTCCCTCCACTCTTGGGGATAAGCCACCACGGCTCCGAGTCAGAGCCATTTCATCAGTCAGCTCATTAAATACCTGCAGTGAAGTGGTTCAGGTTGGGCTAATGTCTATGCTGCCCAGGTACTCCCTAATCTCTTCCTTCCCCATTAGAGGCCAGAGTCCGCTTCTTCCCACTAGCAGCATTGCCCAGCAAAGCTGTCACTCACCTGGCCAGGAGGGAGTTGATGTAGTCAGGGGTTGTTGGGTCTGGGCTCAGGGGCGGAGAGACCACAAATGCCGCAGCCTTGGCCCAGTTCTTGCTCCAGTAGTGTGTCCCATCGGTCCCAAGACTGGCCGTGATCGGCTCACCAAACACCACATTGCCTGGAAAGGGGGACATAAAGGATGCTGATTTGGTGGAGCCTGGAGGCATTCTCTGTTCCACAGCACTACCACCAACAGCCTGCCGTGCCCAGAGGACACACAGACCTATGCTGGGCTGTCCTATGCTGCCTGCTTGGACCTCAGGTGCTGGGGCAGGCAGGAGGGACAGCAAGGCCCACGTGAGTGTCAGGGGTGAGCCCTGCCTGCCATCACTGTAGGGCCCTCCCGCTCAAGGGCACAGATCCTGCTGGTGCAGCAAGCCTGGTGGGAGCACGGCGCAGAAAGGCATGGCCACAGAGCTGTGTTCCCCAGAAGACATCACAGAGAGACGAATGACACTGGCAACCTGGCCTCCTGCCCCGGCAGATGGCTGCTTCCCAGCCTGCCCTGCTCCGGCCACACTCCTGGGAAGTGAGGCCCCCAGTCCCCTCCTGCAAGCACTGGTGTCCCCGCACTGTAGCGGGGGGCATTTCATCCCACTGACTTTCAGCCCAAGAGCAACAGCCACGTCTCTGAGCTGACCAGCAGCACAGGCACACCTGGCAGGGGTCAGGCAATTTGATAAGAAATGACAGCCCGCAGCAGGGCACACAGACCACAATGCAGCCTGACACTGAACCCACGCCGGGCCGATGACCAAGCCTCTCACAGTGTCCTTCATCATCATCTCCTATGCATTCTTCCTCCTTTATCCCTCGTAAATATTTACCACGTGCCACCAAAGAGCTGGCAGGCCTGTCCCCCACTCCTGTTCCTCACTCGCCTTCTGGTGCCCGACTCCAGGGACAGGCCAGGGGAGAGGGCAGCAGCTGGTGACCAAGGGCTTTTTGCAGAGCAGGGCTTGTCATGCTGATAAACTAGGATGGGGACTGAGAAACCGTGCTTTTCTTTCCAAGCACGCTCTACAGCCTGGGTGAGTGCTTCTGGGAGATACTCATCATTATGTCCCACAGTTACCAACTCCACCAAGACTCTCTCTACAAATGCATTTTCTACATTTCCTCCCCCCCACCTTTTTATAGAGGCTCACTGAACACAGCTGTGGACATGCACACGTGCATGTGGGGAGTCCCTGTGCTCCACCTCCAGTGACAAATGGAGGCCTCCAGCCACCTGAAAAGACACCCAAGCACCCCTAAGGGGCCAGCACTTCAAAGGGAGGCCGGGGCTATATGCAGCAGCTCAAACCACTTGCACGTGGATGGATGAGTCTCCTCAGAGAGCGCTTCAGAGCTGCAGACAAACTTTCGTGTTTAAAGCGCTGCTCCTACCTGTGACCCACATGTTGATGTTACCTGATGTGATAACAGGACGTGGCTCCATGTGGCCTGGTGCACTGTCCCTGTGCCCTTCACAAGTCAGGTAAATCCCTAAACTAACTGCTCCCCAGCAGAAAGGGAAGCACTGGACTGCACTCAAGACACAGTGGTGGTCTTGGCAAAACAACCATGAGGACATAGGGACCACTGAATCCAGCTGTCCAGGATCCCAGTGGTAACGGCAAGGCTGCATGCAGCAGCAGCTGCCACTCACCTTTTTTTCTGGCTTGTGAGATGAGGTCAGCAGCACTTTTGCTCATCACTTTAGTCACGTAGAGAGGACAGTTGGTCTGGCTGGCAATAGTGATGGCCCGGAAGACAGCTTCTGCTTCCAGCTGGAAGAGAGAACGGTGCACGGCTGCAGAGGAACACTGGGCGGGCAGAGAAGAGCCCCTGCTCCTCTTGGCACACCATGGATTGCTGCTGACACCCTGTGCCCTTGCTCTTACCCTTGACTCCCTGAGGGCAGGTTAATCAGGGAGAGGGTTCAGTCTCCCTAGGGCACAGCCCAACCTGCAGGCTACAGCCACACAATGCTCAGCAGGGGAGTGCTGCCTGGACCGTGCTTGGGGGCCATCACAGAGCTACATCTGCTGTTTTTTCCACTGCCTGGTTCCAGCTCTCCCAACAGCCAGAGAAACCCAGGGACTGCTGCCCACGCCTGACAGCACGGCTCACAGGCTGACACCAGACAGCAAAAAGATCTCCCCCTTCAGACCACTCACTGCTCCAGGCTCTCCTGCGGCTGCATTTAGTTTAACCAAACATCACCCTGCCTGTGGCTGGGGTGCAACGAGCTACGCACTGGCAGGCTCTTCTGCAATGCAGCTGCTGCTCGTCCCAGCCTGCTGACACCCGCCCTGTGTTTCACTGTCCTGCTGTTAGCAGAGGGTGGATTTCCATCACGAGGGATATCTTTGGACTATTACATCAGCCCGTGCTCAGCCTGAGCTCAACCCCAGAGTTTCTCCAAGTGTTTGCTCTACAGTTTGGCTTCAAGCTTCGGCATGAGAAAGTTCAAAACAGAAGCCTTAAAAAGACAATGTACCAATCAGCTAGCTCCCAAGGGAGGCCAGGACTGCCAGCTGCAGGGAATGCAGTAACTGCCTGTGGGCCAGGCAGCTGGCCATGCAAGCTTAGCCCTCCCAGTAGCAGGAGAAGCAGACCACTGCACCCAGACACACATGCACCCGTACACCTCTCGTACTTGTGCAGGCCTATTTGCTGCACAGTGAAAAGAGGTTTATCTCTTCTGCTTAAAGACTCTTTAAACAGAAATTTAAACAAGAAGATATTTTTATCAGCGCACTTATGGACTTGAGTAGTTGACAGGGTTTAACACGTGAACAGGAGCAAACAGAGCCATCACTGAATACCCTTCACAGCAGGTTACAATCTGAAGCAGCACCATCCTGCCGTACCAAATCACCACCATCACAGGATAGAAGAACATGTCTTTAACCCCCACTGAGGTCCCTCCAGGACAGAGCAGACCCACGGAGCTATGGGCCACCCTCCCAATGCTTTGCCATCATCCTGCAGGCTTTATGGGGGGTAGCAGGGTCATTTGTACTCTACCTAATGTTTTCCCAGGTAGAGGATGTTCTGGAAGAGGGACACTTTATTTTCAAAGGCAATGAGATCTGGATTTGGCTGAACAGATGGTATCTAGAGCCTTCTTGCACTGTTCTCAGTTGCCTTATGCTTTAATGGCATTTCAAGATCAAACACTCAACAACGTTTTACTGGCTTTGGACAAGAAGAACCGCAGTGCTGTCTTATGATAATAGGACAGTTCTCAAATCCTGGCACAAACCACAGCATCCTGTAATTGCGGGTTAGCTTGCCAACTAGTGGCAGTGGGTCTAGAGCCATAAAAATAAATGGCAGTTTACACACAGAGGGACTCTGATCTACTGTATTTGACACTGAGTCTCTTCCCTGTACAGAAAAATGCTTTACAGTCTCATACTTCAAAGAGAATAAGCACTGTATTACACTAGACTATATATGTTGTTACCAGCCATAATACAGTCAACTTCTTACACTTTCAATTTAAGCCAACTGATTTTACTTCCAGCAGACCCTGAAGTACAAATCTGTCCCTGTGGTCCCCTGATTGGCTTTACTATTGTACCAAATTCCTATTGTTTTCTTCTTTCACGTGCTGTGGAAAGTTAAAAGCACCCCTCAGCAGGGAGCTATGTCAAGAAAACCTGTCTAAAATTAGACTCAACTCAGACTAATGGACCAAACAGAAAAATACCCTGTGAGCCAAAATTAGAAGTAATCTAATTAGTGTCTTACAATGATTTGTAACCAGGAAATTCCCCCTCTCTTTCCCTCCCACTCCTTCCACCAATGGCTTTGTCCGTCTGATTTTGAAACGCACTTAGACCCTAGGCAGAGATTAAGCAGGAAGAGGCTGGAATCTGTCTGCACTCAGACAGACATGAACAGTGAATTTTCAGCGGAACTAAAACTCGCCATTTGATTCTTCTCAGGCCTCTTACACCCGTGGAGTCACCTATACAAGACAAACACCCCCAAACCAGCCCCAAATCTTGCTACAGCCATACAGATCCTTTTGTTGATTGATTAACCTCTGGGAGACTCAGAAGCCCTTGTCTCTGCTAGGAGACTTGAGCAAGACTGAAAAATGTTTGTCACAAAAGTGCACCTCACTCTTTCCTGAGCTGAACAAGACAGTATTGCCTGTACAAATGGATACCCATAGATGCATACACACACACATCCCCCGATGCTTGCCTGGCACCACTAAATACACTAAGACCTACAATGACTTGTGGGGAAAGCTCTTCAGTGCAGCAAGGCTAGTACTGTCCTTTGCATCTTACCTCCTCAGGTCTGCTCAGCACGTGGCCCTCAGGGCCGGTTATTCCCATCTCCAACATCCTGGTTTGTTCCTAGGACATCAAAAGGACAGAGGGACATTACAAGACTGTGAAACTATCAACCACACAGAAAAGCAGATCCCTCCTGTGTCGAACCCTTCCCTCGGGACTGCAACCACCCTATGTCCTGTGGGACCACTGTGCACGGTGAGAGGCTGTGCACCCTCAAGGGGTCTGAGAGAGAAAGAGGGAGGATGGGGAAATGGGAGTGCTTGGAGAGAGCGCAGACACTGACTGAAACCTCTTTGATGAAACAAGCACAGTGAGGAGGAAAAAAGAGTACAAAACTCCCCAGCTCCATGAACAGCACTTGATGTTTACAGTCCCTTTCCAAGGCCCTCCCTGGCTCCCCTTCTGAAAAGCAAGTAGTCTGAGAAGAAACTATTGAGAAAACCATCATTAAAGCCAATAAAAAAATTCTCCTCCCAAGGTTACTCCTGGGTCGCCAGTGCTCTTTAATCATTTGGATATCAGCAAGTGCTAAATCCTGTCCTATATCAACTTCTATAGTAGCTGGTGGTGTGAGGTGTTGGTTCCCGTATTAGCAGTATTCCAAGTATTTTGCTGTTATAAATAAGGACCATGGATAATTGTGTGTGTGTGTGTGTGCGCTGCATGTGCTGGCTTGCCTATCTCCTGTCTGCATCCTAGAGATTTATCTCGTATTCCCTCGTTTCAAACATCTCCCTTTGACAGAGGTCAAAGGAAACATGCAGGCGGACTTCAGGTCTGCCCTGATCAAGGCACTCGGGTATCTTTCTGACCCTCATACCTTTATCCATGTGCTGTCACTGCCTGTGGCAATGCACATGTTTGCTCCCACCCAACACCTGCCCTTGACTTGCAGAAACCACATGCAGTTGCACAACAGGCAACATTTCTCCAAGAGGTGTCGGGGGGCGTGAAGTGGATGCACAGCAGCAGTAATAGTAAGCCTGTAAGCAAGCAGTTTTATGCACTTTTTCTTGTGTCTTGTAGGGTACTGAGCATATTATGGGCATTAAATAATGCCACCAATCTGTGTCAGGACTGTGTAACTCCAGCAACAATAATAGATGTGTTCACAGCTGTTGGAGGAGTGTATCAAAGGATGAGGCTGCACAGCAGGTAAGTGCTGCGTGTTACCTCCTCTGACACCTTCTCTGACACAGTGAGAGTGCCAAGCAGACTTGACAATACTCTTCTCAAGTCTTGCTCTTCACCCACCATGAAGCACCCTCCCACCACCTACAGCATGTTGCGCTATGTGCTGGCTTGCCTATCTCCTGTCTGCATCCTAGAGATTTATCTCGTATTCCCTCGTTTCAAACATCTCCCTTTGACAGAGGTCAAAGGAAACATGCAGGCGGACTTCAGGTCTGCCCTGATCAAGGCACTCGGGTATCTTTCTGACCCTCATACCTTTATCCATGTGCTGTCACTGCCTGTGGCAATGCACATGTTTGCTCCCACCCAACACCTGCCCTTGACTTGCAGAAACCACATGCAGTTGCACAACAGGCAACATTTCTCCAAGAGGTGTCGGGGGGCGTGAAGTGGATGCACAGCAGCAGTAATAGTAAGCCTGTAAGCAAGCAGTTTTATGCACTTTTTCTTGTGTCTTGTAGGGTACTGAGCATATTATGGGCATTAAATAATGCCACCAATCTGTGTCAGGACTGTGTAACTCCAGCAACAATAATAGATGTGTTCACAGCTGTTGGAGGAGTGTATCAAAGGATGAGGCTGCACAGCAGGTAAGTGCTGCGTGTTACCTCCTCTGACACCTTCTCTGACACAGTGAGAGTGCCAAGCAGACTTGACAATACTCTTCTCAAGTCTTGCTCTTCACCCACCATGAAGCACCCTCCCACCACCTACAGCATGTCAGAGTCTGAAGTCTGGAGCTCTGCTCACGTCCTATTTCTGTTCAGGCCATGCATCACATCTCTTCCCCTGCAACCTCCTCTCCTATGTTGACCAAACTCTGGAGAAACACACAGTCTCCAGGGCCACTGAAAGTAAAATGGACTGAAATGGGGAATGGAGAGGACAAATCCTCTGCCTCCTTCCTGGGAACCACCACCAGCGGATGACCACAAGCATCACGTCGCTGTGCTAATAACGCACTGAGCCCCACACCAGCTTGTGATGTTTCAATCAGTCCTGACAGAAGGAAGCAATTCCCAGGGCTGTGAAGTGCTACCAACTAATAGTTTTGGGGCATTTTGTGGTTAGGCTGGTGCTGAAGTAGAGATAAACTAGCCAAGACAATTCCTCTGACCACTTTTTGTTTTCATGTGAAAGAGCAATCCAATTGTGCACTGCAGCTCTAAGAAGTCCAAAGAAAAACTGGTTCTTGTAGCCTGAGAGGATGTTCGAAGAATGACCTCTTAGCTCACACTCCTTCAACTCCCAAGAATAAGAGAGACAGGAAAAAACAAGTAGTTGCAGAGTATAACTGAGCAATGTCTTCTCTGTCTTAATGAAAATCCAAACGTTTGGACTTCTCTCATCCAGCACCAATTACAACACAGCGGGCCAATACAGCCTACCCACTTGAACACCAAACCACATCCCTCATAACAATTCCCTTGCAAATCCAGCTCCATTAGCAGGCTGCTTGCTTACAGCAGGGATAAAACTCCTCCCTTGCTGCAGCACTTTTCAATACACTTTAACTCTCTTGGCTGATTATGTGCAAGGCAAAGGTCTCTGCCTCTCCACACCGAACAAGAGCTGCGGTTGGAGTGAACATACTGTACTTGATGGCCCACTCTCTTCCATTTAGATAATTGCTAACTCACTATTTCAGATTCGCTTATGCACCACATATTCACAGCAGAAAATCTTGGTAAATTTGATATTGCTGCTGAGCAGCAGAGAGATCACCTTTCAGAAGATGTCCATACAGCTTTAGAGTCATCTTGCTAATGCCCCACACCGAATCTGCCTGGGATGGATTTTCAGTCCCCGCATACCAGAAGAGTAGTTAGTTACCTGTGCAATTATATCCCCATTTTCAGCATGAACTTGAGCTATGGCACCCAGCTCTGCCAGGCAGCTGAATATCTCATACAGCTAAAACAGAGACAAGAAAAAATTATTACCGAGTAGACAGACTGCCTTGGCCTGTGCACTGCCTTGGCACCCTGCACTGCCTTGGCACCCCGCACGGTCCTTCACCCAAAGGCCGGCAGTGGCAGGGCCTGGTGTGGGTGTGGCGGGACCAGCTCTGGCCATGCCAGGCAGTGCTCTCCAAATGCCGCGGGAGAGCAGATGCGGATGCTCTCAGTGATCTCCACCTGCAGTGTGGGAGCCCGGCCGGCCCGTGGCTGGCACACCATGCCTGCAGCCCAGGGGCAGCCCTCCGAAGGCATCAAGGGCAGAGGAGAGGAGCCGTGAGGCCCAGCCAGGTGCAGTGGGCTGCCTGCCACCCCGTCCTCCCTGTGCCCAGTGTGGCTGCCATCCCCCCTGCTGCCCCTCGCATCGACACAACCAAGGCGGCGAAGGGGGTCTCACCTCAGTGTTCGACATCTGGTACAAATCCTTGTAGGCCATGTACACCATGAAGGAGTTAACTCCTAGGGGCAGAGCAGAGAGGAGAGAGGGGTGAGCTGAGGGCTCTAACTCCTGAACGGTCCAGGTCAGGCTGCCTGCTCTGGGCTGCCTTCCCTGCTAGCCTATCTGCAGGGCACAACTCCCGCTCATGGCCGTGCAGGATCCCAGCAGGCACTCAACAGCAAGAGGACAGACGACAGCACGGTCCCCCCTTGCCCTCCTTCTGCCAGGACCACCCCATGGTGAGGAGATGCAGCTCACTAAGGCCCGCACGCAGGGAGCAGTGGGCAGCAAACCTTTCTCTTGGACCATGGTGTGCAGCTCCTGCCGGACACGGTCACTCCAGCGGGGGATGTCCACGTGCAGCGCATAGTCGCAGCAGGCCTTCCCATCGGCCCACTCCCGCCACCGCTCCAACGCCTCCACCAGGCTGGACTCGGGGTCTGGCACCACATGGTCCACTGCAGAGGCAGAGCAGGGGCAAGGGGTGGGCAAGGGCTCCCCGCCCGGGCCACCGCACCGCGGCCCTGCTTGCTGCCGAGCATCTCCGCAATCCCAGGCTCATCTCCTCAGCAGCTTCAGGGCAGCTCTGAAGAGGTCCCCATCACCTTCGCGATGTGTCTGGGCTCCTCCAAGTGCATTTATCAGCAGGGAAGCACACAGAGCCTTTGCTTAACAGCCTTTGGCACAGGACCAGGGGCTTTTACAGGCTTCTGCTGAGAAATCAGCTGAAAGCTGAAGGGCCTTGTCCTTCCTCACCCCCACTTCCACCCCATTAACACATAGCCTCCTCCCACACTGCAATACTAATGCACCTTTTATTGCCCACCATGTAATCCCCATGCCCTGCCACAGTCCATTTCACACAACTTATTTTTTTGGCCCGGGGGAAGGAGAACCAGTGGGGGGAGGGCAAGAAACCCAGTCCTTTACTGGAAGGATCAACAGTTGCTGCTGCATCCCAAGAAACCCTGCAGTGCACACAGCTGTGACCACTGCACACCAGTAAAACCTGGACCTCAAACCAGTGCACAGCTGTAGCCTTCTCCAGGGAAGGACCTCAGAATTCACTTTCCTTTTTTGTTAGCATTGTTTATTTCCGAGCAGCACGGGATGCCAGGACATTGCTCTGTTCCTCTGCTCAGAGTCATCTGAGCATCATGCTGCCCTGTTTTTATTTAACAGGGAAAAAAAGTTATGCCCATTGTTCCTTTTTGAGAGTCCCAGGGGCACCAGTGGCTGCAGACAATGAAGCACTGCAGAACACGTGATCTGCAAGGGCAAAGGGTCCTATGCAAATCTCCTGTCCCACCACTTCAGTATTACTAAGGATCCCAAAGATTCATCCCACTCCTCACTCTCTAGACTGCATTGACAGAGATCACAGAAAAGATGAGCACACTGTCATGGACCTTTAAAACAAAGACGACTGAGAAAAGCAAAGAGAAAAAGAAATAACTGGGCAACGTTCCAAGAGTGCTGGGTGCTGTCACATACAGGACCTGCCTGCTGCACTCACTGATCATGGTGGTTCCACCAGCCAGGGCTGCTTTCGTCCCTTGGAAGAAATCATCCACAGTTGTCATCCCCTTGTATGGCATCTGCAGGTGAGTGTGGACATCAATTCCTCCAGGGATCACCATCTTCCCATTGGCTTCTATGGTTTTGACCCCTCCAGGGACAATCAGATTGTCTCCAATCTGCCTGATGAGATAATACCAAGATGGTGAGCCACACACAAAGGAAAACCAGCCACAACATCATCAATGAACAGTTCACCTAGGGAGCAGCCAGGTCAACTCCTCCTGCCGGCAGAAATGCCCCACTCCTTCCCACTCCCACACCTGGGCTTGCAGGAGCCAGCAGAGTGAAACCACCTCACTCTGCAGCAAAATGCAGGACTGTCCAGCTTGCTTAAACCTACAATTTGCATAGTCCAGGGGTGGCTGCCATCTGTCCAGCTGCTCTAGTAGTGTCTATGATGGCACCTGCTGTCTCAGGCAGGCACTGGGTTCGGGTGGCTGGGGAGTATGGTCTGATGGGCATGCAGATCTCTGCAGTGTATGGGGAGAAGCTGCCTAGGACACTTCATACCCCACAGACTCACGAGTCAGGATCCTGCAAGCGTTTCCAGCGTAGCAGTCCTGCCTGCTCACCCAGGGTGCATGCTCACAAAACCCAACACCAGCCCTGCTTCCAGTAAGCCGCACCCCTAATCTCTCTTCTCCCCCATCCTTCTGCCCACCTTAAGTAAAGCTCAAGTCTGAGGCTTACTTACAGAGAAAGATGATTTCCCAGCGTAATGCCACAGCTGCTAGGCCAGCTCAGGGCTCGTCAGGGATTTGTAATGCTGCTCACAGCACAAAGTCCCGAGTGTAAAGGGAAGCCTCCCTCTGGGGAGCTGGAGAGGAACTCACAAAGTGCGACGCATGGCTAGCTGCAGCCCAGCTGGACTCGCAGCACAGCCTGGAAGCACTGGGCTCACTCTCTTCCCAAGAAGCACAGAGTCCTCCCCTCTCCAGGACCTCCCCTCTCACATTGTCTCCTTCATGCCCCTGAAGGACATCTTTGCTGTCAGCAGGGCCACACTGTAGTGAAGGCAGCTAAAACCCCAAGTACCTAAAAATATCTTCTGAAAACAGGAAACCTAAAAAGTTCCAGTATACATCTACTCGTAACCTAAAATACCATTCTAGTCTTCTGGAGTTTGTGCTGTTCTAGCAAATGACATTCTCCTCCCTAGACATACCCAGCCCTCCTGCAGGCCAGGTCACCTGAACCTTAGGACTCCCTTCACTCAGCCCCCTGCCCTCTCAATCCCTTTATCTGTCCATATGTAGCACTCAGCCATCAAATCTCTTCTTTCAGAAATCCTATTTTCATCAAGCCTTCCTCAGTCTTTTTGATAAATCAAGATAAAAGACAAGTTGGTTTTAGTAGAAAACTTGATTTCCTTGACACACTGAGGAAGTAAATGAGGAGCAAATTCCTTAGTCACTTTGCAGGTTTTTTTCCTTAGAATAACAAAAGTTCTGTGGGCAGAACTGCTCACTCCAGTGTCCTCACAGCAATAAACCAGCAGCTCTTTCCACCGCTTTTATTGAGACGAATCCATCACCAAAGGATTTAAACTGCTCACTGTATTCTTACCAGAATTCTCTTGCGAGAGCATTTCACTTCTGATGCAATGAAATTCTGTGACCTCCAGGCTGCAGACGAGGCTAAGTGATTTGCCCAAGGATACCCAAAAAGTCTGTGCCATAGCAAGACCTGAAGCTGGCTCTGATCCCTGCCTGGGTACAAGTACTAGTCAATCACGAATGCTCTTGTCCACCAGCTAAAAACAGCCTCATAAAAATACAGTCCCACTTATTGAAGTATTTCTCTGCTGCTGGATTTTTAAAATATACCATCCTGGGAAGGCTGGATATTTTCCTCTTACCATAAAGCAAGCAATGCTTTTCAAGTCCCTCTGCTATAAACTATCACGGTTCTTTCAATTCACCCAGCTTGGAGCTGGTCCCAACGTGATACAGTTGCCGCATTTGAACTGCAGCCTTTAAACAATGGAGTTATTACTGCACCTCTGAAACACACACGAAGAAGCTGGGGGGACCCAAGAGGCTTGCCTGCAATTCCTGAAAATCTCAAGGATGCAGATGACCTGCAGCACAGCACTATCCTTGTTAGTGCTAACAAATGGGATCTTGTGTGGGGTCATTCATGCTAATACTGTTAACACAGGGCAAAACAGGAGTCAAAGATAAATCTTGTTCCTGGTGCAATTAGATACAGCTTTGTTGTACAATGGACGCTGTGTCACAAAGTCACCGGCCCAAATGCAATTCAGTCACTGGAGTTACTACGTAAACACATCAGGCAATCACATATGTGCTCACATACACTGCAGAGAGCTGAGCCTCTAACCAGAGCGGGCTATCAAGTTTTACTGGCTGGTAAGTTGGGTACAGACTACATCCACAAAAGCCAGCAACCACCCAGCCTGAAGCTGATTTAAGGGGAGATGGAGATAATACGCTATAGAAGTCCCATACTTACTTTATGAGGCCATCCTCCATGTAAATGTCAGCATAGAATGACTGGTCATCATTGACTATTCTCCCTCCTTTAATAAGGAGACGATCACTCTGCGAAAGGAAGAGCACAGCAGTTGTCAGTAGCAGGCAACACGTGCTTCTCAGCGGCCAGTACAGTGCCCTTCTTGGGTGCTCTCCTACTGCATCAGACAGCTCACCCCAACAGCCAATACTGCAGAAAGTTCACATCTGTACTGACACTTGAAACAACATGATAAGAGCAAGGATTGAAAAAATCATATTCATAGGGCTGTTTCTGAATGGAGCAGGTGCTGCCAGAAACACCACTGAGGCAGAATGAGTACAAAGAAGTTACTGGGGACACAGCAAATATGCTTCCATAAAATATACAGAGAGAAGTCAAAAGCTCCCTACACCAGGTCATTATGCACATAAATCTGCAGGCAGCACGAGCCACATACCAGTATTTAGAGCAAGTTTGTTACTAAGGGTATGTCCTTAAATCTTATCCAAATACCATACAAAGTAAGTTGCATTACAGAAGACAATTTATATCTCTCTCATCTGTTACCACCTTGCAAAGACCACCAACAGGACAGGCAGCCCTGAAGATGATGCATCTGCTGGAATCTGTCCTTCCCCTACGATACTCGAGGTGATCCTTCTGAGGTGTTTCACAACGTCACAGGTCTACACAATACCCAGGAGGCACTGAACTGCGTTCCCGTCTCATTTACCACCTCCTCTGTTCTCCTTTCTACTGACCTAAGTGGCCAGCAGCCTTCTCCAAAGGAGTGCAGCCTGACAGTGGAGGAGCACCCAGACCAGAACTGCTCTTATGCTCTTCCTGTATTCACGCTTTTGGACCTGGGCAACCCAGCATACACTGATGGGAGAGAATGGACACTGTCCTGTGGGGAACAGACCCTGTCCTGAGGAATTGGGAAGGCTGAGGTCCTGCTCTTCTACCTCCACCTGCATAAGTCCGAACACCAGCTGTGGGCAGTACAGGGGCAAACAGCCTGATCTCACACATGGCTACCATGTATTCGGGTCACATAACCCAATTGTGCTGTTCCAGAGAATATGCAGTCTTCCTGACTGCTTAAAACGCCTCCAGCAACACTCCAGCTCTCAAGCTCCCCTTACTTTCCTCTCTGCTCCCCCTGGTGCCCACAACCCAGGTTTTGGCATGTGAGTACACCCCCCTTCCACAGTCCGAGCCTGGACCACAGCTGACTGGAGCCTTCAGCAGGGTTCACACGCCAGCCTCACCCTGTGAAGCTCTTGCACAATTAATTCCTCTACAGGGGTTTGTTCTTCATCCGCCACCCCTGGGGTGATTTCTGGAAGTATCACCACAGCGGTGGTAATTTGCAGCTTCCTCCCTGGCAACAGAAGGATGCAAGAGAATCCCCCCATGTCCCTGCAGCTTGCAGCAGCCAAAGCCCTGAGACTGGTGTGCGTTTTTACGTCAATCTCATCCACACACAGTCGAGACAAAGAAACTGGGTGGGGAAAGGATTAGAATGCGCAGCACTCCCAACCCCAGCTGCAGCTCAGTGCTGGTGCAGGGGGAAGAGCCATGGTCTCTCCTTGCTTCCCAGGCAAGGGCTTTCCCACAGCTGCACCGATAACCAGCAACCCGAGTCCCAGCAACAGGGATTTACCTTCCCCACTCACCACAGCTTAATGCCAATCAGGAGCCTAGCCTCCCACCAGGAAAAGTGCACGGCTGAGTTGTTCCCCTGTTCCTGTCCCATGCACTGTCCTCCCCGACAAGCAGACGCGGGGTCAGCTCCCCTTCTCCCCTGACCTAAGCTAACACATCGGTGCAGAGGTCTAGCAGAACTTTGCTGTCTAAGGGGCGGGGTCTGGAAGCAAGGGTACGTTGCTGGTCACAGACCTTCCTGCACAGCTCCTTTAAACAGCTAGCTTTAACAGATCACAACCAGCACACAAAGATACCGGCCTTGACTAGCGACCTGGGAGACCATTACCACCTCTCACTTGCAGCTCTTTTCCTCAGGTACAGCCAAGGCAGGAGGAGAGCCGGGTACACGCTGGCCCAGGAGTCGTGGGTCCTCGTGCCAGCTCTCAGCCTGCGCTGCATCTCTCCCCGATGGGCACACACCAGGCAATGCTTGGCTTTGGGGCTGAGGACCCCGAGCACAAACAGATGCTGTTGACAAGCCACTGATTCTCCTCCTCCCGCGGCACAGGGCGCTTGTCCTTCCTTTTGTGTCTATGCAGTTGTCGTCTCACCAACAATACTGTAATTTTAAGTTCAGAAACCCCAAAAAGAGTGAAGTGTGACCACAGCCAGTTGCTTATAGCCTGTCAGTCACAGGGGTCAAGCAGCTGAGCCGTGGCTCCCATGGATGCAAATAATGAGTATTTAAGCAACACTACAAGAAATGTAGATAGAAACTACCAAGCAACAGTATCAGGTGTCAGCTATGGAAGATCAGGGCCACAGTTAGAAACACAGGGAAGGAGATTCTCGTTTTATATTTCAGTCAACTGTACATAGAGTTTCTCCCACATAACCAGTCCCCTATGCCCTGGCAGGTCCTCCTTGGCTTTACCTAGCCTGCACGATGAGAAAAATAAAAGAGTCTACCTGCCCAGACCAGGCCTCCATTTTTTTTGGCTTGCCCAACTTGCTTTCCCGAAGGCCCTGGAGTTCATTCTCACTAGACTGCAGGAGCGCCAGCAAATACTGATGCTGGCCTGCCTCCCCCTGTGCATCAGACAAGAGAAAGCAAAGGGAGACAGGCACCGGCGGCATGGGGAGTAGGAGACTGCAGCACTTGACAATTACTGAATAAACTGTTAATATGAATTGAGAAAATATGCCTGCCCACAAACACAAATGGTCATTCTGTGGCAGATGTGAAGGGCTGCCCAGTGCTAACTCTGTTAGTACATAAAATTGTGAGGTCCATAATGGCTGGAGCACAAACAAGGCATTTATTCAGGGGATCGGGCTCTGCCTCAGGGCCCGCCCTGAGCCCGGCTACCAGACACCCCCTGTGCCTGCAGGAGAGAGAAGGTCTGTATCGGCACCTACCCACCAACTACGAGGAAAAAATATAATAAAGTAAAATAAGTAAAACCCAAATGACACCACATCTACAGGCTCTGGCATCGTTCAGGAGCACACCCAGACGTTAAGAGGCAGGGGAACAAGAGAGGCAGAGAATGAAGCAGTTACGAGGAAACAAGTCTGACTTAATAGACAGGCTTCTGCAGCACACGCTGCCAGAGCAGCCTCAGATTACAATAAATGCACTGTTTCCCCTGCCAGGGCTCATTTGTGCATCTCCACACCCACCACGTCTCCCCGCCAGCCAGTGTCAGGCTGTGTCATCAGCCATTGTTAGCAGACGGAAAAACCCTCCCACACCAGGAGCCGCAGAGGCACCACAGGGAGCACCTTTCCTCCCGGCCCGGCAGAAGCGCTGTGGGACTGGGCGAGCACGCCCAGGGCCCAAATCCCGGCTGCCTCTGCTGCCCAGCACAGCCCCTGGTTGCACACGGCAAGCGGGGGCCAGCCTCTGTGCAAAGGGCCTGGCATGCCAAAGCAGCAGCATGAGTGAAAGGTGCCACGCAGACCGTGTCTGCACGCAGCTCTACCTGACCGCTGACACAGACCTGTCGGGCTTGCCAGCCTGATCTCCACTGCTGACTGTGTCTCAACAAGTCCCCATGCAGCCAGCGACAGCCCATTTGTACCGGTGTGGTACCTTTCGTGAGCATCCATTTCTGCGGGTGCAGGTGCTGCCCCACAAGGCCAAGCCTAAAAGCATCCTTCCAGCATAGCTCTGCCAAAACCTGGCGGGATCACCACCAGCCCCCAACAGCCCTGCCCTGCTGGGAAGCCTTTTTGCTGAACATTCCCTGTCTCTCCGCCTGTTGGCATTTGGGATCAAGCTTTCAAAACTATTACCCATTCCCTCATGCCCACACTCTGCTCCTGATGCTCTTGAGCATCATCTGGTCATTTGAGATCCCAAAATATCAGGGGGTCTCTTAATATTTCTTAGCATGATGCTGCAGAAGAAAAGGGAAGCGGCAGCTTCCAGAAGGCTGCTGAATCCAGCCAAGAATAGTGCTCACCTTGTTTACAAAGCACAAGGGCATAATTAGGGTAGCACAGAAGCAGGTATATGGCTTTACTGCTCTTTCCCTTGTAAAAGAAAAGACACTAATTGCAATGGTGTTTCATCAATAGCTAGATGTCTCCTCCTTACTAATGTACCACACAACAGCATGGAAGAAACCCTGGCTGGAATTACAAGGATAGACAGTCAGCCACCAGCTACACTCAGTGATTCCCCACTGTCTGTGGGCATGGTAAGAAATGCCACACTGATAGCTGCCAGTTTACCAAAATCTGTCTAGTCAGTAACTGAGGCTTTTCTCCCCACTTGCACCTGATACAACATACTAGCCATCCCCATGCAGACCTCATTGTTTTTAGAGGTGCCAGAGACATCACAGAGATGGTGCTCGTGGGCTGTGACAGGGTGGCTGAATGGGATAGGCATGGCTCACACCAAGAAAAAATATGAGAACTCCAGTCTATCTGGGATAGGAAAGGTTTTTGTGACCAGAGCACAAAGACTAGGTGATTTTGATTCAACCAACAGCTCTGTTAACAGTTATTTTGTGAAACCAGGGCAAGGCATTTCACCACTTTAGTCTTCCACCTCTCTTTCTGCAGGGATAGGAAAACATACTGTGGACAGCAGGAGGGGAAGTATTTTGATTGTATCTCCAAACAACCAAGGAAAAGGAACTAATAAAGAAGTCTCTCAATAGACACATAAGGTTTGAAATTACTATTCTCCTGAGCTGGGCATCCCAGCATCAGCACGCATCTGGAAAGTCATACTACATTTACTGATCTCTCATGCACTGTGCACAACCTAAGGCACAGTGAAGAGCAACACTTCCACACCAAGCTGATGAAGTGATCGCTGAGAAAGCCAAAAGATACAGTTAACCTCCCCATGTTTTTTCCACATCACAACAACCAGATATGCCCATACTTCCCAATCTTCCTTCAATGGCTACAGTCTTGCCTGTCACACTGTCACACATAGCTTTTGACCAGGCTTTTCCAACTCAGGTTGGGAGTAATTCCCACAGCAATTTATCTTGCACAAACACATGCACCCCTCACTCATGCTCCTGGCTTCTCCACTAAAACAGCTATCCTAGAAAAGACCAGAAATTGCTGCAAACAGATACAAGAGGCAAACTGTGGTTCTTCAGATGTTATTGTCAGCAAGTAACTACCAATTCCATCTGCAGCGCTGTTGAGTACAAGAGGAACCAGGAGGGAGTGTTTGGGCATTTCCAGAATCACATAAATACTCAAATTTCCAATACATCCTTCACAAAAGCCAAACCTGCCTATTGCTTGGGTGACAGAAGTGAGAAAGGCACTGCTCCCTTCATTTGAGGGCTCAGTCATTGCTAAAGTGCTATCAGCTTTGAGATCTATAGGTGAGTTACCTGCCAGCACAAGGTGGCTCCTATAATTCTCTGTATACTCTTATAATCCAGACCTCCCTGCAGCTGTGATGCTTTAAAGGTCTCTGAGATATCTTATATCCTAATGGCACAACACAGTCCCAAAAATCTCTCTACTAACAAGTGCAGCTTAGCTGAAATCTGCCATCCCCAGAAGTCGCTATGTGTCCTGACATGCAAGAACAGATTCTGAGGCGGAAATCTAGGAAGGAGGAATAAACAATCAAAACAAGGCCCGGGGGGCGCACAATCTGCAGAAAGGGACAGAAGAGGCTTTGTTCTAGCGGAGACACCATAGCTGAGATTTTCTTTCTGCCATTCCATTGAAAAAGAGAAGACCACCCAACACCTGACTTCACTTCATTGTTTCCCTTGGGCCTCAAAGCATGGGTTCAGGACGTATGGGTCATTTGATCAGAATTCCAGAGCAATCTTCTCCACCCCAACCAGGACACAATAATGCTGCAGAACAGGGCAAGTGAGTCCAGGAAGGCTGTCACCAAGCTGCAGAAGTCAGAGGAGAGAGCTACCTGTAACATCAGCTACACAGATACCACTCACCTGCAGCATTTTCAGCTTCAGCAGGCTGAGGAAAGGATTTAATAGGGAGAAATAAAGCAACTTGTGAGATTTTGTTACCACTGAGGGGAGAAAGTTCCTGCTGGATTGCAGAGGAGCAGGAACAAGCCCTGCATATCGGTAAAGCATATCATAAAGGTCCTTGTAGAAAAAGCCCTAGAGAATGGGAGAAATCCCACCTGCAGCAGTAATGTTGTTGTCACCATGGTGGTCTAAGGTTACAGAAAAGGCAAGATGCGTAAAGCAGTAATATTGCTTATTAAAGTAATTGAATCTGGGTTGACAAAGGAATTTCTCGTTAATGATCTTTGTGCTTCTGTGGGAGCATTTTGTTCACATCTGTACATTAAAAAGAATAATGAAGCTCAAGTGCTTTGTTTTTCCTTTTTCTTCAAGGGGCCAAAGCTGTCCTCAGGGGGAAAAACAAGAGCTGTACAAAGCCAGCAGAAAGCCATCAACAAGATGAAAGACCTGATCGCTTTCCCAGAGGAAAGCCCCACGCAGCCTCCTTTAGGGACGGCCCGGGGAAAGCAGCTGCACCCGGCAGAGGAAGGCACAAGCTGGATCAGAGCACGAAAGCCCCGAAGAGAGGTCAGCACAGAGAGGCATCGGTGGGACCCCGGGGAGTAGGGCTCCCTGCACTTTCAAAGAAAACATGTCAGCCAGCCTCTTTCTTCTCGCTGAGAGTTAGCACGACTGTGCCGTGCTGGCGGTAGGTGTGGTCCCTGCGCTACTGCGCCAGCGACCGCCGCACCTGATGCGGCAAGACAGGAGAACAGCTCCGAGATGCAGCGGGTGGCACCGAGCGCGGAGAACGCCCTGCGGGCCAGCCGAGGCATTCGCTGGACCGCACCCCCCGCCCGCGGCGGCTCCTGCCCGGCCGCGCTCCGGGACAGCGGGGGACCCGCGCCG
>NW_008796044.1:19748846-19749510 GCF_000699145.1 Aptenodytes forsteri
TCCCCGCGCACCGGGTACTGGGCTCCGGCACCGCTCCCACTGCACTGCACACCGGGCATCGGGTACTGGGCTCCGGGCACTGCTCCCCACACACCGGCCATCGGGTACTGGGCTCCAGGCACCGCTCCCAGTGCACTGCACACCAGGCACCACTCCCCGCACACAACTCACTGTGCACCGTGCACCAAGCAGGTCCCGCCACCCTCCGCATGCCAGGTGCTGGGCACCGGCACCAGGTACCTGACACCCGATATGGCCCACCATGCAGCCAGCCCCAGGTAGAGCCCAGCCTCCAGGCCTGTGCCCCTCCACCAGGGAAGCCCTGAGCTTGGGGTAGCTGCGCAGGGGTCGCGCAGCCGGCCCGTGCAGGGCCAGGTCTGAACCCAGGTCCAGCCCGCAGAGAGGGTAACCGGGGGAGCAGGCCACAAACAGGGGTCTTCGCAAGCTGAAACTTTTCCACATAATAATAGTGATAAAAAATGAGAGAGATTTCTAAAATAATGGATTTTCTGGTAGTGCTGGAGTGCATTTGGATCACCGCGGTGTGTGGGTCATGGGTGGGTGTCGGGCGGCGGTGGGGTGCAGTGCCAGGTCGGGACCCAGGTCCAGAGAGGGTAACCGGGGGAGCAGGCCACAAACAGGGGTCTTCGCAAGCTGCAAGCTG
>NW_008796044.1:19749650-19754997 GCF_000699145.1 Aptenodytes forsteri
AGCTTGGGGTGGCTGCGCAGGGGTCGCGCAGCCGGCCCGTGCAGGGCCAGGTCTGAACCCAGGTCCAGCCCGCAGAGAGGGTAACCGGGGGAGCAGGCCACAAACAGGGGTCTTCGCAAGCTGAAACTTTTCCACATAATAATAGTGATAAAAAATGAGAGAGATTTCTAAAATAATGGATTTTCTGGTAGTGCTGGAGTGCATTTGGATCACCTTAAACTTTCTTTCACAACCACAAGAATTGGAAACATTTAAAAAAAATAAAATGCACTACACATCTGACTGGGAATCTTGTGTCCTATGTAAACACTAAGAGTGTTGGCAGCACTAAGGACTTCTGTATTTCCTCAGCTGTGGTCTTGGTAGGAAGGTTTAAACTGTGGAATTGGTTACAAGTATTCAGCGTGTGCTGAGACAGACGATGCTGGGCCTGGGACGCCAGGACTGGGCCAGCTGGAGTTGTGCTATGATGGATGGGAAGAACATGTCTGCCCTCTCCTGTCTGACGCCATCCACAATGCTGCCAGCAGGTCCGCTGCCCTGCAGAGCCATGGCCAGGCCTGAATCTCACTTTCTCCCAGGCCAGCTGCGACTCCTCTCACATGCAGAGCTCTGAACGCCATCAGTGAGATCTTCCTACAGATCCTGCTGCCAGGCAGCAACTAATGGCGTGTCCTCCACTACCCAAATCTTACAGACACACCTGGCACAGGCATTGCTGTAAATCCGATTTCTAGCTTCTGCTAGAAAAACAAGCCGTCTGACCTGGATGATCAACATTCAACCCTCTAGTTTGCTTTCTGAACTAGAACCTAACTATGGTTTGCAATGGCTGCAGGGGCCTGAAGAGCACTCTGCTCACCACTGCGTGCACAAGCAAAGCAATCTTTGTAGCACAAACCCTGATGCTGCAGCCAACTTTGACTGTTACAAAGCCCTGGGGAAGTGGGTGATCGCAGCGTGGACTGTTCGGAGTGCGTGCTCTGCTGCCGGGGTTCAGTGGAGGGTCACACTCCATAGTGTTAATTACATGTTCTTGCTGAAGGGTTTAAGAAGTACATAGATTGGTATGGCAGCTCTCCCCTACCACAAGCTTTGATGTCTCCACTGGCTCAGTAATCCAGCCCAAAACTTTTATTACTCACCGAGTCTGTTACTCCGTGTGTGCTTCCGCTAAAGGTCTTAGAAAGTTTTACTGAATACATATTTATTCTAAACCCAAAATGCTTTCACTAGCTTAAAGTGAAAGTCAGCAGCTTCTCAATAACCTATTTATTACTGCCATGACTACGAGGGTATCTGCAAAATCACATGGGCTGGTTGGCCCAGCTGTACCGCTGCCTGCTGCCTCCCTTCCCCCAGCTCCCGTGCTGCTGCCTGTGAGCTAGTGCATCCCAGCAGTCGGCAGGAGATGGGCTGAAAGCCTTTCCCCTCCCCGGTGGATCCATAGGCAGGGAGGTGTCTGCAAGCACAAGGCAGGGAGGTGTCAGGAAGCTCCCAGGGGGAGCAGGGCTATGCCGGAGCCTCTGTGACCGAGGAGGGTGTGGGGAGGAGATAAGGTACCAGACCATACCGTTCTTGCCACAACACCACGATGCTTCAAGAACAGGTCCTGGTCTCTACTGAAATTAGACTGGCTGGGGCTGGGACGTTGAGAAAGACCCTCGACTCTATCGCCAAACCTCCTGAAACTTCACTCACCCGTTTTTCAGAAAGTTTAAGAGTATCCCCGTGCTGGCTGGTACCATGTTACTTTGTCTGGAGTAGCAGTTAATTAGTTAATAATAGATAAATGACTATGCAGACAGATGCTGCTGACTTGAGCACTTGGGCAGTTTCAAGAGCCGAGCTTGCATCAGCCCTCTGGATGCTGGCCAACCACACTGACTTCAGACCCTTCTTTTGAAGAGATGTGCTTTCCTCCTGGTTGCTATGTGACACTCGCACAAATACACAGTAAAACATGCTGCCCTGGGCCCAAAACATTCAAAATTGAAAGATTTTTTTTTTCCATAGCACCTCTTCCAGGTGCAGTCAGCAAGGTGTTACTCGCATGCTTCAAAACATCCTCAACATGAACCATTTGAAAGTTATTTTAAAATGGCAATACTCTTACAGCTCATAACCTCCTCAAAAACACCTACAGTGATAACATGGCACTAGATGTTTGTGGACAGCCATGATGGCTGACAGGAGCATGACGAGGAACACCAGCAGTGTGAACACAGAGTAGAAGGTGTGTGTTGCTGCAAGGACTTTGTCACCAAAATAAGCCCAGCTCTGACTGTGGTCTGTCAATGCTCAGCAGCCAGGCTCAACACCTGTCTGTAAAGACCAGGATGCTGCTGACCCAGCGCTAATGCAAAGGATGAAAGCAGATCTCACCAGCCCTACATGGCTGTGATCAACAGCTCTTACAGACAGGCACAACCAAGGTACAGTGCATATAACCAGTCATGGAATAATCAGAGCTCAAATATCATAATGTTCAGCAGACTTGCCAGGACAGCCCATCCCCACGCATGCAGTCTCCTCCTCCCCATATGTATTATTTGCATAAAACCATCCCCTCTTCTCTCCTAGCAGATGAGTTTTCAGGGGCTGAGCTACCTCAGGACACAGTGAATCCAAGAGATGGAAACACTGCAGCTGGTGCACCCTCTCCAGATGGAACCTCTGGCAGGATGCAGTGTCTCAAGAGGTTGGCCACACACTCCTACCCCAGTGCACCAGGAACTTCCACCACACACAAACTTCAGAGAAGCTTTTCTTGTGCTCGTGCATGCTGTCCCTGGAGGAAGGGGTTTGCTGACCCAGAGCTGTGGCTCTCCCTCCACACTCTTTGTCCCCTTCCCATTGAGATCCATGGGGTCACCCTTACTTCTGTGGGGGAGTCCAGCTTCAAGTGATGAGTGCTCACAAGCATTTGACGATCATGCTATTCAGTGCTGTTGGCTCCAGTTCTCCCAACCTCTGATGTTCAACTTTAGAGCCAGAGCTGGAGGGAACTGGGAAGAGAGCCCACTGGCTCTGTTACTGAGAAACTCTCACAACTACACTGGCTTTCACACCATTCCCACCATCTCCCAGAGGCAACATGGAGCTCTGCAGCCCCTTAAACCCCCACTCTGGAGCAGACATGAGTGGGAAGGAATCTGAAACTCAGCTGCTCATGCTGGATGCACATGAGGTCTGCCAGGAGGCAGCAGGAGACAGTCTCTCTGTTGTACGAGACAGGTGGCGGGCAGTGACACAAGTTTTTCCGCAGTGGAGCAACTCTGCTTAGTTTTCTCCTGGCTAGAATATACATTGGGACTTTGGCAGTGGAAACAAGGAGGGAAATCAGCAGATGTATGGCCTGAAACAAACTAAACTTCTAGGTCAGCACTTAATGTTTTCAAGGAACCATTACGTTAAAAGCAGTAGGTGTTACTGCCACTCCATCTGGATTACCACATGATTTCAATCACCTGTCCAAACTGACATTAGGGTAGGGAATTGTTCAAGCCAGAATTTATTTGCAGCCTTATTAAGGACTAGAAGTCAGAGCAATTTTAGGACCGTTCCTTTCTTTCTCCTTTGGACTAAGGCGACAGGTGATGCCATCCACAAAATCCTCATCCGAGATGATGCTTCACAGAACCTAACAAAGGCTCTGGAAAAGCAGAAGTCCCCAGAAGGGATTGCCCTTGACCATCAGGAGCCCACAGCAACTCCAGCATGCCCACAGCAAATGCCAAGACAACGTCCCTATCAAAACATCAGTTTCCACCCTGTGGCTTGGGGACACCTTGAGGTTTGTGGACTACCCTACGCTGTCCATACGAGGCAATTAAGAACAGGCCTAACACCAGGGTGCTTTAGTCTACCATACAAGACTCCTAACCTCCACCTATGCTGAAGTGCGACAGTGGCCAGAGAGGGAGGGGAAGGAGCAATTGGTGATGTTGACATGGCATTCATCACAGGCTTTTGCTACCAGTTGCAGCTGAGAGGCCCAGAACTCAACAGGCTTCATGAGTGACCAGATCCCTCATTTCTCTGGAGGAAGCCCACCTCTGGATAGCCAGTGTTCAGAGGCACAATGGAGACTCGGCTCCAGAAAGCATGCCCTGCCCTGCCCGCTTCGAGCCTGCTGCAGGCAGGGGATTCAAGACCACCACCCCAATACCGCTTCTCCCAGGGACATCTGCCTGCAGGCAGGGCTCACTCCCACAGACTGTGAGCAACTCCCTCACAGATCAATTAAATGGACACCTACCACATAACTACATTTCAGCTGTAAAAGCCCGCCAGGCTTTAGTTACTTGCCCTTGGGGGGGGGATAAGAAAAAAAGAGCACCTTGAATTTCTTTTGGATGGTGACAAAAACTTACATTTCAAAAATATCTAATGACAGCAGGACCTAACTGCTACTTTCAAAAGTGACTTAAACTCCTGGGCATGGACATACTTATGTGGCTAACTGCCTCTGGGAAATCAGTTGGTAGTCTCATGCCTACATCCCTCGGGACCCCAGCCGTGCTGGAGCAAGCCTGCCTTTGGCTCCCGGCTGCCTCTCCTTCAGACAACGGGATGTTGGTGCTTTTGCAAACATCCCCAGGATTCCCACAGTCTGAACAGGACTGCAGGGCCTCCGAGAGCTGACCAACCCCAGACTGCAAAGACTGACCCATCCCTGCACCAAAGCAGGGGAGTCTCACCCCCACAGAACAGCTCCTGCACCCCACATGCATGCAGAGAAGGTGTCCAGGCGAGGGAGAAGCTGTTTCTTCTCTTTGCCAGAAATAAATGAGGTTGAAACCAAACATGTCAAATGGAATATTCTAATATGTGCACACGAGTGACTGCTGCTTCAGGGCCTATTAATTCAATTACACCCTCATCCTGCAGAGCAATGAAGTGCCCTTGAGTTGGGTGGCTCAACAAGTGCTTTTCCTTTCCTGGGGCTGGGTCCACTCAGCGACCCGCAGGAGGGCAAGGCTGGGAGGGAGCTGCCAGCCACAGAGGCTGGCCCAGTGGGCTGTGGGACCGGGCACTGCCGGGGCCCCTGTCCCTCTGCTCAGCACCACTACCAGCATCAGCAGCGACCGGGTGAGACATTTCACCCCTGCCAGCTCCGGAGGATAATCGCCTCTCTCCACCTCCTCCCTTCAAAGGCACGATGGAAACGCGGAGAGCCCAGCAGAGCGGTGCATATGCCCCAGTTTTGTTACTGATTATGTACATTAACAATTCCCTGTCTTTCTCTCACACTCCCCCTTTTCCAAGCCTCCAGGTTTCTGCTCCCCGGTTCCCTTCCCAGCTGATGTCTTCCTTCTCTGCACTGCTTGCCTAGCAAGCCTCG
>NW_008796044.1:19755064-19766345 GCF_000699145.1 Aptenodytes forsteri
GCCCTCCTTGCCTAGCAAGCCTCGGAAGAGCCAACCTAGGCTGAAAAACAAAACCGAGCTGAGGACATGCAGCAGCGTTCCCGGGGCGAGGCTTGCTGGGAGCCAGCGCAGGCACCTGGGGGATGTCAAATCACCCTCCTCTCCCAGAGCAGGCAGCAGCTCCTCAGGCGAGAAGTGGCCTGTGTTGGGGCAGGGGCTCCCCGAACCCGCAGCTGGGATGGTCCAGGGCTGAGCTCTGCAAGAGCTCCTTGCTGCCCTGGCTGCAGGGTTAGCACAAAGGGAGCCGCTCTTCCCCAGGCAGGCTGGTAACGGGAAATACTCATGAACCACTGCTGCCCAGGGGGGCTGAAGCTGCTCTCCCTCACAGCTCCCAGCCCCACCACAGGCCCTGCAGGACGAGCTGCGGGAAGGATGCGGTGCTCCCAACAGGCGGCAGGGAGGAAGGGCTAGGGAAACTGCACAGCCCAGAGGGGAGCGGAAAGCTCCCAGGCTCACAGCAGAAATAACACCAGGAAAAAAGGGAGGGGAAAGGAACACGAGAGCAAGAAGATGGCGGCACTCGGCTTGCAGAACTCAAGGGTATATGGCAGCAAAACTTGAATCTGTAAATGGCCTCGGGGGCTCAAGGGCTTAAAACCTGAGTGCAGAAGTAGGGTCCAAACTAAAGCAGCAGTACAGTAAAAAAGAAGTAGCAGAGCATACAGCCAGGCTTGCAGGAAAAAATGAGAGGTACCCCAACAGGCATTTCATTCGCAGTCAGAATTGTTCTTCCTCCATCCAGCCCTTAGCCCGGCAGAGACGCCCGGTGCCAGCGGGGTGCTTCTGCCACAGGATGTCACCAGAGCGCAGGGCCAGACCCTCTGGGACCCACAGCTTGTGCAGCTGCTGCAGGGTGCTGTTGCCACCCTCCCTGTCCCCCCTGCAGCCCTTCTCCCACCCACCAGTGCCTCCGACAGCCCCAGCCCCATGGCCTGCCCCACGGACATGAGACACCCAACCTGGACAGGATCCTCCCAGCAACGCTAAGACAAGGAGGCTCTTGGCCAAGTGGGTGGTGATCCAGGACACCAAAGAAATGCTTAAAATAGCTCTTCAGTCTTCAGCCATGAGCAGAGGCCCTGATTCAGGCTGCTGTGCTGTCAGAGCAAAGAGCCCCACAAAAAAAGAAAGTCCAGGGACATCAAGACCTCACTGCATCCCCTGTGGGAGGTCTGATACCCCCAGCCAGCAGACACAGGGAGCACACGGGTACCCCTTCTCTAATTGGCAAAAGCCAGGCTAACGAGAGCACCCCTCTCCACAGGCATCTCTAAAACTGTAAGGTACGCGGCTGGGGTTGGCTCCTGCCAGCAGCCTGGCTCAGGCGACTGGAAGCATCATCTATTTTACATCCCAGAGAAAACCAGATGCTGTAAACCACAGACAGACCCAAACCCCACCCATGAACAGATCCAGACTCATGCCACGTGCAGGATAAGTGCAGCTGTGACGGTGGCACAGCTCTTCTCCCACATGGGATCAGAGCGTGTGCTGCGTCCGATGATGGTAGCTCAGTCCCTTCTGCCTCTCTCCTCACTCCCTCATACATCAGTGTCCAACATGATGGGAAGGTTTGAGCCAAATTCAGGTCCCTCCTCACTTCTTTAATGTGTTATGTTGAGAAACAGGATTTTTACTAGGTTCAGCTATACCTGTTGTTTCCTTTCTCCACTGACACAGAACTTCTGTGAAGCTTTTTTGTGCACTTTGAACTCACTTTACCTCATCCTAACAAAAGCATAGGCATTGTGACCCACTCTGTGCGACACAGGGCAGCCTGCAGACAGCTCTCCAGGGATGACTGCCAAAGCAGCAGCTACTCAAGCATTTCCAGGCACACCAGCTACCCACACCACTGGACCATGGCTGGGACAGGGTCTTGGCAGGTGCCCAAGCACAGAGCAAGGATCTCGGGTCACTGCTGTGACGCAGCAGACATCCCTGTGTGTCCACGACAGGCACAGGGATGCCTTAAAGCTCTCCCTGGAGCACTACCCCAGAGTCCTGTGACAGTCACAGGCACCAGCAAAGTAAGACGCTATTAACGATCACGGCTGCTGCAAACAAAGAGAGCACAGCATGCGTGGCTGCTTTGTCATCTCACGATCTTTAATCCAATCTCAGTGTTCTTGAGGCCTGACCCATGGCAGCATGGTCAGGGATGCAGGCTTTCATGGCACAAGCTGACAATCCTGTTCTTTAGGACACATCCTGCAGCCTCCACAACGACGCCTGCAGCCACACCAGCATCCGGGATGGGGCAGCGAGCTATCTGGATGTCGTGCTGCCTGTTGCAATGGGGACAATGGCACACAGCACCAATCCGCTGGGGATGCCTGCTCCTGCTGCAGGCAGCTGCATCCCTCCCTCCTTTCTGCTGTGCCTGGGCCAGAGGAGACTGCTCACCCTGAAAGGTCATCCCTGGCAAAACGCTCATGCCAAGCCTAGAGGGAGATGGCTTTCACTTCACACTTAGCTCCCTCCATGGGGTGAGCTTTGGCTATGCAAAAGCATCTGGATTTCCACTGAAATGACTCAATTCCCTCAGAGTGCGGATGGGCCAGCCTGAGACAGTGAAATACAGGCACCCATTTTGTCTCCTTCAGCGTGTGGAGCAAGGACTAGAAAGGTCTGAGCTCTCTGCTCAGCATCACTTCTTTTCCCCCCTCAGCTGAATGGAAACACCCGTTATCAGATCCAAATCCATGTGTTGTAAAATGGAGCTTGGCTGTTCCCAGCAGAGCAATGGGAAAGATGCTGCTGGATCCGATCCGCAGCCAAGAGCCAGCCCAGCTGAACAAGCCAAGGTCCAGCTATATTTTCCAGCTTCTCAGCCCTGTCTCCAGGAAGGCTGCTGGCTCGTTTGTTTTTTTGTTTCTTCCTCCCATTTCATCCAGCCACCCATAGCAACTGCTCCCCAGCAGAAAAATCAACCTTCTCCACTTTCCACCTCTTTGCAGAGATGACAATGCAAGGGGTCCATGTAGGGAAAGCTTTCGCCTGAAGTAAAGCGACAGAGCAAACACAGCTCTAGCTGGTCTCTGTCATAGTTTTCCTCGGGACTAGGGCTGACCATTAGTGACCAGCTTTGCGCTCACCCAGACCACCACTGGAGAGTAGGCTACACATATGAAAGTACTTTTCTGGGTCTCATCACAAAACCTCCTTGTTTTGATGCCATTTGCAATGGCATCTACATTTTACAGTCTTTCTCTAGGTCTGTTTGCTTGCACTTTTCAGAGCTGAATCTCTTTTTGTCATTCCCAACTCGCACCTCTGAGTCCTCAAGACCACGTTGGGATCGTTCCTCCCCAGGCAGCATTTACAACATCACTGTCACCTGCACACATGCTGTACCTCTCCTTCCAGGTCACTGGATAAGAGTGATAAGTGTCACTTCTAACACAGATGCATACAGCTTCCCACTAAACAGTTCATACACCCTCCCTTTAAGCCCCACACAATTTTCCTATGGAGTTGTATCTGCCTAGTCAATTTGCAAGCTCACGCTCCAGTGCTGGCAGCCCAGCTGACAGGCTATGCACAGGGTCAGGCCGTTTCCAAGTCCCCTCCCTTCGCACACAAGAGCTCAGCTTCTTCCAGGCTGCCTTGATCCACGCGTCTGGTGCGGAGGGTGCCAGCAGCCAGCCACCAGTCCAACTGCTGTGGGACTTCGGCTGCCCGGGCGGGACGGCAAGCAAAACCTTTCTGCAAAAGCGAAGCAGCATGAGAGCCCACCAAGCTCCCTGCTCGCCCTGCCCGGGAGGAGGCCGCTGCCAGGCGCACAGCGCAAGAAGAGCAGAGCAGCGTAGCAGCTGAGTGATACAGAAAAGCTGCTGAGCTACAACCCCGGGACTCCGCTGAATCCTCCTGGAAGACCCATGTCTTGGCAGCTGCCTGTCTGCCAGCAAGACACTGTTGTTAGGAAACAAAATACCCCAAAAGCCTAGTCCACCTTGCTGGTGGCACACCTGGCACATATCAGAGACAAACACTCCTCCCACCTGGTGGACAGGCCGAGCTGTGGTTGTCCTGGCCTGTTGGAGGTACCGACATCTTAGATAAAAAGAAAAGGAAAAGATTATTTTGGACAGAGCCAACTACTTTGCTGCAGCCAAACCACAATGTTTCATTTCAGTTTAAACCTGCTGCAGTTTGCATTTGACACTTTCAACTATGTTCATAAAAAACGCTTAGAGGAGTTTCCAACACAACAAAGCCTCTTCCAAGCGAGAAAGCAGTGAGTCTTGCCTTGCAAAACTCAAAATGTTTAGCTACTTCTCAGAATTTTTCATTGTTTTCCTTTTTTTCCTAAAATGGGCATCTCAAAAGTCACACAAATTTGCAAGAACAAGAAATGTCCATGTGGCTCATGTAGTTTGTTTGGCTCCCACAGTTGAATGCTACCTGCCAGGAGGCTCCCAGCCACACCTCCGTGCTGCAGCTGACCATGCACAGCTCCAACACCGCCATCCCTGCTCGAGTACCAGCCCGGCTGCCCCGCAGTGATACAGGCTACAGCAGCTTCCCTGGGGACGGCAGGGCACCGAGACGCGGGGACGGGGTGTGCAGCCTCCCAACACAGGCTGCCATCCGCAGCAAGCATCAAGCGACAGAGGGGACAGCGGCCCATCATGTCAGGCCCTGCCCAGCCCTCGTGCTGGCCGCTCTCCCCCACCCTCATCATCTCCCTCCCAGCCCCCTCGGACAAACGCTCGCACTGCCGACCGATGAGGTACTGCACCAGGAGGCCAGGCGCTTCCTCCAGCTTTTCCTCGAAGCCCCAGAGCAGGAGTCCTGTGGGAGACGGTGGGAAGCCACGCTGTGAGAGGACTGTGACAGCCACAGAAACAGGGGACAAGTGTGTTGGGGACCGATGGAGGTTTTCCGTTTCCGCCCCGGCCTGCTCCTCCTGATGGCGGCCTTCCCGGCTCACACCACCAATGACGCTTTCTCTGGGAAATTGTAACTTGTGTTTCTAGCTGCTTCTGCCGTTTAAGTAGCAAACACCCTGCTTTAAACACGGAGGCTGCTGCTGGCTTCGTGTGAAGGGCTGGCACAGGGTGCAGTGAGGCCGCCCGCCACCCCTGTCCCACCACCCCAGACTGCGTTTGGCAAGCTGCACCGATCCCCACCTTGCATGGCTTAACTGGCCCCAAGGAGTTGCTGGAGGAGGCCCTGCTCCGCACGCTCGGCCAGTGGGGCTGTCACACCCGGGCCGAGTGCCAGCAGACACCTTCAGGGACCAGCTCCAAGCCCTGGCCGAGCTGGGAAACAGTGGGCCGGGTGCCAGCGGGCCACGCTCACGGCACGGGACCAGCTCAGGGCAGTGGCAGCCTCGGGGCTGTCCTACAGGCACGGACAGACCCGGGGCTGGAGCCAGGCACTGCGGGCCCCAGCAGGCCCTGGGAGCCAGGCTCCAGCCCAGCTTCTCCTCTGTCCTGCTTGTCTGTCCAGGCCGTTGAGCAGGACCTCCATCATCACTACCTGGGAAGGGTCTTGGCATCTGTCAGGACCACAGACACCTGGGAATCAGCCCTTCATTTCTGAGCCTCACCCTAAAGCCAGCAGCTTGGCAAGGACAGAGGCCCCTCATACCCTGCTGGGCTTCATCGGCCAGAACCACTTCAGAGGAGAAAAGCTGCTGCATTACTGATGCCGTGTCCTGCTGCAGGTGTTTTTCTTGTGGCATCCCCCACCAGAGTACTGAGCAAGCTCACTGCTGGTCTGTGGTCAAGGGAGAAGCAATCTCAGCTACTCTGGAAGCTACTCATGAAAACAGACTTCCTGATGCAGCATCAGGAAATACTATACATGCAGGTCTTTCTGTGTTTTCTGACAACCTCAGAAAAAATATACAATATTAAAAGAAGCATCACCTCTCCTACCTGCTGCAATGGGCTATTCCTAGAGCATCTTGTATACAGTATACTTCGTGGCATGCTTGGTGATGCCCCATTGCTCCCATATAATGTGTCAGAGCTAGGATCTATTATTAGTTGTTAAATGTGGAGAAAAAAACATCACTAGCTTTTTATTTTAAATAAAGAGTCTTTTGGTGTATCATTTTGCAAAGGTAAAGAGCATTATAAACCCTATCATGGACATAGAAAAGAACTCCTTGCCCTGCACAGAAGCCCCTTCTAAACCACCAGACCAGAATCCCTCTAAACGCTGCACGTCCTGGGGTCGTGACACGAAAAGACAGGCACCAGCAGAAATACTCATCTTACAGGTCGTGCCAGCTAGCCAACCCAGTGCCCCTGCCTTTTCAGAGGAGAGAGATCTGCTTCAATAAGGCTGAGAACAGGCTTGACCAATGCAAGACGGAGTGATCAGTCAACCCATCTTTTTTACACCTGGCTGCAAAACCCAGTTTCTTTTCTGCATAAAGGTTCCATAAAGTCCTACATTTTCCCAGGAAAAGCATGAGGTTTTCAAGAACACATCACCCAGAATAACAATTGCAGCATCCTTCTAAAGCCCCGGCTGTGCGAGCTTGGCATGCCGTCACAGTGCCTTAAGGATGTGGTGGCCAGGTACCCCCAGTGCCCATGTCTGCCAGACAGCTCCCTGCTCCGACTGTACCACCCACAACACCAGGGCCAGCCGGCTTGCAAAGCTCTGACCACCCAGAGCTGAGAATGAGGACAGAAGGAAACCAAGGACTGTTGCCATAAGGTAGCGTGATAAATCAAACTATTTCCACGTTAGGGTGAGTTTTTTGGTAAAACAAAAGCTTTTCGCAGTATGCAGGAACTCTTCAACTGAATCCCTAATTTCTTTAGAAAACTAGTCCTACCGCATAACTCCCATGAAATCTAATATCTGTGTCTTCTTACACGGGGGTTGGTTTATCAAACCTTGCAGTTTTGCGTAACTGCTGGCAATAATCTGTATCCCGGCATGAACAGCCAAAGAACTGACCTCTTACTGTTGTGCTTCAGGCATCAGATTTCTCAAAAAACACAAACAAAAATGTGCAGGATTTTTTTCAATAAAGATCAGTGTATTTAGCATCAAACTCCATGAATTATAATATAGGTTTCACTGTTGTGTTTGCATTGTGTGAGCTAGTTCAGTGGCCTGGGTTTGTTCCTATTGCTTGTAGAAATAGCAGAAATAATGTAACTCCAAACCCTTCTCTTAAAAAAAATAAGTAAAACCAAAACAAAAACCTGTTCTCAGCTCTCTGCTGAAGGGGGTGATACTGAGGTTATGAATTAATGCTATCAAAGTGCTTTATGATCCCTTCCATAAATGCAAGATTTTAAACTGTGCCTAAAAGGCAGTGCACAACTGCAACTTTCAGATCACGCTAAGTTCACTGGTAAGGAAAAGACTGCTGTTGGCTTGCTGTTTCTGCTATAAATTACTGGCAATGGAAACAAAAATCTGAATGCTGAAGTCATAGCCCATTTTACAAGTGTCAGAAAAAGAAAAAAGTAAGAGAGAATCGAGTTAGTTCAAGCTTCCTTCTCCATTTGAGGCAGCCCTGCATGTCTTTCCAGGATTTATCACTAACTGAATCTGAGTGGTGTCACACAGCTGGACACAACGAGGCATGTGTGACACTGGCTACCTCCAGGAGAAAGTCAAGGACTGGCTCCAGCGGGTCTTCTGGAGGGGACAAACCCCTCACCTGCTTTCGCCACCCAGTAGTTTCCCTCACGCTCCTGGCTCCTGCAAAGGGCGGGAGCCTCCTCCTCCTCCTCCCCGGCCGCCAGGCTGATGGAGCTGCCCCAGCCCACGGTGAAGCTGCAATCCCGTGTTTGTGGGACCTTGCCTTGGAAATGACGACTTCACTGCAGAACCACGCAGCCACGCAGCACGAAACGTCTGGGGGTGAGCGTAACAAGCTGAGTGCTCCTGCCTGTGTTACTGAGCAGGAGAATCTGATGGAGCTGCCCCAGCCCACGGTGAAGCTGCAATCCCGTGTTTGTGGGACCACAGCCAGTTGCCTTGGAAATGACGACTTCACTGCAGAACCACGCAGCCAGACGGGACGAAACGTCTGGGGGTGAGCGTAACAAGCTGAGTGCTCCTGCCTGTGTTACTGAGCAGGAGAATGAAAAAGCAGGGTCTCTGCACGGCTGAGCAGCAAGGAGGTACATGGAAGAGGCTACCACAGACTTCTGGTTTACCTTCTTCCCAGGCATGGAGCACAGAGGCGTCCCTTTGCCAAGTAAAGCTCCTTCCCTGCTCCTCAAAGCAAGTGGTGCAGCTCTCCAGTATCTATTCACACATTACTAGCCCTCGGTGAGCATCCTTACCACAGGAATTCAGAGGGTGTTGTCTGCGACCTACAGAGAAACTCTCTTTGACTTCATTAAAGTAAAATAAGCATTGTAATCCACTCTGGTTAGACAAATGGCATGGCAGCTCTCGAGGAAAACTGCAGGAAACTTCACAAGGATAGAGTCCACATAGGCTATTACTGACAGAAACCTGCACCGAGTTAAATCGTTCTTGTTAAATAAGGTCTCTGCGAATAGTCTAGATCAGAGCAGAATCTGTCCCCCCCCAACGTTGTTCCTCCAAATCTTAAGTGTTCTGCAACAACAACCCTTGCTGTAGCAGATCCTCGTACCATGGAAAGCAGCCTCCTGCTTTTAGCAAAGAGCACCTGAAAGGCACGTCTCCTGTTCGGGCGAGTCTTGCACCAGGATCAGGCACTGGGATGTGGCCGAGTCCAGAAAGCCCATCTGTCTGCACAGGCAGGCAACAGCCTCCATAGCCAGGGCCTCCTCTAGCAGTCACCCCTGGCCCCCTGCCCAATGACCGGTCACTCTCCCTGTCCCTGAATCAACTGGCAAAGCTCAAATTCCCACTGATGAAGCAAAGGTATGGCACCTAACTGCTCTTCACCGTACCCCTTGCTGTAGTGTAACTATGGCTTCACTGTGCCCGAATCCACAGCTCAGTTTTTGTCCTTCCAATAGACTTCGTGATAAAGCAAAGTGAGGTTAAAACATCTACCTGGGCCTGTACTACACTGATAGGTTGTATGACATCACATGTTATCACCGGGCATTTATACATTGCAGTTGTCTTCTTGCAGAAATGCTGGTGGTTTAATTGTAATTAAACCATGTTGCCATTACAAGGAAGGGAAAGGAAGGGAAAGGAAGGGAAAGGAAGGGAAAAGGAAGGGAAAGAAGGAAGGGAAAGAAGGAAGGGAAAGAAGGAAGGGAAAGAAGGAAGGGAAAGAAGGAAGGGAAAGAAGGAAGGGAAAGAAGGAAGGGAAAGAAGGAAGGGAAAGAAGGAAGGGAAAGAAGGAAGGGAAAGAAGGAAGGGAAAGAAGGGAAAGGAAGGGAAAGGAAGGGAAAGGAAGGGAAAGGAAGGGAAAGGAAGGGAAAGGAAGGGAAAGGAAGGGAAAGGAAGGGAAAGGAAGGGAAAGGAAGGGAAAGGAAGGGAAAGGAAGGGAAAGGAAGGGAAAGGAAGGGAAAGGAAGGGAAAGGAAGGGAAAGGAAGGGAAAGGAAGGGAAAGGAAGGGAAAGGAAAAAGAGGTGTGTTGGTCTGTTGTACTTCCAAGAAACTGCTCACTGCAAAAATCAGGAGATGCAACTCTGTCTGCTGCCCTGTGCACAGGCAAGTCTCTTACTCTCAGCTTTCCTAATAAGTTGCTTGGTCAAGAGTAGATGACTTAACCTCTCTCTCTGTTTCTTAATCTGTGAAATTATTCAAAGAAATTCGATTTGCCTTGACAAAAGACCCTTTGTGTGCTCTGAATCTGCAGAGTTCAATACAAGCAAACTCTCTGTGGCTGTGCAGGCACACAGCGTGGCTCAGTACACACGACGGGCATTTCCCAGTAGGACTGTCGTATTCTGGACACCCCTAAACTTGAAAGTTGTAGTACCAAGTCATATGATTCCTTCTAGCTGTGTACGCACAAAAACGCTTATGAAGCCTCCCACTGTCTTAGACACAACGTGCAGATAAAAAGGGTTTGGTTCCTGATGCTTATCAGGTGGAAGACCTCAGAGGAAGAAATCTAGGAGTAGAAATCATCAGGAATAGAGGAACTGTTGAAGGAAAACCTCAGCTACAAAACTCCAGAGATAAGGGTCTACATAAGACCTTAAAAGGGAATGAGACTGTTTCGAATTTTTGGTACAGCTAATAAAGAAAAGCTCATAGCAAAGCCTGCAGACAGGCCACCGTGAGTTTCTGTTTCTTTTCCAACAAGCAGCAGCATAAAATTGTTAATGCAGTGGTCAGTTCTGCAGCTGCTATTCAAACCATATGGACAAGGTCAGTACTGATAGGAATAATGTTAATTTTGTTCCTGACTATGTAAAAAGGGCTGTAAAGGAGCAAAGCTCAAGAACAGGAACCAAATAGTGTGCCAGTAAGAAACCAAAATGCAGAAGCTGAAGAAATTAAAGTGCAATGAAGAAACCTCAAAGCAACCCGCTGCCTAGCTAGAAGTTCCTACAGAAGACTGCAGACATTAAGGACAGCCTGATACTTTTCCCCAAAACCAAAGCAGGCCAAGTCATTGCACTTCAGTGCTTCTGCTCCCATCAGGCTCTAGCTGGTGAGGTTAGTCCTCCAGATCACAAACGTTTGCAGTTTATCAAGGTTCGCACTCTGGACACAAGCTGAGGTTTCTGCAGAACCCCCAGTCAACCACACCACTTTTTCAGGCTAAGCTGCAGGCTCGCTATTTACCTCAGTGATTTTTGCTTCCATTTTTAAAAATGGGGTTTATTAATTTGCCCTGTTCACCCTTGAAAACCAGTGCCCCTAAGACAACTATTTACTAAAAAGTTCAGCCCCAAATGAACTCGTCGACCAACAGGCCAGCTAGTGGCCTTTCTTGCCTCACATGTAAATGAGCAACAGGCTCACTGAAATCCCAGCTGAGGAATTTACTCAACACTATTAACTTAATCGTCTTCCTGCCAAACTCACGCTGGTGTAAATGGGACTAGAACCAAAAAGTCAAGCAATCTCAACTTCTGGCAGACAGATCTATGCTGCAGAGATGGATGAATCTGATTATGACGTTGAGTTTGGCGTAAGTTGAGAAACTTGTGCCTGACGATACCTTCAGTAATGCCACTTCCAGATCAATGTGACGTCCCTCACTTCTGATACTACTTCTGATTTGTGTCAATGTGAAATAAGGATCAGCCTGCCTTGGAGTAACAACTCCAAAATCCCCCCTTTTTTTTTTCGGGGGGGGGGGGGGGGGGGTTTTTTTTATAAAAAAAAAAAAAAAAAAAATTGAAAA